>NC_091836.1:35361809-35664839 GCF_037783145.1 Equus przewalskii
CATTTCTGTCCCTACTTTCCTCTATTCTATCTTTTTAGTCGGTAGTTTTGTATTGCATGAACGTTGAATGGTGTAATACTTCTCACAAAGCACCATTTTACTTACATATATATCATATTAATATGTATTTTATATATATCATGTTACATATTACATGTTATGTACATCACATATGTAACATTTTGTATATTTATATATAATCTGATTTAAACTGCACAACCTACTGAAATAATTCCTTTTTCCAATGTAGAAAGTAAGATCTAAGCCCTACTTTACTGCTAACATTTATTTAGTCCTTACATGGGTCAGAGACTTTGGAATTTATACAAACACTACTTCAATAACTGAAGTTTTGCAAAATTACATTTTGGGACTTTTTTTTTTAAAGATTTTATTTTTTTCCTTTTTGTCCTCAAAGCCCCCTGGTACATAGTTGTATATTCTTCGCTGTGGGTCCTTCCAGTTGTGGCATGTGGGACGCTGCCTCAGCGTGGTTTGGCGCCCAGGATTCGAACCAACGAAACACTGGGCCGCCAGCAGCGGAGCGCGCGAACTTAACCACTCGGCCATGGGGCCAGCCCCACATTTTGGGACTTTTATGGTTGAAGTTTTCCTGTGGTAACTACCAAAAATAATGTCACTAAATCTTTATTCTTCTAGATTTGATAGTGTAATCTAGTTCACCTTGAAAGGATTTTACTTAAGATCTAAGCCTTTGCTCCTCTGACTCCTTTGCCTCCATAGAATCTTCCAAGCATTCCTTTTTATTTAGTGCTTTTTGTCTCATGTAGCATTTCTTTAGAGTTGATTTTTTTAAAAATAAGGAGTGACTTATTTTAAACTCTGTTCTTTTCTAGGTTTTTCTTTAACTCAAAAACTAAAGCCAGTGAAGGTACATTGAAATAAGGTAGGAAGTAGAAAAAAATAAAATGCTTTGGTTTGTCCTTACATGTTTAAGTGAAGATATTCTACTATGCTCAATGATTACACTAAAAACAAAAGGATCTTCACATCAAAATTGAGAAAGCAATCATATTTTAAGAATATTCAGGGCATTATGAAATGTTGGCAGATCGAGTCCCAAAAACTGAGGACATGATTCAAAATCCAGAAGACCTAGATCATACAATTGACTATTTAGAATAAATCTTAGTGGGTTTTTTTTTTGAGGACGATTAGCCCTGAGCTAACATCTGCTGCCAGTCCTCCTCTTTTTGCTGAGGAAGACTGGCCCTGAGCTAACATTGTGCCCATCTTCCTCTACTTTATATGTGGGACACCCACCACAGCATGGCGTGCCAAGCGGTGCCACGTCTGCACCCGGGATCTGAACTGCCAAACCCTGGGCCACCGAAGTGGAATGTGCGCACTTAACCACTGCGCCACTGGGCCAGCCCTGTTACTGTCTTCTTACTCTTCAATACTACAAGGTCACTTCACTTTTTTTACGGTATTTTACATCCTAAACCTGGAACTTTTCCAATGAAGTCTTATTTGTGTAGCCCACCTGCTACTAAGCTTTTGGATCACTTTACTATTTATATGATAGCATTGTTTCTCATTGTCCCATATGTTAGTTATATTTTAGCCAGCAGCTTGAGGAGATAAACCACATTTGTATACATGCAGTTTTGAACATAGGTAGGAACAAACTTTTTTTTTGAGGAAGATTAGCCGTGAGCTAACGTCTGCCGCCAGTCCTCCTTTTTTGCTGAGGAAGACCGGCCCTGAGTTAAGATCTGTGCCCATCTTCCTCTACTTTATATGTGGGACGCCTGCCACATCATGGCTTGTCAAGTGGTGCATAGGTCCACACCCAGGATCTGAACCAGCGAACCCCAGGCCGCTGCAGCAGAGCGTGCCACCAGGCTGGCCCCAGGAACAAACTGTTTGTTGGTTGATGAATAAAACTTTGGATCTCAAAAACATATAATATTATATCATAAATGTGGATAATACATTCTGCAATGACGAAAACTGTTATTGAGGCAAAAGGTCTCAGTTCATTTACTTTATTATTTTAATTGCTATAAAGGATAATGTATTTAAGAGAACTTTGAACTCTTCTGAATAAATATTGCTGTTTTAGTAATATTTTGAAGGTTATCAACTTTGAGAACAAGCAAAGCCCCACTTCATGTTCCTGTCCCAGTGTGTCTCAGATAGGCTTAAATCGGACCCTCGGACTTATCCTGAAAGCTTCCTACTTTTGAACCTCCCATTCTCTCAACCACAGAGTGCTGTTACTTCTCCTTTCTTAATCTCAAATTCACCTACTCTCTCCACCCCCCTCAGTACAAATCTAGTCTGGGCCATCATCATCTATTTTCTTGGTTACTTCAACAGCCTCCTAATTGGTCCCACTGTCTTGCCCTCATCCAGTCCACACCATACCCAGAGCAGTATTTTTGCTACACAACTCTGGCTTTTCATGTTTTTTCCCAGTGTCCTCTGAAGATAAAATCTAAGCGTCTTGGGGAAGGCCTACAAGGCTGCACAAAATCATCCTTGCTCACCTTTCTAAACTATGCTTTTGTCACTCAAGCCATACTACTGTATTTACAGTTACCTGAATGCAAGAGCTGTCATCTTTAACCCTTGACACAAACTGCATCTTCTGCCTTAGACACACTTAAAACTGCTTCTTTATTCCCACTTTAACTGGCTCCCAGTGGTTGTGCAAGATGGAGCTTGGATATCTCCTCTTGTAAGAGCTTTCCTTAAACCACTAGACCAGGGGTTAGTAAACTACATGGCCTGTTTTTATATAGGTCATGAGCGAACAGTGTTTTTTACATATGTAAAAGATTGTAAAAAAAAAAAAAAAAAACCATGCACCAGAGACCATTTGTGGCTTACAGAGCACTAGTCTGATAAGCTTTCTAAGAGATGCTGTCTTATTCAGTTAGGTCACTTCAGGTACTATTGTGCCTGGCGCTAAACTAATTTAGCAAATATTTAACTGACCAAATTTCCTATTTTTAACTTCTGTCTTAGAAAATAAGACACTCGGGCAAAGCTCTTTATGAGAATTCAGATGATAGTGAGTATCTCATTTGCTTTTAAAAGGACAGCACAGCAAAGCAGACACCAGCCGGATCGGGCTTCAATGTATGTGAACACAAGGCACAGGCCTCCAGGTGTACATAAATAGCTCTCCATTTTATAGCTGCTTTTTGCTGCTTCTACCTCTTAATCCTTCTGTGTAGGAAGGAATGACGGAATGTTTGAATTCTTTCTTCTTCAAGTAAGAACTTGCTTAATAGGACCTATGGTCTTTTTTGGTTTTTGTTTTTAGAGAGCCGATCATCTGAATTTCTAGGACTTCTTGCAGTAAGTATTTTTCTGTATTTCCTTTCTACCCACCTACCCACTTAACTAGTTATTGCCTCCTAGATCCTGGTGCATTTTCTATGGTTAAATGATGCTTTTAATTTCTGTATCAACACAGATTCTCTTTGCTGGTTTCTCCAAAATAGTATTTTCTTCCTCTAGTTTCTCATTACAGTCTCTTTTGGCTTTTGTTTCTTCCTCATGGAATAAATGTGGGTGCTCAATGCGTCCCCTACGTACAAAATGCTGGATCCGGGATTCTAATCCTTGGCATTTAGGACGATCCATTAGGGGCTTATACGTGCGCATTTTCACTCCTTCTACAAAGGCACTGGTCTGCTTTATGACAGAAGGCGTAACATTTCTCCATTCTATCACTCCATCCATCTTTGGTCCTGTAATATATATAATCCAGCATTACATGGATACTTCACCACAACAGAATCACCTCCAAACTTTATATAAAGCCACCTCCCCCGTAACTCTGTATAACTTTGGTTCTGGTAAGTGATTTTATCCTTGGATTTCCCTGGCGTACCTGTCCCACAGGGTACTGCAGCAGAGTCCAGTCCTTGCAGCATACTATACACTATGTGAGTTTTAACAGCCTGATTAGCCCAGAGTTGTTGTAGGTGGGTAACATTGAACTCCTGAACCTCCCGGTCATAGATCCACTTGATGTTTTCAAATTTACAATCATATAGGACTAGAGGAAATTCTACAGCCATACTAGAGAGAAAGAGAAGAAATAGGGTATGAGAATAGATAGCAGCCATCCAACAGTTCTTAAAAAATGGGGTTAGTTGGGTTTAAAGGAGGGGAAAAACTTTGTCAATATTAAGTATTTAATAGGTAAGAAAATATAACACCATCCCTAACTTTGAATAACTTGATAATTAAAAAAAGAAAAAGGCAATAAACCATGGATCAACTGGTTAGGCTTGCTCTAGATGAGGATAAATTTCAATGGTAACAAGTCACCTAGAAGTGAGTCAACTTGCTCCACCATACTGCTATAAAATTAAAAACAGCTGGTGGCATTTTTCCAAACTTGTCCAAACAAAATTATACAAATTTTGTACAGTATGGAGTAAAAACTAGATTTCCCTGCCTAGGAATGAATTATTGGTCTGTCTGACCTCAGCCTGCTCTTAAAAGAAAAGCCTGACTATTCTTCCTGCCTTTCCTACCATTTCAGAAACTGAAAATTAGGAAAAATAAAAAAGTACAGTAGTATGACTACTCCATAATACAAAGCAAGCAAGATTTAATATGAACAGTTGAATGCTCAGCTTTTAACTTCACCAGAACCTAATGATATACCTCTTAACACAAATTCAGAAAACAGAGAGAGAGAGAAATGAACGTCCTTTTATTTAAGGGCCTGGTCCAAACAGCCATTTGTTACTAAAGGGATGGAACAATGACAGAAGAAAATTAAAAGATACCACTCCCTCCTATGTGTTCATAACATTCTACAAGTTAGATTAAAAGTTTCATGAAGACAGAATCTGTGATTTACTATTTAGACAATTGTGAGGAGAGGAAGATATGTTAGAATACATTTTAAAATATTCTAAGTGCAATAGCTGTTTGTGTTCGGGGTTTTTTTTTTTTTTTAACTTACCTGTATTGAGGTTTCTGGGGATTTTTCTGTATGTTCAGCAGCTCATCAATAACCTCCGGCTTCTCCATTCCTTGGCCAATCAGAAAAAGGATGGCCATCATACAACGGACTTGATGATACAGGAAGGCCTGGCCAATCACTTCAAACTGACACAGCTGGAAAGGTTCTTGCCCTCTCTTCTCAGCCAGGCTCTGGCCCACTAGCTGTACTTGAGCAGACAGAATAGTCCTCTGAAAATTAATCACTCCGTTGGCTACATCCATTTTACATAAGTTCCTAAAATCATGTGTGCCAACATACTTCTGAGCTGCAGAGTTCATGGTTATAATGTCTAAATCAGCACGAGGGAAAAAATAGCGGTAAGTCCGCTCAAGACAGCTGAACCTAGCACTGAAGCTGGGTTCTACAGGGGCCCAGGCCAGTACACGGATGTCTGGAGGGAGCACCCGATTGAGAATGTGGGTATAACGGATCTCTTTAGCAGCATCATTGACTTCATCTTTTAAATTAAAATCCTCTGAATCCCTGCCATTTGGAAAGTGAGAACGAAGGTCAAGAGAAATCACCTGTGGAATTAGAGAAAGATACTGTGTTTCAGAGATACAACCAACCTGAATCCTCAGTTTGTACACCTAGAACACATTGGTATTGCTTGCTCTGAGTAACAGTAGAGTGGCCCTTACCTGTCCAAAGGCGCTAACTCCTTTGTCTGTTCGCCCACACCGGTGATAGTTGGATGTCTGTCTACTTTCTACTAGTCGAGTCTTGGTTAGAGCCTCAAAGAGTTTCTCTTCAATTGTATTGTTTGTGTTTTCTTGACTGGCAAAGCCCTGGTAGCCCCAGCCCAGATAGGCTATCCTTAGGGCTACGTGTCTTCGACCATGAGCACTGAAATCAAATGCACGCTTAGCTTTCCCAGTTCCTGAATAATTTTCTCTAATATTTGAGTCCTTGTTGTTGGTCTGTTCTTTAAGTCTTTGTACCTCCTGCTCCAGTTCTTGTACTCTTTTTAGGAGTTTCTCAGTCTGGATTCTGTCTATGTCATTTTCAGCCATGATAAGACAACTCCAGGAATAAATCAATCATATAGGTCCACCCTACCTGAAAAGAAGGGAACAGGATGCAACAGTTTCAGCGCTGATTCCTTTGGTGGTGTCAGTATCATGTCATCAGGTTCAAATAGTATCTGAGATTTAATTTAATGCCTAAAGGATACAGATTTTTGCTTCTGCCCAGGGATACAAGCATTAGCTTAATTATTATGGGTTGACCATCCACAGATATTATTCTTTTCCATCCTGTCTGGCCAATTCACAGGGGAAAAGGAAAATAGTAGCAAAAATTATTCAGCTTGCATTGTTGTGATTTAAGTAGTCAGAATTTAGGGGAAATCTCTGTAGATTTCATTTCTCTATTCTTCATTAGCCGAGATGATTGAGGACTGATGTTACGGGTATTTTTTTCCCTAAACATTTCCTTTTGACTTCTCATTATATTTGTCCAGTCTTTCTAATCATAAGATCTGTTTATATGGAATATAAATGTCTACTCTGAGTTTCTACTGCTTTCCAATATTTCAGGTAAAATTAGTGACTTGTATGTTCTATCATCTAATACTCAGTTCTATCTTAAAGGTGGTACAATAAGAGCTAGCTTGACTGCAGAAACCTGTCAATGATTGTACTTCATATTGGAAGTAGAACCTGGAGTAGAGATTTTCCCACTTGAAGCAGTTTTGATGGCAGAAAGAAGGTAATTAAGCATCAGGATCCTTTTTTTAAGTCAAATTTAATACATGTTCTGATAAAAGATTTCTCTACCTCTAGCAGCTAGAAGAGTCAGTCTTGATAATGTAATTTAGATGTCAGTGTTGAAATTCTTGGCATATTTCAATAGTCTGAAGATAGCTGTACTATATTCTTAAAATTGGGACAGTACTAGACAATCTATGACTGATGGTTACTTTAGTTATAGAAGATCATCTCCACATGTGTTACTAAGGCTATGTTAAGTCTAGGTAGCTCATTTAATTTTTTGCCCTTTGAATTTCTATATCTATGATAGCTTAAAAATTTAAGTGTAAGAAATGAAACTATAAAAGTACTAGAAGAAAATATGGAATAAACTTTCTTAAAATCTGGGAGTGGGAAAGGCATTTCTAAGTAAGACACTTCAGAAACCCAGAAACTACAGAAAACCAAAAAATATGACTACCTAAAAGTAAAAGTTTCTACTAGCAAAAAATAAAGTCAGAAGGTAAACAACAAACTGGGAAGAAAAAATTAATGACAGCAAAGGGCTAACCTCCTTAATACATAAGTATTTCATGAATATATAAATCCATTTTAATATAAAGATCAATTTAAAAAAATCCAACATCCTGAGAGGAAAAGGAGAATAGAACAAGCATTTCATACAAAAAAGGAGAAAAAACCTATAATGTATGAAAAGATGCTGAATTTTACTCAATTTAAATAAATTTATGAGAGAACTGTTTTTTACCAAACTGACTGCAAAGACTAGAAAATTTGATACTACACCACTTTGGAGAAACAAGCTCTGTCATACACTGCTGTTACAACTGTTTTAGGGGGCATTCGGCAACAGCTATCAAAATTGAGCACAACGACCTTTTGACCCACTTATTCCATTTCTAGAAATTTAATATACACATATGCTTGCACAAGTATGTAAAAATTTATAAGATATTGTAACATTTATTTTTAACAACAAAAGATCGTAAGCCTTAATTAAATCAGTCAGGGACTGGCTAAATAAACCATGGTACACCCTTACATTGGAATTCTCTGCAACTTTAAACAAAACGAAGTAAGTCTACATGTGCTGATACAGCTGGCTCACCAAGAATGTCTTAAAGGCACAGAAGAGTTGTATAATATATGCTCCTTTATGGTATAAAAAACATGCATATGAAAATGGAAAATTACTGGAGAAATTATAAGAAACTGCTTTTGAGAGCGAAACTTGGTAGAAGGAGGGGAAATCCTTGCTTAAAATTACCATGTGCTGCATGTATTCGTTTTTCAGTTTAAAAAGAAAAATAGTAGGGACACAGGAAATAGTGGGCAGTAGATACCTATCCTGGATCCAGTGAGGAAACTAGCCCTGGGTATTTAGCTGGTCGATTTGGATATTGAAAGTTATTTCAGTGACAGGGTACTGGGATGAACAGATTTAGCTTGGCAACTGAAGATGCATTAAGATTACTTAAGCATAAGGAGTGTATGCATGCACATTACTGCTTTTTGTGATGATTTTTGGCATTAAATCACCCTTGTGGTTAAAAACAAGGACTCTTAAGCCAGACGCCCTGAGTTAGAATTCCAGCTCTACCACTTCTAGCTGTATAATCTTGGGCTAGTTATTTAACCTTTCTCTGCCTCACGTTACTCACCTGTGAAAAGGAGCTAATAAGAGTACCTATCCTACGGCTGTGAAGATTACATGAATTAATATCTGTAAAGCACTTAGAACACTGCTGGATACATAAAGTGTCCCTCTAAGTACAAGTTACATAATGTACGTTAAGCATTATACCCCATATCATGTAGTCTCAAGTTTTTCTTGTGCCAGAAGCCACCTGTCCTGTCCTAGGAGCTACTAAAGGTGGCAAGAACTACCAGGCAGTAGAAAGTAAGAGTGAGTAAGAAGAGTGGAAATGAAAGCAGGTAACAGATTCTCTAGAGCTGAGTTAATGCCCCTCCAAACTGTTCCCATACTACCCTGTACTAATCTGTATTTTATTACACAGTCATGTGTCACTTAACTATGGGGATACATTCTTAGAAATGAATCATTAGGCAATTTAGTCATTGTGCAAACGTCATAGAGTATACCTACACGAACCTAGATGATATAGCCTACTACATACCTACGCTGTGTGGTACTAATCTTAGGGGACCACCATCGTATATGCAGTCTGTCATCGACTGAAACATCGTTATGCAGAACATGACTGTATATCTATTGTACTTAAGATTGCTTTAGCCATTCTTTTTCCATTTGACTGCTATAAAATAATAGACAAGAAGGGAATGAACAGTTTATGAGCCGGGAATTTATTATCAGAAAACTGATCAGTGTTTTCTCTTGCAGAAGGTCCTACAGTGTAGGGGAAGCAATGGAGGAACTCATGGGACCTGATGGACAAAAATGGGCCAATATGGATCCAGAAGAACGAATGTTAGTAGCTGCTACAGCTTTTACCCATATCTGTGCAGGGCAGGGTGAGGGAGATGTCAGAAGAGAAGCCCAGTCTGTCCAATATGATCCCTACAGTAAAGCGTCAATAACCCCAGGAAAGCGATCTGCTCTTCCTGTGCACGTGCAGTACCCACATGTAGAAAATAATGTCACTTCAGAAACAGTCTCAGAGGCCTCCCAAAGACTCCGGAAGCCAGTGATGAAGAGAAAAGTGCTGCGCAGAAAGCCAGGTGGGGAAGTATTAGTGACAGATGAGTCGATCGTCAGTGAATCGGAGTCTGGTACAGAAAGTGATGTGGATCTCTGGGACTTAAGACAAAGGCTGATGAATCTGCAGTTTCAGGAAGACAGGGAATCCCCAGTTGATACTTCACAAAAATTTAATCTACCACATGAATACCAAGGGATTTCTCAGGATCAGCTCATTTGTTATCTAGGAAGAGAAGGAATAGGCCCTCCAGCGTATGAACAAGACCTGATTGTTGCCAGCCGACCCAAGTCCTTTATTCTCCCAAAGCTGGACCAGTTAAGCCGAAACCGGGGCAAGGTAGACCGGGTAGCCCGGTATTTTGAGTACAAACGAGACTGGGACTCAATGCGGTTTCCTGGTGAAGATCATAGGAAGGAATTACGCTGGGGTGTCCGGGAGCAGATGCTCTGTCGAGCAGAACCCCAGTCGAAGCCTCAGCACATATATGTTCCCAACAATTACCTAGTACCAACTGAGAAGAAAAGATCTGCCCTTCGTTGGGGTATTCGTTGTGACCTTGCAAATGGTGTCATGCCCAGGAAGCTTCCCTTCCCTCTTTCTCCTTCTTAAGTCTTTTTTTTTTTACCTCTCTCTTCACAGGATTGTTTGGGGTAACCTGGTTCTTTATAGCTCTCCTTTTATTTAAACAGAAACAACTAATTTGAAAGCCCATGGGACATTATAGAGTAAGGACTTCAGTCATCCTTCGTCTTTTCTAGGTATTATCAGATACCTTTTGGTATCAGATACCATTTAACTTCCTAATTACCACTCTCAAATCCAGCAATTGCAGCAGTCATGCCAAAGAAAGAAAAACAGACCTGGTCTTTCTGTTTTGTCACATTAGTAAGCAAAGTCAGTTAGCGCTATTTCTGTTCTATAACCTTTTAGCCTTTGGCCAATGTGAGTTGTTGTTTTTACTAGTGTTTTTAAAGTTGCTCGGCATTAAGCTTATCCATTAAAGAATTTTGGAAATTTGTGAACTTGACCTTACTTTTACTTCCCAAAGGAAGATGATCTCAAACTGGGTTATGATTCGGCTACATCATACTCTCAGCACCTAAATAATGAGAGCCAAAGGGAAGAAACAAAAACTTGCCCTTTACCCACACAATCCTAAAGGAAGGAAGAAAGGTAACAGGACTTATCCGCCATTACTAAAGGAATATAGAAAATCGAGATAACTGAGTTAAGTTCTTTGTAATAGATGCTCAATAACAGCACTATATGACATACAGGATTCTAACCCAAGTTTTGTTTCAGAATTACTTCAATAATATATTACTCTCCAGTTGTTACTTCTAGAATACTGTGCTTTTTAAAAAATTTGTCACTGAGATTTCCTTAGAAATTACGCCTGTCAATTGAAGGCTATTCCCCCTGCAACAGAACTTCACACTACTGCTATCTGGAACCAGGTGCAGACATAAATACCAAAATGAATTTGGGTACAGACCAAAACACTAATTCTGCTCACCTTAAATTGGATCATCTATTTGTTCTTGATGCTTCTAATCCAATGAGGAACATATAAAATCTGGGGGTTGTCAGTTTTGGCATTTGAAGCCAGAAGAATGACAGCAGAAAAAATTTGCTTGCTCAAGGAAAAACAGCTGTGTACCATAAAAATGAATGACCTTGACCATTCCTATCTGCCAAAATGCATTTTGTCCATAATATTTAAGCTACATCATTCATACATTCACCCAGTTCCATTGCTAGGCATTTATAAGGGAAAGAAATAATGAGTGACTCATACACATAGGATATATTCACTGCAAATAAGTAAAAACAAACTACCCAATAGTAAAGGGATTAAATGGACATTACAATATTAGTCACTGGGAATATGGGAAGCTAATGGAAAATGCAAATTAGGTGAAAGAGGTTGCAAATGATACAGTATGATCTCAGTCATACACCCATATACAGACAAGGCACAAGAAAAGATCAAAGCCTAACTGCGTAGTGGGATTAAAGGTAGTGTTTATTTATACCTCTATTTTAAAAAGTTAAAAGCCACATGGCATTTTTTACATGCAAATTACAGCAAAACAGTCCAATGATTTACCTTCTTTACATGTATCTCAAGGCCCAATGTTAGCAAATAAAAGTTTCCAAGGTTATCTAGTTCAACCCTTATTTAACCAAAGAACTAGTCCAAACAGGTTAAGCGGGTAACACAAATTAGTGGCAAAAAGAGGAGCTGAGCTGAAGACTCCTCATTCAGTGCTTTCTCCAGCACACCGTACCATCCGCAAGGTGAAATACAGTGGTTCTCAAGCAGACGTGTAACACCCGAAGGGGGCTGCCAAATACCAGAAAGAGGGAATTGCTGCGTGCCCTAAGCATCGACTGTAAATACTAAAACAGCCACCGCTAGAGTTTCAATACATTTTTTAAAGTTAAAAACGGGTTTTAGTCCCGAAAATACTAGTAACCAGTTGAGTAGTACAAAGAGCCTTCCCCATGATCAACTTTATTGTAACCAAAGAAGGAAGGAGGGGTAATATCCAGAGAATCAGGAAGCACGCACCATGATCACTAATGAAAAACGATTGCGGGGCAAGTAATGGCCCAATTTGAAAAATGTCGCCACGCCTCTCTCCCACCCGACGTACGACTGGGATCCCGGCCTCTAGCAGTATTCCGTTTTATGAGCAAACAGAATTCTGAGGCAGCAAAGACTTAACTCCACAGTCCAAGGGTTCCCTAAGAATCGAATTAAAGATCTTAGCGCTGCGAGTTTCTGCCAGGAGCTCCAAGAAGCACCACAGACAGAAAAACAAGGTCTTAAGTGAGGTCCCACACTTCACACACCGGTGCTTTCCTGAAAAGATCAAAGTATGAGAAAACGGTATGAGAGGAGAAAGAGAAACCTCCAACTGCTTATCCATTTTACCGTTCCTCTTTGTAAAACCTAGAAAATAACTCACCCCAAAAGACCCACACTTACCTTCCGGTCGTGGGCCACGCAGCTTTTCACGAGACAGGAAACTGTTGCTTTGCGTCTTCTACGCGCGCACGCGAGGCCTCATGGGAAATGTAGTCCACCTTTGTGGGAAATGTAGTTCTGAGAGCCGGGGGTGCAGGCGCTGAAATCTGCCTGTTTTCTAGTCTGTCCACCATTTCTCTACCTCCGACAAGGCAGAATCAGGGGCCTGTCGTAGTACAAGAATAAAAGATAGGATAAATTCTAGTACACTAAAATAATGGAAAAGTAATTTTTCAAGTGTCGCTGTCCTCATATGAAAACTAAAGAAGCTGGCACGATTTTATACCTACTTAAATTAGTAGAAAGTTACCATTGAGAGATAAAACATTTACTATTAGAATCCACATGTAAAGGCTGAAAAGGAATATGACATCCTCAAAACAAACAACTGAGGTGCCTAAGAGTGACCGAACAGAGCTGAGGAGTCTTGCTTCAGCACCACGGAGAGATCATGAGTAGGTTTTTACGGGTTTTTCCAGAGGTGCTGATCCAAATTTCAAGATTCCCGTCAGGAAACTGGAAAAAAATCTGGTTCTTCTGTCCGAATTTAGCCATCAGTAGTACCAGGGATCTATCCTGGATTGTGAAGGTGCAAGTAGGAGGTGGAAGTTGTAAGGAAAACAGTTTTCTCACGATTGTTTTAGCAAGGGAGACATATTAGAAATAAAATTAAAATAAGCCGGTACGTGGAAACATCACGGTATCAAGGAACAGAGATAGTAGTTAAAATTGATCAACTTTACTTTCTCTCCGCATCTTTCGCATTCAAATTCATTTGCCAGGTGGCACACCCATTTTGACCCTCCACTTTCCTATGCAATTCGCTAGCCTTTCTGAGGTCTTGTAATGTAGAAGCGGGAATTTTGGGGGAAACGCGAGGGCGAGAGCTTGAAGCGGGTTGGGGTGGGAGGGGGGAGTCCAGCCTCACCTCCAGGAGAATTGTCTGGGTAGTGGGCGGTGGGGTAAATAAGGGAGGTAGGACTCTCAAATCGGTAAGAAGACTGCTGCCAATTAAGAGTCCCAAGCTGTTGTTGGCTTAGCAGAGCTCAGCAGCAGGCGACTGTTCACCAGGATCGCGCCCCCTCCCCGGTTTCTAACACCTGGCCCGGGCTCTGGGCTGGCCAAACAAAAATCTGGCTGATCTGTGCAGTTCTACCCCTCCTCCTGCGGGCCCCTCCCTCCACTCCCCACCCCTCCCCCTTCCCAGGCTCCGGCGCTTGCGCGCCGCGCAGCGGGTGGTCACGGGCGCATAACCCTGCCCCCTGAGAAAGCCCATTGGTCGCCGAGTGGGGCCAGGCACTGCCTCGCGCCTGTGCTGGACGCACGTGCTGGGGGCGGGAGCAGCGATCGCAGCTATGGCGTCGTTACTTTGGGCAGGCGATGCCGGGGCGGCGGAGAGCGAGCGGCTGAACAGCCACGTAACCGCCACCGAGCCGGGGAGGGCAAAGGGGCGGGGGCTCGAACAGCACTCCCAGAGGGAAGTCTGCTGGGGAGGGGTAGGGGAGCCTCGCTAGCCTTTGGAGTGGGGTGTCAGATGGTGGAGGGGAGATGTGGCAAGGATTTGGAAGAGGGTCACGGGAAAGGAGACCACAAGAGAGAAAAAGACCTTTGCTTTGAAAGGGCAAAGTGAAGACACTTAGAAGTGCCGGGAGGGAAAGCAGCTGGTAGTCCCAACTAGACTCTGAGCTTTCTGGTCTCCCAATTTGACCATTTAGCCTCGGCTGGCTTTTACCTTATCGATCAAAGCGCTTTCCTATCCGCCATCCCTTGCTTGTGCTGTGACCCCCAAGGACTGCCACATTTAGACTAGAGGCCTTTAAAGAGGAACTTCACGTCCAGGGGCAGCAGAAAGTCTCCACCAATTTTAGGATAATTCATTCAGGAGGCCTATTCCTGTAAGGAATCCATTGTTACCTAACACTGTAGTATTCGGGTGATCTTCCCTGCCTCCCTTCCAGCGCCTGTTAGGGGGGAGCACTGGGCTGCTTGATGGCTTGCTTCCTAATATTGGTTGAAATTTGTGTCTTTCAATAGTTTTCAAACCTCATCCACCCCCGGAAGAACCTTCGGGGTATTAAGAGTACTACAATCCCAAACGTAGGTGAGTGTTGTTAGGGTAAAGCAGATTGGCCTTAATTAATT
Organism: Equus przewalskii; assembly: GCF_037783145.1. Taxonomy (NCBI): domain Eukaryota; kingdom Metazoa; phylum Chordata; class Mammalia; order Perissodactyla; family Equidae; genus Equus; species Equus przewalskii. The sequence goes on from NC_091836.1 coordinate 35,376,381, forward strand.
AAAAAGCGTTGCTTTCCTCATGTCCCTGGCAACTGAGATACCTTTGGCTCCCATAATTTAACATTCAGGGCCTTCGGTTACCTTCCCAATCTTTTTACCCACTCCTCCCCTGGATGACCCTTCCTGTCAGTGCACACAGTCATCAAGAGAAATTGGGATAATACACTTTACATTTCTGTTCAGAATATATTGTTACGTGTATTATTTCTCTTCTATCCTTTTAGATGGTTCTATTAATAACACCGAAGATGATGATGAAGAAGATGTAGGTAGGAGATAAATTCATTTGCATGTATCTACTAGCATTCTGTTTCAGTTAATCGTGACTTGGACACTATGAGTGAATAATCTCAATTGCAAAAGAACTGTCTTTGCTTCTATTTTCTTTATAAATAGTGAGTATCAGAAGAAATACTAAATTAGGAGTGGGGTGTGTTTATTTAGAGGAAGTTGAAATGGAATATGCAGGAATGAGTTAAGAATTTTCAGCTGACAAAGAAAAATTAGGTCTAGTGGCAATGGGTGTAGGCTTGCTTGAGTTTACTGTAATAGCAGAGCATAAAAAACTGGATCCTCATGAAAGGAATTCTCAGTGCTACATCATTCTTTCTAGAGCCTTCTTTTAGAAGAAAGGTGAGAGTCGGAGCAGTTGCTTGGTATAGAAACACTAAATGGGAGGGAGCAACTTACTAGATGTCATTGAAGAGGCTTGATTTTTTTCCCCTGCAATATCCCCTTTTTTTTACTCTTGCTCTTTCTAGTGGATTTGGCATCTAATTCACTTTTAAACAAGTTAATCCGACAATCCTTAGTAGAATCCAGTCACCGAGTCGAAGTTTTACAAAAGGATCCCAGCTCTCCACTCTACTCAGTGAAAACGTTTGAAGAGCTGCGGCTGTGAGTATTTTTACTCTTTTAGTATGGGAAAATGCTGGAAAGCATAGCACAGAACCAACTACACTGCCAATAATAAAACCATCAGAATTGCCTTTGTGTTCTAATATTCAATCTTAAAATGGGCTGTATACATTTTGCATGCAGTTAAAATATAGCTCAAAGAGGAACACTAGGATACCTGAATTCTGCAATGAATTGAGAACATTTTTCATGGTAAAATATTTTAACCTTACTGTGCTGAGGGGGATAGCTAAGCGTGACACAGCCATATTGCTACTCTCCATTCTAGAATACAGAGGCAGGGACATTGTTGACCCACATATCCTCTCCCATCTCCTTTAGTTACAAGCTTTTTCCTTCTTAATTATATTTTGTTTCAAATGGTATTAAAATGAATAACTTTCCAAAATGGGTTTTCATATCCTAGGAATTTATGAGTTGGTATTAAGGAAATGTATTTTAACAAAGAGATTTCCTGATACAGACTTATGTAAGGGGAGAAAATCCAAACTTCTAAGGCTCAGACCTTTTCTAAATGGCAGGAGAAGCCTACATATAATTCTGAGTTGGCTACCAGCTATCTACAATTAAGCACATCCAAAATGTGCATGTCACTGAAGGTGGAAGTGTTCCAGCCTACTTCTCTTTCCTCTTTCTAACATCTATCATGAGACCCCAGGAAAGATGCATTTAAAAATACTGGCTCAGGAGAATGAGGTAATGTTATGTCTTCTGCTCCTAGAGAGAGTTGATAGAAGAATCACCTAAATAAAATTTTGTCGTCTCTGACATTAGTGGTAAAACATCAAAGTTTGTCATTCATTTAAAAGAATTAAACAGTAAATCTCAATTGGTTTTCTGCTTGTGTGGAAAATAAAACTCTCCTAGCAAATTGATATATTTCTATCAGATGAGTTTTGCCTTTTTTGCTTGGTTCAACAGAAAGTTCAATATTAGGCTCTTATTATTATCCTTAGCCTAGGCTTATAGCATAGGTTATTATTTCAGTAGTCCAGCTGTATAGGCATGATTGTATATGTTTTGGAGTTGAGCTATAAATTATATATTTCTAAATACTGCTTTTGAAGCTGAGTTGCAAAGTGGCTTAATTTAGAAATGCACCTTTCAAGTGTGTGTTTCTGAGGCTGCTAACCAGTCTGTAATCTTTAAGTGTAAGATTTTTTTTTCTTGGCAGAAAGGAAGAGTTACTAAAAGGGATCTATGCGATGGGATTTAATAGGCCATCCAAAATCCAAGAGATGGCTCTCCCTATGATGCTGGCACATCCGTGAGTTTCCAGGGTAGTGGTATTCCAACTTGGTTATTTTTAGTCTCTTATATTCAGTTTGTGCACAGGCTCTTGTATTCAGTTTATGCCCAGTGGTCTCCTCTTTCCTACAGACCCCAGAACCTCATAGCGCAGAGCCAGTCTGGAACAGGAAAAACAGCTGCTTTTGTCTTGGCAATGCTAAGCAGAGTTAATGCCTTGGAATTGTTCCCACAGGTAAGGAAAGGCTGAGAGAGAGATTGGAATGCTTGCAATGCCAGTGATATTTTAGTAATAGGCGATATTGCTGCAATGATATGATAATATTTAGAATAGACCTTCTTTCATAAGGTCGTAGACTATTAGGCCACAGTATGGGACAGTGATTGAGAGCACAGGCTTTATAGTTTGACCAGGTCCAGTCCCAGCCTCTCTGCTTACTAGCTGAATGTCTTAGGCAAGTTAGTAAATCTTTCTGAGTCTGTTTCCTTGTCTGTAAAGATAACATCTATAAAAGCATGGATCGTAGTTGTTCTGTTCACCCTTGAGTCCTAACTCCAAGCACAGTGCCTGGCTTCTAGAAACCACTGATTAAATATTGAACTAATGAAATAATGAATACTTGCCTCATAGGATTGTCATGCAGACTAAAGGAAATAATGTACTCTTTAGCTCTGTGCTTGGCATAAAGTGAGCATTCAATATTGGTAGCTATAGAACTGGAAGATCATTTAGCAGAGGAGGAAACAGGCTTGGAGAGGGCAGTGTCTCACATACAGTTACAGATGTCAGAGGGTGACTGAGCGGGGAGTGGAACTGAGCTTGCCATTCTCCTAGCCCAGCTTCCCCTGAGGGAAGGTATCTGGTTATCTTTCCCTCTTTCTCCAAACTGTACTCATCAATTCATTTGACAAGCTGAATACCTGAGTCTTGAGTGTGCCACTGCTGTGGGGAAGACGACTGTTCCCTCGGGAAGCTTACCATCTGATCAGCAAGATAAGCTGTGGCTGTGCATGACTAATGCCAGGTGTATGAAGTCTTGTGCTTTTTTTTTTAGACAAGTTCAGTGAAATTTATATTTGTGGTTTGCTACTATGAATAAAAATTCTTCAGGAAAAACTATGCTTGAGCACATGTTGAGAAATGTGTGTGGAAACGGTTTTTAGCACTTTAGCTGTGTTTCCATCTCCTCTCTATCACAGATCCTTAACTGAAGCACATAAATACATTAAATATCACCAGCTTCTTCCATCAACATCTTCATTCAGCAGCCACCATCAGCCACAGGGGGGATGGAAGTAATAGATGAAAGAGTTTGAGGGAACATTCTGCCACAGATGTATAAGATGGATTAGATCACGCAGGGAGTGTTCTGGAAATAGGGAGAATTTTAATAGCAGGCAAGAGGTCATGGGGATCATACTCAAGCTGTAATTTGTCTTGCATTCCCTCTCTTTTTGATTCCCAGCCTCCCTACATCCCATTCTTCCCCCACCAAACCAGTGTTTCTTCATAACCCTTTAGAGAGGAATATTTGAATGGTAGCTATTTCTCCAACCCTCTGCCCTTCTACCCTCCCCTCCAAACTCAACTTCACCTCAGATCTATTGCTGAATTGATCTGCTCAGATCTACTGCTAAATTGCATTCAATTTGAAATACTTTATTCAAAATTTCCAGTTTTACTTTTGTGCCTCTCCCAGTACAAATTTTAATTCTATTTCACATCTGCATGATGGCTCATGTGAACCTTTCTCCTTCCCCTTTCTCTCTCTAACTCACAGTGCCTCTGCCTGGCTCCTACTTATGAATTGGCTCTGCAAACTGGCCGTGTGGTTGAACGGATGGGAAAATTCTGTGTGGATGTTCAAGTGATGTACGCCGTTCGAGGGAATCAAAGTATGTATCAGTAAGCCAGTTCTGGCGGATTTTTTAAGTCCTGACTCCTCCACTAACAAGCATGTTATATAAGTTCTCTGCTTTCTCATCTCTAAAATGGGGGATGTAATGGCAGCTGTATCATAGAGTTGTTAGAATTACATGAGATGATATAGATAAAGCACTGTGCACAACGCTGGGCACATAATAAGGACCCAGTAAATGTCAGCTGCATCATTTCCACGTCCTGCAAGATGATGCTTTTGTATGTTATTTCCTTTGAGGCTCAGTTGTTTGGTGCAGAATGGCTTTTATTGTTTAACTTTTTCATTAAAGTATTATATGCATATAGCGAAAAAAATCTCTAAAACACACAAGATTAGAAGGTAAAAGTGAAAGTTGTTCTTTCTTGTCCTCTAAACACCTCTTTCCAAAGATAACTACAGTTTTGTTAACAGACCTTTGTTTTTTGCTTTTTTTGAGCTCATACACATGAATCACATATAAATTATTTGTTTTCCTAGCATGTTTACAAAAATGGGAGCATTTTTTCCATACTCTTCCAAAACTTACATGTTTTGGACAGCTTTCCCTGTCAGTAAATAGAGCCCACCTCATTCTGTTGACTGGCTGCATAATGTTCCATAATTTATTTACTATTGATAGACATTTTGATTGTTTTCCGTTTGCAGAGGTTTGTAGGGTTTTCCCAGCTGTGCCGGTATTTCTGTAGGACAGTGGGGTTGCTGCGGGGTGGCTTTTTAAATGACTGTGGGGAAGAATCACATATGCAGGAGTATTATCATTACCATAAGGCTAGAAACTTGGGAATTTATCCTAAAACTCTGGAAAATAAAAAACCCAATGACGCTCAGAGTTTGCTCTTGGAAAATCATTAAGAGTTGTAATAAGCCAGAGACAGAAAGACAAATACTGGATGATTTCACTCACATGTGAAAGACAACAAATACATGGATAAAGAGAGCAAATTGGTGGTTACCAGAGGGGAAGAGGGTTGGGGAGTGGGCAAAAGGGACAAAGCGGCACATATGTATGGTGATGGATAAAAACTAGACTCCTAGGGGTGAGCATGATGAAGTGTCTTCAGGAATTGATAAACAGTAATGTACACCCAAAATTACGCAATGTTATAAACCATTATAATCTCAATAAAATTACTTATAAAAAAAAGAGAGTTGTATGTGGTGTTGCCCTGAATTGTGGGCTGCTAGAGTCGTTTGCATCTGAAGGAGCCCTTCAAACCTTTTCTCCCTAGTTCCCAGAGGCACTGATGTCACCAAACAGATTGTAATCGGCACTCCTGGGACTGTCCTAGATTGGTGTTTCAAGCGAAAGTTAATTGATCTGACTAAGATTCGTGTGTTTGTCCTGGATGAAGCCGATGTGATGATCGACACACAAGGGTTCTCGGATCAAAGCATTCGTATTCAAAGGTAATCCTCAGTCATCCTTTCTTCCTGGATCTTTGTCCAGACAAGGGATTTCATTTGTCTGCAGTTCCTAATTGTCTTTGCTGCTTAATTCCCCACTTTCTTCACCTTTAAACAAACTGGAGCTGTCCTTGTTTTCACCAGCTCAGCAGTCCGTCAGCCTGCAGTAAGTTTTGAACTTCTTCACCTTGTGGTCTTGCCTGACGGCTTTCCTTTTGCACCACAGGCTTACGGGTGGGATCCATATGGTGCGATGCACCAGATTTTGCCAACAATTTTCTGTTTTTCCAGCAAAATTCCAAAGAGAGTTTATTAAAACCTAATAGGGCTACTGTGAGGACACAGTGGTTAAGTGGCATAGAGAAGACAGTGAGTAATCTGCCATCAGGAGCCTGGTGGTCTAGTCCTGACTTTGCCTCTAATTTGTTAAATAAATCCTCTCGTCCTAGGCCTCTCTCTCAGAATCACCTGAGGGGCTTAAAATGACAGATTACCAGGCCTCACCTTGAGACTGACTGCATCAGAATTTCTGGGAGTGGCTTTAGGAATCTATGTCACTTATTTTTAAATAAAGTATTTATAAGCTCAGTGTTAAATTCAAATAGTATTGACAGACTTGTAATGAAAAGCAGTAATGCCCTGCCCCATCCCCTAGAGAATACCTCTGTTCTGCTGTTAACCTTCATCTCTCTAAATAATGTGCTCATGTTGCTATTTCTTGATGTATAGTCAGTCTACCGACTCCCCAGTACAGGAGGTAGGAATTCAGTTCTTTGATTCCACCACCCACTCTCACTTCCTGTCCCCTCTGTCACCTCCCTGTGGTTATATCAGAAAAGTTTAGTTACATTAACAGTCAGTATTGATATCAGTATGACATTATAAATATTGTTAAGCAGTGTATTATTATAATTATGTTTTTCTTATACAACTTGTACCCCTAGAAGTAATAATTGCTTAATTTCTTTTGTTTAATTGTATCACTGTTTAAGGACCTTTGGTTTTTCTTTACCTGTTTCATCATGCATATCATATGTCAGTGATATCTCAAATAGTCAAATACATTTTAAAAGTCCATCCATTTCCTTCCTGCAGATCTCCCAAGCTCCCTGTCTCCAGTGTCAGCCTGGGCTGGTTGCTCTCCAAACCTGTTGTTACAGCTGTCATTATAGTTTTGGAGAAACAGTATATAATTTTTGTTTTACTATAATATTTTTCCCCATTCTCATCCTTAATCTATTTCCAAATTAGAAATGGACATTCTTTTTGTCTCAAACTTTGAAAATACGATTTTATGGCAGACCAGCGTTTTAAATCTTTTCAGTGGCCAGCAACAATGATCATCTTGTAGGCATGTGTGTAAGATGGCTATCTTCTATTTCTATACAGTTAAAAATCTTAAGCGCTTCTGCAAGTTTTGAGGAAACTGAAAAGTGACCTTCGTGATAAACTTTATCTACATTTTAATAACTACATTATCAAAACTTTGTTAATGAAAAGCTCAATATCACGGGTAAGCAAATTGTATGCCTTTACAGAGTATGTACAAACTATGCAGGACATTTAACTAGTAAGATCTTTTCATTTTCTTTGATAAGAAGCTTATAATTTGATGGGGCCGGGCCAGAAGCATAGTGGTTAAGTTTGCATGCTCCGCTTCTGTGGCCTGGGGTTCATGGTTCAGATCCCAGGCACGGACCTACACACCACTCATCAAGCCACACTGTGGCAGCATTTCACATATAAAATAGAGGAAGATTGGCACAGATGTTAGCTCAGGGCGAATCTTCCTCAAAAAAAAAATAAGTTTATAGTTTGAAATTTACATTTGCAGTGTCTGCTGCACATGCAGATAGTTGAGCAAAGCTAGTTTGTATTTGGATACCATATCAACAGTCTTTTGTTTTATAATTTTTGTGCTTTATTACAACTTCATAGACGTCAAGAAGATACTTTGAAATTCCATTTTTCAAATCCAAGTACCTAAGAAATAGGGGGAATATATTTTTGGTTGCTGTGATTTGACATATCACTTGATATGCTATAGAAAGCATGACCCTTGGTAAGATCTGGCAGAATCAGCTCTCCTCTGAAAGAGGTAAGACATCTACTATCAAAATTTCCCCATTTGTTCACCCACAGGACATTTTATTTGTAGCCTCCGAACCAGGAAATGTCAGTTGATTCAGTTTCATAGGGATATCGAGGGAAGGGTCAATAAGGCATGTCCATTTGTTTGGAATGGCCAAACGAATTCATGCCCACTGTTTCCAGCTGAGCACTGGTGTGTTTTGAAGAGGCAAAAAAACATTTCATTTGGAAGTATTGCCTGTCGCGTCCTGAACTTATGCGATTCAGTCTCCCTGTGCTTTTCACATGCCCTTCTCCACCATGCCCAGTCCCAGATTCTTCCCTCATGTGGTGCAGTATGCTCTGTTTTCATTATTTACCTCTTTAACCCAGTTGTATATCTCCTTCCATCCATCATTAAAGTAACACTGTCCTTTCACCTTCTTTTTCTATCCTTTCTGGATCGTACGGGTGGTGTTCTCTGTTTCTTGTCCGTAGTTTCCTTTTCTTGCGTTATGGATGCAATATGCTACTGTTGTCTCTCTAAGGGTGTTAATTATAGTATTTAAGACCTTTTTTCTGTTCTCCACATTGTCTCTGAATGATCTAAGCTTCCTTTTTTGTTTGTTTCTACAGTCTCTGTCTTTTGTGGTGGGCCTTCCTTCTCATCTGGTGATATGTGGCCAGCCTTTCATAATCTAAGATGAGGAACAAAGTAGCTTATTGACAGCTCTGTGCTCATGGTGGAGGCTTATAACTTGGGAAGCTTCACTTGAGGATGATTGTCCTAGGTCTTTGGGACTATGAATGTCTCTCTTCTCCTTCCTGGGGGATAGCCACTTGGCTGCTGGCGTTCTGGAAGCAGGGCAGGGGAAGGGACTGAGAGGAGTCCACCCTTCATATGCATGTTTCCACTTGATCCCCTGTTTTTAGCTCTATGCTTTACCCTCACCTTCTACTGAGGCTGGTATCCCCAAGTCTGGAATTTCTGCGCAGAGTCAACCTTTAGTCTTCTGCTGGTACATGCATAGCTGCCTGAAGCAGCTGCTTCAGCGTCCAACTGCTCCTTACACATATTTTCAGCCAGACTTCCTATTTCAAGTAATTTTGGTGAAAGATCAGGCAAGACTCCCTTCTTGCCATTCCTTACCAATAAGTTGGTATGTTTGTATATAACAGCAAATGAAAGATTCCGAACTCCAGGCAAGATTCACTTGTCAAAAAGGGATTTCTACTTAAGAGAATATTAAGTAATAATTAGATAGAGCATATATGTTGGTTGGTCATCCCTCCATTGTTCAGTTTTCCTTCCTTTTGCTTAAAAAAGATTAAATCACAGTACTGCCCAATCGAAATATAATGCAAGCTACACATGTAATTTTAAATTTTCTAGTAGCCACGTTAAGAAAAGAAACAGGTGAAATTCATGTTATATTTTATTTAACCCAATGTATCAAAAATAGCGTTTCAACAAGTAATCGATATAATTAATACCATATTATTAGTGAAATATTTTACATTCCTTTTTTCATCCTAAGTCTTTGAAATCCAATGTATTCTGCAGAACAGCCCATGTTTCCTTTCCTTGTCTAATTCATAGAAATTTTCTTTTTGGAATGAAATGCCCCGGGCCTTGGGATACCAGTCCTGGTGCCATGCTTTTCCAAGTGAAGGATCACAGATGGCCAAGAGGCTCTCGCCCGCTAATGCAGAATTCTCCTCGTGGCTTCTAGCCTACCACCGCCATTCCCAGTCCTTTTCCCTGCCTTCTCTGGTCTCTGGTGCTTGCAGGTCCTAGACCTCTCGGTGTTCTGGGGGAACCACTGTCTTTGCCACTTAGCTGCCTTTTTCATCAGCATTTCCCTCTATAGCACTCGTATTGTAGCTTCATCCGCTTTCTCGTTTACCACACTTTTCCATCTTCCAAAAACGTATTGAAATATCTCATCCACCAGTTTTTCCTCTCCTGCTCTCCATGCTTTTCTGGATTCGTATCTTTTTATCTCTTTATATTAGTGGGACGTGGGAAGCTGGGAAGGTAACACATGTAGACAGTCTACCATAGTTGATCAGAGTCTAGCAGATGGTTGTTTTGAAAAGCTCCTCAGATGACCCAGGCCCGAGGCTTAAATAGTATTTGGAAGTCACTGGGCTATATGATCTTTCCCACTCCCTTTTAGCGCCAACAGCTCATTCTTCTAAGTGCTCTGTCTTCTTCTCAAAAGCAGTGACTTCTCTCTGATCTCTCATTTTTATTTTGTTTAAAAAAATTAGCTTTTTTACTGATAGAAAAAATATAGCAAGAGAAATACACAAGTTGTAAGCGTAACGCTGAGTGAATCATCACAAAGAGGCTCTGCTCCTGTGACAATGGCCCAGGTCAAGACAGAACTGTACCAGTGCTCCCAAAGTCCCTCTGGCCCCTTCCTACCACCAGCCCCACCTCCTCCCCAGGCTTCACCTCTCTCCTGACTGCTCACTCCATAGATGCACTTTTCCTGTTTTTGAACTTGATGTAAATTAGCCTGTATTCATTATGGGTTCAGTTTACATTTCACATGCAATAGCATTTTCCCCTTTTGCTCCCCTTTTATTTATATCCAGGTTCTTCCTGTTTCAAATAAAGTTAGTTGTGGCCCTTGTTCTTTCCCTCTCAAGAAATACATCACCTGCCATCTAATGACTAGCCTCAGTGTCCATCATCCCCGAGTAACTGTGTGTGAGATGATTGCCATGAATAGCATTTAGACCAACCCTCTTGGCTCCATGATTCTACCTCTCCCAAGGAGAAAATTCACATGAAAAACCTCATACCCTCCAGAATACATACCTAAACTTTGCTCTGGAGCTCCTCATTCAGTTTATGTATTTTTCCAAATTCTTGGTTGCAGGGAGGGGCAGGACACGTGGCTTTTTGCATGAAGATGTAGCTGGTCGTTGCAGGCAGCACCTCATGCTGACCCTGGAGCGAGTGTGTGGAGCAGCTGATGGCAGTGGGTGTGAGGTGCTTTCTGGAAGCTTCCTCCAAGGAGAGCGACAGGGTGGCAGTTGGGTGATGGCCTTCTTCCCTCCTCTCTTCCAGAGCTTTACCCTCTGAGTGCCAGATGCTCCTCTTTTCAGCGACCTTTGAGGAGTCCGTGTGGCAGTTTGCAGAGCGAATCATTCCTGACCCTAATGTTATCAAGTTACGGAAAGAGGAGCTGACCCTGAACAACATCCGACAGTATTATGTGTTGTGCGAGAACAGGAAAGACAAATACCAAGCTCTGTGCAACATCTATGGCGGCATCACCATTGGCCAGGCCATCATCTTCTGCCAGGTAACTGCTGAGGTTTGTCCTCGTCACGCCCGGACTTCCCTGCAGGTGGAGGTGGGGTCAATCATGCTAAGTGCCATAAGGCTAGGCGGGCACCATGTTCAGCACTTGTTGTACATCATGTAGTTTAATCTTCAGAGCAACTCTGAATAGAAGTTATCTGTGTTTTCTGGGTGAAACTTAGAAAGGTTAAGTAATGGAGTAGGACTTCAACATGATGTTAAACAGAAGGCGTCCTTTTTTTTAGAGGGATTGTTTCTGACACTTCCTCATTTAGGTTGATGTTTCTTGTAGGGTTTTTATAGATACCCTTTATCGAATTAAGAATGTTCTCTTCTATTCCTAATTTACTGTGAGTAAAGTAACCGCTCAGTTACTCACTGTTAATATCACCCTATTTTTATTTTCATGTTTTTTTTGCTCTCTGACATTTTTCACGTTCCTGTCTTGATTTTAGTTTCTCACTCCCCTGTGAACACTCTAAGCTCCAAGGGAGCAGGATCGCATGCGTCTTTCTCACTTTCCCATCCCTTTCACTAGAATAGCACCTGCCTGGCATGTGGACAGCACTGAAACACATTTGTAGAAAGCTCAGCTCTGCCGCAGACTAGGCACATAACCTTGGGCAAGTTACTTAACATTTGTAAGCTTTGGGGTCTTCTTTTAATTTTTAAAATGAAATTAGGTAGCTCCTTCATCAAATTGCTGTGAAAGCAAGTGACCATAATGTGTGTAAAGAGTTTAGCAAGATGCCTGGCGTACATGCAACACTGTTAGAGCATCTCATGTTACTGTTATACAGGATCTCATTTTGCCGTCAGACCTCCTGTGAAGTAGGTAGAGCATCTTTATTATCTCTGTTTCCTGCCTGAGAAGCCAAAGCTCTGGCAGGTTGACAGGATGTGACCCGTAGAAGCGCAGGGGGAGGGAGAGTCCCATGCCTCATTCTCGGGTTCCTCTAGGATTGAGGGAGAGGTGAAACAAAACTCTTTGCAGCCCTTCCGGCTGCCCTGCCCTGCGTCCGTGAGCATGGCACACACGGCCAGTCTGCTTAACTTGGGGTGCTGTGCTGGGTTTTGATTTTTATGTAGACTCGTCGAAATGCCAAGTGGTTGACTCTGAAGATGATGCAGGATGGCCACCAAGTGTCTTTGTTAAGCGGAGAGCTGACCGTGGACCAGCGAGCTTCCATCATTCAGAGGTTTCGGGATGGGAAAGAGAAAGTTCTTATAACGACAAATGTCTGTGCTCGAGGGTGTGTGTGTGTGTGTGTGTGTGAATTTAAAGTCAAGTTTGTTGATATAATAATTTATATATGATAAAATTTACCATTTTTAAGTGTACAGTTCAGTGAGTTTTGACAAATATAATCATGTAACCATCATGGTAATCAAAGTAAAGAACATTTCCATCTCCCCCCAAAATTTCCTTCTGTTCCTTTGTAGTCATTCTCTGCCACTACTGATCCAATTTCTGTCTCTATATTTTTGTCTTTTCCAGAACGTCATATAAATTAAATCCTATAGTTGGTAGCCTTTGTGTCTGGCTTATTCCACTTGACATAACGCTTTTGAATTCATCAGTGTCATTATATGTATCAGCAGTTCATTCCTTTTTATTGCTGAATAGTAGTCCATTGAATGGATGTACCACAGTTCGTCCATTCACCAGTTGGTAGATATTTGGATTGTTTACAGTTGGGGGCTTTTTTGAGTAAGGCTGTATTAAACATTCATATATGGGTCTTGTGTAGACATATGTTTTCCTTTCTCTTGGTAAATACTAGGAGTAGGATTTCTGGGTCATATGATAAGTGTATGTTTAGCTTTATAAGAAACTGCAGAACTGTTTTCCAAAGTGGCTGTACCAGTCTTCATTTCCACCAGCAATGTAGGAGAGTTCCAGTAGCTCTGCATCCTTGTCAGCAATTGGTATTAGCGCTCTTTTTTTCATTTTAACCTTTCTAATAGATCTGTGTGGTATCTCATGTTTTTCATTTGTGTTCCCTAATGACTGATGATGTTGATCACATCTGAGGTGTTTTTAATTTTAGAACTATTGGCTACTGAGAAAAAAGTTTTCGTTTTCTCAACAGACGGGCCTTCCTACTTTCTTCACCCCTTCTATATCTTGCCTAGATACCATACTCAAACCATGTTTCTAATTCATTCTTAGTTCAGCAGATAGAACTGAGGACCTGCCATGAGAGCTGATGTTGGCACTTTGGAAGAGTAGGCTGAAAAAGGATGAGGTCCCTGCCCCTCAGGAGCTCACTGCCTAGACTCTTGACTCTAGACCAGCCCTATCCAATGGGAATTTCTGCATTGATGGAAGCTTTCGATTCTGTGCTGTCCAATTGGTAGTCGCTAGCCATATATGGCTATTGAGCATTTAAAATGTGGCCAGTTGACTGAGGAACTCAATTTTATTTTATTTTTTTTTTGAGGAAGATTAGTCCTGAGCTAACATCTGCTGCCAATCCTTCACTTTTTTGCTGAAGAAGACTGGTCCTAAGCTAACATCCTTGCCCATCTTCCTCTATTTTATGTGAGATGCCTTCCCCAGCATGGCTTGACAAGCGGTGCGTAGGTCTGCAGCCGGGATCTGGACTGGTGAACCCCAGGCAACCGAAGCAGAATGTATGAACTTAACCACTACGCCACCGGGCCAGCTCAGGAACTCAGTTTTTAATTGGAATTCATTTAATGTTGAATTGCCACATGAGGCTAACAGTTACCATATTGGACAGCACAGTCTAGACCCCAGAGGAAAGCGGGCACAAAGAGCTCCAGAGTCAACGCACAGTCCAAGGAGGACAAGGACTGCGACCCAGACAGCTTGTTCATGTTGGAGGACAGAGGCCCTGGGGGATCACAGAAGTCTTCGTGGAAACAGTAGATGTGAAAGATTCTGAAGGAAGGGTTGAATTTGGGTCGATGAGAATTTACAGTCTGCTTGGGAAATGGCAAGACCACCTGACTGTTGTTGGACCTGTGAGTCAGGAGAGGAAGAGATGAGACTTGAGGTAGTTTGGAAGTCTTGAGTGGTTTGTACTTTATCCTGTACGATTTGGGCAGTTGGGTTCTAAACACAAGTGCTCTGGACATTGCTGTGGGGGCCGTGGTGAGAAAGTAGAGGAGTGGGTGAAGAGAGCAGGGGGAGACCAGTCTGGAAGGTGTAGTAGCAGTTGGAGGAAGGGATCAAAAAGACCTGGTTAGAACAAGGTCCGTGGAGTGGAGCGGAGCTGGGGCCCTGCAATGGGTAAGGGGCCTGGCACAGGGGGAGCAGAGAGGAGGGAGTGGCTCTGTGGGCTGGGTGAGACCCCTCCCCACAATACACGCACACACAGACACACACACACACTCACACTCTCTCTTTGTACACATTTAGACCTCTGTGAATTACCTTCTGCTGACACTCTTATCCAACATCACAGACATACTGTGCAAGCAAACTGCCTGACCGAAGTGCCAATTTCAATTATGTAGAACCAGGTGTGATTTATAAATTGTCTGTTAAATGAGAATCCCCTCGGCAGATGTGGTTCCTGAATAGCTGAGTCCCGAGGACAAAGTTGCAGGCCCTACAGTGTCTTCCCTCTTCTAGGGATTGATGTGAAGCAGGTCACGATCGTCGTGAACTTTGATCTCCCCGTAAACCAAGCAGAGGAGCCAGACTATGAGATCTATCTCCACCGCATAGGGCGGACAGGACGCTTTGGGAAAAAAGGCCTTGCCTTCAACATGATTGAAGTGGAGAAGCTGCCCCTGCTTATGAAGATCCAGGATCACTTCAGTAAGTAGCACCTTTCACAGTGGGAGCTGTGGGCCTGCTGAATGCTGGCAGAGCTGACATGTGTCATGGACCTGGGGCCTAGAGGCTTTGGGAGGATGGGGGCAGGAGCCGTGGTTTAGAAGGCTTCTCATCCACAGTGCCAGAGTTCCTAACACGAGACCGTTGATTAATTCGTATATGGTAAAGAAAAATTTTAAAATCAAGTAGAATTCGTATGAGCTCAGATTTATATGTTATTGCTCATTCTTGGATCTGGAGCAGATTGTCATGTCCTATAAAGGGCCACTCTAAGCAAAATAATAAAGCCCTTATGATTCTATTCTGACCCCAGCTGCCTCTTTTTTTACGTTTCCCTTCCTCTTGCCCCACCCTCCGAAGTGGGACAGTCTAATGCTGAGGTCTGCTGCCCTGCCTGCAGCCCCCTGTCTAGCAAGGCAGGCTCTGCTAACCTGCCAGGCTCCTGGCCTGGAAACGGGGAGGGTGACGGAACCTGAGATGTCCACTTCTCAGATGACACTGTGCCCCAAAGCCGTGGAGATGGCTGGGGAGCAGGGGAAGAGGAGCAGTCGAATGACTCCAGGTATATCTTTCACCTTTCAGGTGAAATGGTGCTTAAGCTTGGTGGAAGGCAATGGCCACTCTCCCCAGGGAAATGTACACAGGCACACGTATGCGATTTGGAGTATAATTTTAAAAGGTTTGCAGACTGACTGTAGCACATCCGTGAACCCTTCAGGGAAGCTGGTTAAGCACTCCTGTGTTAGGATAATTGAGGAGGGACAGGGAGAGAACCATTAAGATGCACTGTTGCTGTGGTCAGCTCCTGAAGACTTGGTCTTGGGAAGTGACCTCAGGAGGAGCCTTCGTCTGTCTCCCTGTTGCTGTCCTGCAGCCCAGCCCCCATTCACACGCCCACTTCATTCCTCCTGAGCTCCGCCAGGCCCTTCCCAGGCTCCCCGCACTTGCACTCTGTCATTTTTTCTGCCACAAGATACCTAGACATGTAGTTTCTGTTGTCTGGTGCATTTTAATGCTATTTTAGTCAGTATTGATTGGTTATTTTGATATCATCCCTTCCCTATCAAATCTAGAGAGTGTTCCTATCCAAGGCTTTCTATACAAGCTGTCACAAGAACGTATATATATTTTCAAAGGTGTCACTGTCTTCAAAAATTCAGAGTTGGATGAAATGAGATTCCAGTTAGGCCCTGGGGTAAGACTGGTTCTTCTCTTTTGTTCTTTTAGACAGCAATATTAATCAGCTCGACCCTGAAGACATGGATGAAATTGAAAAGATTGAATATTGAAGAAAGAACTTTATTGTTTGTGAAATATGCTAGTTTATGTGAGAATGTCACAGTGGGTTTTGAAGGTAATTTTTTATGTTGAGGCTTTTTCATTGTGAAACTGTTACATATGGCAAAATAAATGTCATGGTAGCCTTAGTTTAAGACCTGAGGTCTTTTTGAAACCAAGTTGAGTGAAGCAAATGATCCGTTTGAATAAAAAAGCAAGATTATTTCTTATTCTGATCTTTTTACAGGTAAACATCTTTGTGTGGGCCACTGGGATGTTTTTGGATGTCATTTATAGGATCTGAGCAGATCATGCCTCTTGTGAACATCTTACAGTACCACGAGATGGCAGTAAAACTTTACTGTTTTTTTAAAAATTTGAGCTGGTTGGGCGACTGAAAAAGCAGTACCTCTTGAGACAGCTCACAGGCTGCCCCTTCGCGCCGCTGGCTTCCCTCCCCGTGCACGCGTGCTTGCCGCCCATGCCACACACAGGCGTTCTTAGGTGAGAATGCAGGGTGAAGCCTTTAAAAAGCAAAGCAGTTTGGAAGAGAGAATATTTTGCTTTTTTAATGTTTCAACTGACATACAGAATTTCAAAATATTTTTCTATTTTGCTTCTTAATGCCTTCAAATTAGAGAAGATTTAGTCTATCATCAGTTATTTAATAGTTTCTGAAAACGTGGCTTTATTATAGGCGTTTGTTAAAGCTGGCGGTGGGGAAAAAAAACCCACTTGCCTTCTTAAAGAAGTAACATTTCAGAAAGCTGAAAGGTTTTGCTTTTAAGAACTTAAAGATCTGTCTGAGAATCCAGGATGTTTTCCTGCAAGTCCCATTGAGATGCTTTTCATTTCTCACATTTGCTACTAAAAAGTGAAACAGTGAGCTTGAGAAAACGGGGGGAAATTGATGCTCTCCCAGAAAGCTTGAGCAGGTTCTGCAGCCTCGAGTCAGAGCCCAGGCCGCAGCTCTGTCACAGCAGACGACCCCTGTCAGCCTCAGTGAGTACTCCTGTCATCCCAGCTTGGAAGGGTATTTCTGGCTGACCTCTTTTGATATTCCATGTACATGTCACCCTGCCCGTGTTTTCTCCCTGTGAGCAGGGCTCAGAAATACATGACAGTCATGCAGCTTCCTCACTCCACAGCAGATATGTATTATGCACACTTCATGCTAACATCAGGGAAAAGGAGATGAGTAAGATGGTACAGTCTTCTCAGAGTTCAGAGTTGAATAGCAAGAGACCCAGAATAAGCCAGCATCATAATAGACTGTGCTCAAGGAGAGTGTACAGGTCACTAGTGTAGCACAGAGGAGGGACCCCTAACACCACCTGGGCCAGCTTCCCAGAGGAGAAGACACTGCATCTCCTATTACAAGAGAGAGTATGAATTTCCTAGTGCCTCTCATCATGTCCTTAGTACCACTGTGCAGTTATCTGATACAGGGCTACTGAGGCAGTGTTCCAGATCCAGCTGATCACCAGAATTACCTAGAGAACTTAAAAAAAATTAGATTCGTTACCCCATACAGAAAAAACCAGACACCCTGAGGATAGAGCCCAGAAATACACATGTGCTTATATAAAGCAGCTGAAAACATAGTAAAGTAATGTCAATAAAGACCACTGTCCTAGGAAGAGACACTGAGGCCCAGAGACTTCTCAGAGACAGAATTTGTGAAAGGGGAGCTCCCACCTCTCAGCCTCCACTTGGGTTCTCCTAACACCATGTCTGCCTTCTTCTCCGGACTGTGATCAGCTTGCAGGCAGTCCCACACCCAGCCTAGCACATACAAGGCGCTCAATGAATATTCTTGTTGAGAAAATATTCCTTTGCCATTTCTTCATTCACTAACATTCTTCCTTGATGTTTTCCATCCTAGTTTTGAACCCCAATGGTATGGCACAGGATGAATAAGAATAGGAAGTCGATCAAGATATTTTGCTCCCTCTTAGTATTTGAGAATCGAGTTGGACTTTCAGTCATACTCAGCTCAGCATTGGGATGTCTTAAATCAAACTTTCCCACTTCCCTTTCCAGTTCAGATCTCTGATAGAATCTCTACAAGTTACCCTCACAAATGTCTTCAGTAATTTCCATTTGGCAGCTGTTCCCACAGAGTCTGCAAATATTGGGCATTCTTCTGCCTTCCCCCTTGCCCCTCTCCTCTCATCCCTTTGTCTTGCCACCTAGGAGGCAGCAAAGCCATCCTGTGTTCTGTGTGCATCGCAGCTGTCTTAACACTGACTGTCTAGTTTGGTGAGTCAACAATCCAAAGGCTCTTTTGCAGGGTGCAGCTCCTTGCTGAGAACTGCAAGCAATTTTCACATCTCCGTGCGTGGCCTGGCCAACGTCATCTCTCTCAGTTGATGCCTGCCTGAGGAAGAAGTAAATGGAGACGCAAGGAATAGCCAGCTGATTTCAGTGCATCTGTGAGCTGGGTTAATCAGCTGTGTATTACTTGGCACCAAATACTAAACCAAATCCATTAGGTTTATCTTGGCCAGCTCAACCCGGTTAGCATATTGAAATTTGCAATTACATAGAGCAGGGCTGTGGCCTCCAGTGGGAGTTGTGAGCGAACACCCCGCCTAGGGCACAGCTCCTGTGTGTTAGGTGCTGGATCTAAGGCAACTATGAGTAAGAGGAAAGGCAAACGCGTTGGTCATAGTCTGGTAGGATGTCTGACAGCCCGCCTCAGGAGACATTACTGCTTTTGGTCATGACAAAGTGTTGATCCTCCTTTGCAAAGCTCGGTCCCCATGAAGGCCGCCGGCAGTCTGCACATGTCATCAACAGTGGAAAATCTTAGAGGATTGCT
Organism: Equus przewalskii; assembly: GCF_037783145.1. NCBI lineage: Eukaryota > Metazoa > Chordata > Mammalia > Perissodactyla > Equidae > Equus > Equus przewalskii. The sequence goes on from NC_091836.1 coordinate 35,395,175, forward strand.
GGGTGAGCACTACCTTTCCAGACGCTGGGGAGAGAAGCCGCTTGTGTCCAGCCTTCGTTTGCTCTTGGTCCTCTGAGAGGCTCTGTCTCCTTCCCTTTGATTCAAGTAGGGGCCCAGATCAGAAAGGGGATCCAAGCAGACACGACACGCCTGTTGGGGTGGAAGCCGAAATGGGAGTCCAGAGCAAGGACCTCTCCCTGGGCTGTACTTCTTTGCCCTCTGAGCTCGAGGGCCTTCCTCTGTCCCTCCTGGTGTTGTACAGACAGCCTATGTGTGTTGATCCAGAGGGCACGTGGGGCCCAGCAGGTGGACACATATTAGTGTTACCCAGGGACTAACAGGAGAATCAGGTCCTCTTAACTCCTACCCCCTCGCTCTAACCCTCCACCACTTTGAGGGAATCATCGTGTAGGACCTGGTAACCCACGGACTGTGAAATGTCACAGTACTACTATATGCAGCAGGGCATACCAACTTTCTGCTCCAGGGAAAATCCCAAAAGAACTCGCCCCAGCATTTTCTATACTTTTTTTTAACCCACAGCTGAGAGAAGAGTTAGACCTTTCCTCCTCGCTTTTCTCTGCAGACTCCCTCCTCCTCCAGGGCTGCTGCTCACTGCCCCGGGCTGATGTTTTCGTTTCTAGGTTCTTGGTTCTCCTGTGTTCTTAGCTCTCCTGTGCTCCCCGCATCTCTAGGAAGAGCTGATCAGCCAGGCCCCGGCTTCTCACACCCTCTTCCGCGGTCCCCCACTGTGCCACCTGCACCCTCTTCCTCTGATGGTCCTTATTGCCTTGTGCCTCAGTCAGCACGGGCTGCCATAACAAAACACCACAGACTGGGTGGCTTAAAGAACAGGAATTTATCTTCTCACAGTTCGGGAGGCCATAAAGTCCAAGATCAAGGTCCGCAGGGTTCAGTGGGGTGATTGTTGGCTAAGAGAATAGTGTGTCCTAAAAACCCAGTCCCGCCGCCAGCCCTCCTTAGCCACTTTATCAGCCCTCCGCTTCTGTTGCTGAGGTAGACGGAGCAGAAGCTGGGGTATAGGAAGAAAGATAAGCACTAGAAAGATGGCTTCCCCCTCTTGTACTCAGAAGAACTGAAAGAGTTTTCCAAATTAAAATGTTTACAGATCTAGAGCCTTTAATCTTTAGGGAGAAGCCTGAGTGACTGTCTCTAGCTCTTTTCTTAGGGAATTCATCTTGGCCTGTAATTTTTTCCTGTTCAGTAGGATAGCCATGGGTTTCTATATTCCCATTTCTAGGATATATTTTTCACGAATAGGTATAGTCTCGTATTTTGAGCTTAATATTTTTCTTTTGTTAGGAAGAATGATCGGTATCACTCTAGTCTCTTAGTTTGTGATTTGTGGTTTGAAATCCCAGCTGGAAAGAAGTGATTGACTAGTAAGGCCTGCTTTGTGTGAGGTTTAGAGGCATGGCCACGGATAACAGCATCAGGCACGATGGAGAAGGCAGAGACTGAACAGACTGCTTTGTGAGGTGGTGAGCTCCCCATTCACGGGAATAATCAATCAATCAGAAGCATCCATTACAGGTGCTTGCAATGGATGCTATAGTTCTGGTTCTGGAATTAGCTGGGAGTTTGGAATAAAATGATCCCTGAGACTCTGCCCATTCTAAAATACTATATTTCCATGACCCCACACAGCAGAGCTGCACACACAGAAGAACATGAGCCATGGAAGCTTTGCTCAGAGGAAGATTATTTTCCACAAAGGAAAAAAGATGGAGTGATTAACAACTCCTGCACCCTGTCTTAACTTTGAGGTTCACTGGCTTCTTCCCCATGTGACCATCTCTTTATACCTATCTTCATCAGCTTATGAAGAATGTGGATTATTTTTAATTTAATATTTATATTATAAAAGCAACAAAACAGCAAACAAAAGTAGTAGGGGATAAATTATCAAAAATCTCGTTACTTCATCGTAACAATTATTGTCTTGATAGAGTCCTTTTCATCTTAATAGTTCTATTTGTAGTTAATCATAGTGCATGTATGTTATGTCCTTTTATTTGAAACATTCAAGTGTTTTTTCATGTTTCTACAAAGTCCTTGGAATTATTAAAAATAATAATTGATCAGATTATCCTGCCAGGTGAGTAGAACACAATGCATATTACTATCTTTGTTGAACATTTATGTGGTGTTCAGTTTTTCAACATTATCATTATAAATAACGCTGCAGCAGAACTTCTTGCTCATTATTTTGAATTAGTTCTTAGGATTAGGGATGTTAAGTTTGAGTACTAGATCAAAAATTAGGAACATTTTTATGGCTTTGCATAGATAGTAGGGCCAAATGGCTTCCAAAGGCCAGACAATACCAGTCTCTATTGCCCCACCCATTCCACCTCGCCTTGCCAGCAGGGGATAGTTTCATTTTAAAATTACCTGGTAACTTTTGGTTTACGTTTCTTTTCATACAAGCAACATTGAATTTATTTTTTGTATATGATTCATTGTTTGAAAAACGTCTGTGGTGTCCTTTGCCCATTTATCTTATGAGATCGCAATGTTGTCCTTATCAAGTTGTGTGAAACACATGTGTGAACTGGTTTCCAAATAAAGATATTAACTTTACTGAAAAAACATTTTCCCAGTTTGTCTTTTTTATTTATATTATGGCTTTTACACACAAAATTATCTAATTTTTGAAGTGAAATATATCAATAATTTTTTGGGCTTTACTGGTTCTAGAACATTAGCACTGCTCTAGAAAACGTTCAATTTTGTTCTCAGTTATTGTTGCAATTTTATCTTTAAAAAGATATTTGACTTTAATCCATCTGAAATTTATTCTAGTGTGAAGTATATCAAATTGATCACATTTGCTCTTTTTAAAAAGTGCTAATTAATAATTCTAACACCATTTACTGAGAAGTCTTTTATCCATTTTCTTCTGATAGCTCCTTTATCATATTAAATTTCTGTACATCTATGCACATGTAGTAGGATTCTGGGTATCTACTTAACTCCAGTTTGTTCTTTTGCCAGTACCACAGTTATAAGTATTGTTATATAATGTGTCTTAATTTAAGGATTTCTTCCTCCTCTTGGCTCCTTTAATTCTCTCTCATTTTTTAAAAATATAATTAGCAGTTTTATTCTTCAAGATTAATTTTAGATCCATTTTATCAACTTCCAGAAAGCCCTCTGGATTTTTATTTGACTGCATCCATTTGGCAGGAATAATTTATTCAGTCCATACATTAATTTGTGGGGAATTGCTTTCTTTACAATACTTAATCACATGGTAGGTCTTCCTGTCTCAAAAAAGTTGGGAGGCATGCCAGGAGCAAAGACACAAAGGGAAGGGACACGGCCTGGGCCAAGGCTGTGACTGCAGACGCTGTTGGGTGAGGTGGTCTCAGCTGAGGGGACCCGGGTTGGGCCAGGCATGCACACGCACTGACTTGTCTGCCAGAGAGTGAGTCCAGGTGAGCAGAAGAGTAGTGTATCCCGAGGGGTCAGGAGACCCCAGCTCTAGCCCCACCTAGAGTGTTATTAGCTCATTCTGTGTCAGGACAAAGTCACTTCACTTGTCCCCCATGGTCCCTTCCAACTCTGAAATCCTTTCTGTCTCTGCTTCATGTGGTGGAAGACACCGCAGGGCTGTTCCTGCTGCCCCTTCCGTAGACCGGGAGGGCGGGAAGGCAGAACCCTTTCCACTCGATTCTGCTCTCTGTGGGTCCCAGCACCCAACCCAGAGCGCAGCACCTCACAGGTGTTCACACCCACGGGAAGAGGGAGGGAAGGAAGAAATCCTGTAGCCCCAGTTTAGAGAAGCGTTTTTGTCTTGGCTGATGTGTTTTAGGCACCCTGTCTCAGACTTTAATGTAAACAGAAATCACCTGGGGATCGTGTTAAATGCAGCTGTCTGAGTTAGTAAGTCCGGGTGGCGCTGGCGCTGGCGCTGGTGCTCTTAGTTTGCAGACCCCACTTTGAGCAGCAAAGTTGCACAACACAGAACGCCTAGGTGAGAATGCTTGGCTGAAATACTCTTGGCTGAGTCCTAGTCACAATTATGGTTTAAAAGTATGTGTGTGGACAAGACCCTTGGAAATACAAGCCATTTGATACATGATAGGGCTAGTAAGGTTATGGGTGACTTTCTTCTACAGGTTTGTGGCTGTAATGTGTTTGCAAAGAATAAAAACTTTAAAGAAATCTCTGAGCGAAGGGAAAAAACAAAAGCAATTCTTTGTCGTGCAGCCACACAAGGCTGGCTGGGCCACACCACTCACTGTCCTTCCCGGAGGGACTCTGCTCTCCGGAAGTGAGCTTTCTCTCCAGCTGGGAGGTTTTAAAACAGCCTGCTGAGTTTGCTCTAGGGTAGAAGCAGCATTGGAGGCTGCACCCAAGGCCCAGAGAGCGAAATGTGACAAGAGCCCCACCTCCGGTGCAGATGCAGCCTTTGGAGATGTAGGAAAATCCCTCATCCCCAGCCAGGGTTAACCTACAGCCAGACCAAGTGACCAGTGACGCACCACGCCCACTGAAAGCACTGAGGAAAATCTCTGAGTTAAGTTTGCCTTTCTTACTGGAAGAATTTTTATTAGGCCAAAGCGTTGACAAGTTTGTCATCCCCAGAATCTGCTGACACCCTCCCCCATGCCCTTCAATTTTTAGTGCTTTTCCCTCCTCATTTTCAGACGGGGCAGAAACCATCCTGAGCAGGGAGAAAGCTTGATCCAAGGTGTTTGGCAGCGACTCCGTGTGTGCTGGGAGAGATTTATGTCTCCGTTCTCTGGCTCTGCCTCGCGTGAGCTCACTTAAAACAACTGAATAAATGAGTTCACTTTATCCTGTCAAAATGGAGCGAGGGCGGCATGGTACCCAGCTGGGGTCCGCGGGGACTCTGAGGCAACGTGCATGTCTCAGTCACTTGTGCTGAGCTCAGCCGTTTTTATGTCTGTCTGAGATCATTAAAACGAGGAGGGCAGGGAGCAGAAAGACCTGGAATGAACGGTGCAATGGAAACACCACTTGGAGTCTAGAGAGCTCAGCCAAAAGCATGAATATAGGGGTTCATTTGAAAGGCTGCCTCTCTCCCAGTGACCAGTCCTTGGGACAGGAGCAAGACCAGCTGGTTTGACCTGAGCTCCTTGAAGGCGGGCTCCTCCAGAGAGATTTCTCCATGCTGATGGTCACAAGAAGATTCGTTTTCCTTTCTTGTTAAGTCATATTTTCTCTTTCCTGCTGCCCTACTACCATTAAGACCAGGCCCATTAAGACAGGGCCTTATTGCTCTAGAAAAAGAAATATGGATTCTGTTCCTGATGGATTTTTCTGGCCAGGCCCAGGTCCATCCCTCTCATATGGGTTCGGGCTCAGGATTCACCAAACAGCTTTGTTATTAACCTGAGGCAGCGTGATGAGAAAAATGACACCTGCCGAGGGCAGGCCTGTGGTGCTCAGCCCCGAGCAGAGGGAGGCCGGCAAGCTGGAGGGCTCAGGATCTGCGCCTGTCCACCCGGGAAATGGCCAGGTGACCCTCCACTGCCCCCCAGCTAGGACGTGTTCCTCCTCCCAGAGTCCTTGGGCTTCAGCTGGAGGGAGGGTGGTTTCTGTCTTAGGTGGGGGACCTGGGCCTGGAACAACCCCTGACAATTTCTTAGCGTTTAGAGGGGACAGAGCATGTCCCCTAGCCTGTGAGCAGCCTAAGGGTGGGGATTGTGCCTGTTTCCTGAGGGAGAGAGGAAGTTAGTTGGTTAGTTAGCTAGTTAGTTAAAGTCGATCCTCACAAGTCCTAGGAAACTCCCATGGAAACTTAATAATGCCATTTGATGAATGCGGAAGCTGAGAGGTTGCAATTTGCCAGCACGCAGCAGAGCTGGGATCTGAGTGCAGGCCTCTCTGAACCCCTGTTCTTTCCCTTCCCCCCGCAGCAGTACTGCCCCAACCTCAACCACTCTTTTAACACCTTCCCCATCATTGCCAATCTTCATACTATGTATATACATAAATATATCCTTAAATCAATTTATTTTTACTTAAAAATATAACTAGTTTGATGTACTGGTTATATTTTCCCAACATGCATACAAGCATAAATGTTTGTAGGATAAAAATTGTCATCCGTGTGTCAGCTTGCATGCCACCGAAAGTGCTCCTGTCACACCAGAGCAGTGGTCTCACAGTGTGCTCCCAGCCCAGCAGCCTGAGGAGCACCTTGGAACTTGTTAGCAATGCAGATTCCCAGGCTCCACCCCAGACGCCCTGAACCAGATACTCTGGGGGTGGGGCTCAGCAAGCTCTTCCCTGAAACCCTCCAGGTGATTCTGATGCCTGCTGAAGTTTGGGCACCACTGCACTGGAGTGTTGCACCACTCAGGAGTGTCCTGGTTGTGTCCCCTTTGTCCTTCCTGGACTCTCAGCGTCCTCATGAAGACAGAGTGCATGAAAGCCCTGGGTGAAGCACCACATAAATGTTAAAACAGACCCAGCCTTTTGCAGCTTAGTCAAGAAGGCAAGAAGCATGATGTGAACGAACATCAACATCAAGGAAGACAACTTGAAGCTTACCTGTAAGGGTGCAGAGAGCCAGCACTGGCTCATTTCTCTGTGACTCCTTGGGTCAGAAGTCAGAAATGATGGGAGGACCTGGTAAAGCAGTTAGCTCCTTAGAGCAGTGCTGTCCTGCAGAGCTCTCTCCACTGATGAGTATGTTCAATATCTGCGCTGCGCTCAGAGAAAATTCTCCATGTGTCTGCATTTCTGCATGTTTTGCAAGCAGAGGCACTGAATGGCTTTTTTCTGGACACTTTTCAAGGACACATTCCAAGGCCAACAGCCTTAGAAGGTAGAGATAGTGTCTTTCTCCAGAACAAAGGACAGCATGTTTCCTGCCTGTTATAAAAGATCAGGTTCCCTAAACTCAGGGTTCCTCTCTTGTATTGCAACTTGCTGCATGTGCAGGTAGCATCTGTCCCTCTTCATGTTGCCCCGTGGGAATTACGGCTCGGGAAACTGGAGCAAGAAAATGCTGATGCTCTGGCTATTGATATTGCTGTAAATCATAAAGTCCTTTGTCTCCGACCCATGAGTCTCATGTCTTCTGCCAGCATCCATGAACCTGGCAGATTTGCTTATTAGCTTGCAGCTAGAGTAAAGTATGAGCTCCTTCACATTTCTTGACACATTGTCCAACGCATGTAGCTACTGAGCACTCAAAATGTGGTTAATGTGACTAAAAACCAGCTGTTTTGTTTTAGTTATTTTTTTCCCCAGCTTTGTTTAGGTATAATTGACAAAGCAGCATATATTTAAAGTGTACAACGTGATGATTTGATATATGTATACACTGTGAAATGATTACCACAACCAAGTTAATTAACACATCTATCACCTCATGTAGTTACTTTTTTCTTTTTTGGTTTTACTCTCCTCAAATTTCAAGTATACAATACAGTATTATTAACTATAGTCACCAGGCTGTGCAATTAGATACACAGAACTTATTCATCTTAAAACTTGAAGTTTTACAGTTTGAGTAACATCTCCCCTTTTCCTCACCCCCCCAGCCCCTAGCAACCACCATTCTATTCTCTGTTTCTATGAGCTCAGCTTTTTTTTCAGATTCCACACATAAGGGATACTATACAATATTTGTCTTTCTCTGGCTTGTTTCACTTAGCATAATGCAGTCCAGTTTCATCCATGTTGTTGCAAATGACAGGATGTCTTTTTTATGGATGAATAATATTCCATTGTATATTTATACCACATTTTATCTATTCACCCACTGATGGACACTTGGGTTGTTTCCATATCTTGGCTATTGTTAATAATGTTGCAATGAACATGGGAGTGCAGATATCTCTTTAAGATACTGAATCTGTTTCCTTCGCCTATATACCCAGAAGTGGCATTTATTTTTAAATAGCCACATGTAACTAGCAACTACATGGACCACTTAGCTTAGATTGTTCAAGCATCAACTGGCATGACCATTGGGTCAGGGATGCTCTTAAGGGAGTTTCTATGTTAAGAGGGAGGTGAGATAGATAGGTGCTCTCTAAGTTATTTTCAATATTTGAGTTTCGATGATTCTGGAGCTCTAGGAAGAGTGGAACTGTGGAGAAGCCAAGAGTAAAGAGACACTTTTTCTCTTTTATTATGTCCAGAGGGGTTTCCTGGTACAGCTGAGAGATGAAAGGAAAGAGAAATTATGGCTGAGTTTGGAGCTTGGCGACATGTCTTTTGGAAGAGGCTTGGAGGCCAGAGAGAGAAGATATGGCCAGAGAATATGAACAGACCAGTGGCCCTTGAGGAGTTCACTCAGCCCTGCCCTCTGCTTCTCTCCTCAGCTTGAGAATATTTCCCAACTACCCCAGGCTGGCTAAAGACTCCTTTGGGCCCTTCTTAGCTCCCTAGCCACCTCGCCTCTCACCTCCTGGCTCAGAACAATCTCCTCTTTGATTGCTGCCTCAGGCCCTGCTGACAGGTCAGGTCCTATGTACCTAATCAGGAGGAGCTGGGGCCTGAGGGATGATAAACGGGGCTTCTCATTTCAGTAAAGTTTGTGCAGAATATTGGAAACAGCTGCGGGCCTGGGCTGGCGATGCCAGAGCCTGCAGGGGCCTGGTGTTTGGGAGAGGAGGGTTGAGATGGGGAAACACCAAGGCAGGAGTCGAAAGGGCACTTTGCCACCTGAAGGCTGACAAAGCTAGCGAGCTTGGTTAATGCTAGCTCCTGCCCGGAATTCTAGGGCTTTGAGAAGGGTGGAGAGCGCTTAGGAATCAGAGGACGTAGGTCATGCCCAGGTAGGTGTGGAGTACTCGACAGGAGTTTCTTTACATTTGTTATCATTTATTTCACAAATACCACATAGATTTCTCTGCCAGTTGCTTTTCTCACCTAACAAAACATTGTGAAAATCCCTCTCATTTATTCTTTTTCTTAAATTGTGGTAAAACATACATAACATAAAATTTACCATCTGAACCGTTTTTAAGTGTATAGTTCAGTGGTGTTAATTTTATTCGCATTGTTGTACGATCAACCTCAACTTTTTCATCTTGCAAAATGGAAACTCTGTATCCACGAGACAACAGTTCCCTGTTCGTCCTTCCACCTCAGCCCCTGGCAACCACTGCTCCTTCTGTTTCTGTGAGTGTGATTACTTTAGAGGCATCTAAAGTGGAATCACACAGTATTTGCCTTTTTGTAATTTGTTCTTTTTAATAGTTGCATGACATTACAGTATATGGATATGTGTATATCATTCAACCATTACTAGTATTTTTGGCACAACAAAAAAATGCTATAAAAATTTTTTGTATGCATATCTTTACATACTGGAGTTTGCCGCTTTTTTCTTTTTTCTGTGGGATAAATTGCCAGGAGGGACATAGCTGGGTCAAAGAGATGCACATTTTTAGTTTCATATATGGTACCAGATCCCTTTCTCCACGTCTGTGAGGATTCTCGTATCCACCAGCTGTGACTGAGATGTCGTTTCCTTCCTCACCTTCTCCAGCTCTAGCTACCGTCGTTATTTTTAAGTTTTGCTGTTCTGATAAACAAAAAGTGGTGGCACGCTTTTAAATCTTGCCTTTCCTTCACTATTAGTGCAGATGCGCATCTTTCCATAAACGTATTGGCCAAGTGGATTTTCTTTTCCATGAATCACCTAGTCATATGTTTTGTCCATTTTTCTACTCGGTTATTTCTCTTTCTTGTTGTGTGTAGCAGCTCTTTGTGTATTATAGATATTAACTCTTTATCATGGTGTATATAAAAATATTTTCTCCCGTCTATAATTTGTCTTTTGACTTTGTATATGTTGTCTTATCCTTCTAAAATCTAAACATTTGATGTCTATCTTTTCCTCTATAGCTTCTGGATTTTCTGTTTTGTTTAGAAAAATCTCCTTAGACCCTAGACGGTATAAATATTCTCCTAATTTTTTCCTCATTAACTTGTTTTAAATATTTAAATTGTTTCAAATATTGTTTAAAATTGTTTTAAATATTTCCTCATGAAATTGTTTAAATGGAAAAAACAATATTTAAATTGCTTTAAATGTTTAAATTTAAGTACATTTAAATCTTTCATCTATTTGAAATTTATTTTAATAACTTGTGAGGTAGAAAGCTTAACTTTGTCTTGTTTTTTCAAACAGATAGCCAGTCGTGCCTATACAATTTATTAAATAAACTATCCTTTTCCCCACTGGTTTGAAACACCACCTTAATCGTATACTATAATCCCCATGTCCTGAGATATATTTCTGGACTTGCTTCTATTTCTGTCCCATGGATCTATTTAGCTTGTCCTTTACGTATGATTTGATCACAGTGATTTATAGTTAGTTTTCCTAAGGCCACTCTCATCTAAATACTCCTCACTGCTGCTGTTTTCATCATTACATTATACAAATTCCTTCCAGCTGTCAGAGGCTGTGAACGTCAGTAACTCTTCAAGATAAGCCAGAGTAAGTCCAGGAAGGCCTGCCCAGGCACCCTTTCAGGAATCTACCGTGGCGGAACACCTACTGTGTGCTCCGCACTGGTCTCTCCACTGAAGCTGGGGCTGGAAGATGAGCACTTCCCACCCCTCAGTGACTAATACTTTAAGGTTCTTGCTTCTCAGCTCCAGACCCATCCTCTATACACTGCTTTGGGATGCTGGCCTCGGGCCCTGTGAACCCACATTTCTGCTTTGCCAGCTCTTCCCTGTTAGGTTCTCCCAATAAGAGCCCCTGGGGGAGGCTGCAGGCTGGAGGAAGAAAAGAGGACATGCTCCTTACTGTCTGCATCTATATGGTCCCTGTGAGTGTCACCCCAACAATGGCTCTTCCCCAGCAGCAGCAGGCCCATCCTGAAGCAGCCGCTGAATCCAGTCTGCAGTTTTTCTACCACTTGCAGCTTCATCATCCACCCCCATCTCCACACCCCTGCCCCAGAGACCCCAGCACCAGCTGGCAGGTGCCCCTTCCTCAGAGGTCTGGGCACAAGCCCAGGGGGACTTCCTTCTTGCTCGGAGCCTCCTCCTCAGAGGTCTAGGTCCCAGGCTCTGGGTTCCCTCTTTGAAATGTCTAAGGTTTAGTAATTCCAGCCTCTTCCTTTGGTTTTCCCAGCCCCAGGACTGGTAGCTGCTCCTACTGCTGCAACCTCCATGATACCTAACATTCTCGTTACCCTCCCATTACCTAATTAACAATTTTATACCTAGTTATCAATTCTTTATATTAAATTCTCTCCCTTCAACTAACTGGCGTGGTTTCTGTCTCTTGACCAGAGACCGACTGACATAGGTAATGAGGAATTCAAGTTTTCTGGGGGCTGAGGGCTGCTTCTCTTGGCCGTGCTGCAAAGACCTCCCCTCCCTCCTCCATTTCCAGAATTATTTGGCTGCTAGTTGCCAAGGAGACGCCTGACAATTTCCAGTTGCCAAGCCTCCCCTTGGAGCTCTATAGAAACATTCTGGAAACTCCCTACCCCTTCCTGCTCCCCAGCCAGGGAACTCAGAGAATCTAGCCAGGTTGGGGGAGAACACTGGGAGGGGGAAGGGGAAGCAGACCAGGCCCGAAGACGGAGAGAGAGACACGAGGGTTCCTTGGGCCCTGGCTTCCTCCACAGACCTCGAGTGCCTGGCCTGGCTCCCCCTCGGCCCTGTCTGGACAGCCACTGGGTCCAGCCAAGGCTGAGCTCTCCACCCAGGTCCTCAACCACAGACAACTGTCTGAACACTGTCACTGGGGCAGGGTAAAAGCCCCATTGCCCGATGGAGCAGGGGAGAGCCTGGGTCCTTCACCGGGGGAGAACCTCCAGTGCTCCCGAGCACTCCTCTCAGGGGAGCAGCATTCACACTCTGAAACCGAGTCGTGGCCCCAGCTCCGGTCTATTTCATAATAATAACATGACTAATCATCAAACAGCAGTGAGGTGGGTGTGAATCTTACTCCACAGACTTAGGTGTGCAAGAGCATCCATTCCTTTGTTTCATTAAAATCAAATAAAGCTGACTCCATTACAGGGACCCCTGCCCTCCCAGAGTCCCACCAGAATCCAGCAGGCTTATGAGGTACCAAAAAGAGGGAGACGCTTCTAACCTCGGGGCCAAATTGGCTGCTGCTGGCGTTCTTGTTGTTCAAACCTTCAGAGGGCCTGTAACATCGACGCAGACGGCTTTCCACTTCTCCGCCCTGCAGGTCAGGGGCCTGGCCTCTCTGCTTCATCCTCTCCAGGGACCCAGTGACCTCTGACCTGTCCCTACACTCAGGGAAATCTCTTCTCCTCCACTCTAACTACTGCCAAAGGCACTCTCTCTTCTCCTTCTCGCCACTTCCACTGGGAACACTTCACACAACTTTTCAATGAATTTAGGCTTTTACAAAAATAGGGAAATGCTGCTCACTTTGGTGTCGAGCAGGTTCTGCTTCCGCCCTGTAAAAATCTCTGAGGCAATGTGGAACTAAAGACCTGGCCAGAACTTATCTACTTTATTTTTGCAGAAATGTCTTAAAGTCAACTAAAGACACCATCACGTCTCATCCCTGAATATTTTAGTTTTCATTAAAAAAACCAGAAACGTTGTCTTACATAGTCATAAAAAAATTATACACAGCAAAATTGACAATCATCTTCTGACATTGCCTAATAAACAATTAGCCCTTTTTCAGGGGAAAACTGAGACTCGGAGGGGGCAGTAATTTGTCTGATGTCACTCGGCTAGTGGGCAACGGAGCCAGCATCTGAACGCTGACCTGATTCCAAGATCTCTCTCTCTACACCCCCGTTTCCGTACAGCGGTTTGTGCTTTTCACAGTCCTCTCCTCCCTGTCCACCCACCCGCTCCTACAACAACCCGAGAAGTGGCTGGACAGCCTTATGATCACATTCCTAACCAATCAGGAAACGGAGGCCCAGAGAAATGGGGCGTCTTGCCCATGGCGGGTGGGAAGGGCTGGCTGCGAAAGGACTCCGGGAGCGGTCAATCAGGTGGATGCACAGTTAATCACCAGGCAGAGCTGGCACGGAAACCAGGCCTCCTTCCCTGTGGCCCTGGGGGGCTCTGGCCTCCACCGTCACACCTCAGCCTCTGCCTACCCCTGCCTCCCCTTCCTTCCTCTCCTGATCTGTTGGGCTCCCTTTCTTCACCCCTCCATCTAGGGCCTCATTCATTTCCTCTCCGGTCTCCAAGGAGCAGTTTACAAAGTGACTAAGCGGTGACCCCTGCAGGGCCCTCTGTCCCTCTTGCTCTCCCCCCTCCTCCTCTCAGCCATGAACGCAGCGGGAGCCATGTCGACTGCAGAGCCTCTGGCCCATTTCCTCTCCAGCCCTTGGCTCATCTCCTGCTGGGGTCCCCGAGGGCCTATGGTTGGCCTCTGACAAGGCACACATGGACACACGTGGAAAAGCCATTTACTTCCAGGAGCATCTGCTTCCTCTGCTCCAGCCCAGCTGTCCCTGTCCTTCCACATTCTATTCTTCTAAAAGCCTGGGGTTTCAGAATCAGGATTCAAAATGGTCGCAACAGGCTGGAGAGCTGGGTTAAAACTCACAGCACAAAAGAAGGGGCCTGCTGGTTGGCTCAGAGAAGCGGAGACGTGAGTGCAAGGCAGGAAGAGGCCAGGGACGAGAGACATCTCACCCTGAGTTTAACAAGTACCACAGTCTGACACGCCACTGCCCAGAGGAAGGCAGAAGGCTCCCAGAAAGTAAGCAGCGGCCAGAAACCTGGGAGCTTGTGGCAGCCACACCACTGCCTTGTCAACAGACCTGGGGAGCCCCATGGAGCTGCCATTTCCTCTCAGAACACTAAGTTCTGTCCAGCCTTCCTCCTGGGCCAGGTGAGGGCCCAGGAAAGCAGTAGAGTGAACAGGCCCTGGTACACGGTGGCCAGGAAATAAACGTTAACCAGACGGACAAACGAAACTCTAACAGAGTAGTAACTGAGAACAATTTTGAATCTTTTCATCAGAGAGCAGGAAGTTAGCAGTTCCACAGGCCTCTGGCCAGCCCAGGGTGAACACAGCCTCAGGTGGATGGGACAAACTGGAGATGCCCAAAGGTGGGGAGCAACATGGTGCGTGGGAAATCAAGTCATCGGGGGAAATGTGGAGAGAATTTGAGCCCACTGTAAAATGCAGGTAGCAGAACTATCTCATGGAGTGTTGGAAACGCCTAGCACACATAGCACATGCCTGGCAATCAGTGGTAACTCTAACTATTATTCAGGCAGAGAAGAGAAGGGCTGGACATGCTGTTGCAAATATTAGATGACTTTCAGTTGGAAGAGGGATTTGAATAATTTTGCAAAGCTTCAATGGAGAATTCAACCTCAAGGATAGAAGTGCCAGGGAAGAAGATTCCAGTTCAACCTAAAGAGAAAGAGGGTGAGAATGAACAATTATTGAAAGCTTACTGTGTGCTAGGTGCTTGACATGTGTGGTTGCATCTTACCTGTCCGATAACTTGAAGAGGTAGCTATTATTACATTCTTTTAGAGGTGGGGAGGAGGAGGCTCAGAGAGGCTATGCTTCTTGTCCAAGGTCGTGCAGCTAGTGCAATGCCCACCCAATGGTGGTCAGTGGGAGAGGCTGCAGGGCCATCTCTCCAGAAGGCTGCAGAGGCGCCTCCTGTGCTGCAAGGGAGGGCCCACTGCCCCATTCAGAGCCTTCTACCTGGCTCTCCAGAATTTCAGCTCAAACTACTCAAGAGTCTGGATGCTCGAGTCTATCCTTCCAAGCACCTCTTTTCATAGTTTAGCTGAGAAACCCCTCCAGGGTTGACCCCTCATTGCTCCTGACTCCGCGCTGTCTCCTCTCCCTCCCTCCAGGATCTCCCAGAGCAATGAATAGAGGTGCTGATGTGAGGCCTGGGGACCAAGGTGGGCTGTGGATGGGGTCCCCCCAGTCAGGGTGGAGTAAGCCTGAGCAGGAGGGGAAGATGAAAAGCAGGCACCCAGACCTGGGAGCCTGCAGCACCTGCCCCATGGCCTGGGCACTGAGCCTACCCAGAGCAAAGCACAGTACCAGGTTTCCCTGGCTTGGCAGACGCTCCTCGAGAAAGCAGACAGGAGAAAGGAAGGTGCCCTACCATATACAGCACAGTGCCTTACCTTAGTAGATGCTCAAGAAATGTTTGTTGAATTAATTGTTTACATTCTTCAGGTCAAGGGGCATAAGTAATTTTAATAGGTGTGTGCTATGTATACATAAACTCATTTATTCTTCTCAGGAAAATGATTATAGAAATGAAGAAACTTAAGCTCAGAGGGGATAAGCAACATGCTAAGATCCACAGTAATAAAGAGGCAAAGCTGTGTTCTGACCGCTGTGCTCTCTAGTCTCTCAAAAGTGAAAGTCCCCTCACCTTGTCTCCCCTGACCGCTGAGCTCCCACAGCAGCAGAGACAGCAGCCCGAGCCAGCAATCCCACTCCAGTCCTGCCTCCTGGTCCCTTCCAGACAGGGGCTGCAGCTCTGCCCTGGGGGGCCTGGTCTGGCAGAGCCAGGGCATAGGATGCAGGACACACTTCGCCTCTGTGATGGTTAACTTTATATCAACTTCTCTGGGCCACGGGGTACTCAGATATTTGGACAAACATTATTCTGGATGTGTCTGTGAGGATGTCTCTGGATGAGACTAACGTTTGAATCAGTGGACTGAGTAAAACAGATCGCTCCCTCGACTCGTGAGGGTGGGCCTCATCAATCAGTTGAAGGCCTGGATAGAACAAAAAGGTTGACCTTCCCCCAAATAAGAGGGAACCCCTCCTGCCTGACTGCTTTGAGCTAGGATTTCGGTCTTTTTCTGCCTTTGGACTCGAACTGAAACATCAGCTCTTCTTGGGTCTCCGGCTTGCCAGCCTTCAGACCCGAACTTATGCCATGGGCTCTCCCAGGTCTCCAGCTTGCCAACTGAAGATCTCGGGACTTGCCAGCCCCCATGATCATGTGAGCCAATTCCTTATAATGAATCTCTTTCTATATATACACACATCCTATTCGTTCTGTTTCTCTGGAGAATCCTGGGTAATACACCTTGTTCCCTGACTCCTCCTTCCAGGGTCTCCCTTACTAAGGGGACAGAGTGGGTTGAGGAGAACCTCCCAAGTCATCCATGACCTGATGGCTCTGAGTGAGAAAGAAAAAGAGGCTAATCCCACAAGCAGAATAGAGAACTTCAGGCGCACACAAGCCCTCGCTGCCGGCCAGAGCATCCTTCAAAGGCTTCCCGACTCGCCCTGCGGGGTTCTCACATTTTCTCCAGAGCCAGGGCCTGCTGCCCACTCTGAGGCAGATGGCAGTCCCAGATCCCCATTCTTTGCTCCCAAAGGAAGGTCTAACGGAGTGCTGAAAACATTCCCAGTTTGGGGTGAGGGGATCAAAAGGAGTGTGCCGTATGGACTGGTCAGTAGGGTCAGGGGAACATGTGACATCTTCACCACATGGGAGCCCGACTCTCAGGGACCATCTACCATTCGGCTCAAAGCTGAGTTAGAAGGGACTGGGGGCTCAAGACCCAAGGAGGGCATGGAGGGACCTTGGCCATGGGTTGAATGAGAGTAGAACAGGGTCTGTCCACTGTTCCAGGGCAAGTGAGGGGCCGAGAGTGTCATGGTGAGCATCTCTGGGCCCGGGAGGAGCTTGCCTGGCACTCAGTTCTGACAGCTCCTGTCCCAGCTGAGCCGTGACGAACCTGACACCAGATATCAGATCCCCCGTCTCACTGGGGTTCAGGAATCTTACCCTGCCCCCAACCCTGCCCCCAGAGGATGGAAAACTCTGACCTTATCTCAGGCTTCACTCAAAGACAGCTAGGGCAGCAGGACATGCTGAGAGGAAGAGGGAGAGTGCCAGGATTCAGAGAGCCCTGACCAGCAGGAAAGCTGCTCTCCATTCCAGCTGCAGGGTGTAGACTTTGTAGGTCAGATCTAACCAGGAGCATGACTGATGGTGTACACCTACATGCTGGACACTGTTCATCCGTGTGCGTGTGCGTGCGTGCATGTGTGTGAATTTTATCAAGTGTATGTAAAAGTATATAAAACATGAATGTGCAGCTTGATGAACTGTGACCCAAGTCAAGAAATAGGACTGTACTAGTACCCAAGAAGACCCCTGATGCTAATATAAGTTTTTTCATTCAATATTCACAATAATCTTTACAAGAAAGAAAGTGTTATCATCCCCATTTGTCTGTGAAGAAGCCAAAGCTCAGAGAGGCTCAGAAATTTCCTAACGTTTCGCAGTTTGTAAGTTAGACCCAAACCCTGGGGGTGTTTGACTCCAGAGCTCCTTCCACCACTCCAGCAGCTTCTCCCAACAAAACGCGAAGAACAGGGAGGGGCCAGAGGGCATTGAAAGGTGCGTCCGAATCTCCTGACCCCTGTGGTCTGGAGGGCTGCAGGCAGGAGGCCTGCACTGGGCAGATGGTTGGGCTGGATGAGGTTGGGGCCTTTTCCAGCCCTTTGCTCTGTGACTCTCTAATTTGATCATATCATTACAATGAAAATGCAGGGAGCTCAGGGTCCTCCCCTTGGTCTGCCCCAGCCTGGTCTTGCCCTCCCCAACTCTGCAATGGATGGAATGAATCGTCTGGTAAATAATTCACCCCTAATCGGAGCAGAGAGGGTAACAGGAGAGCGGGGGTGGAAGTGTCAGAAGGGCTGAGGTTGGCAACCTGAGTCCTTCCAGGGCTGGGCTTTGCCCTGGGGAGAGGGAGCCTGAGAGTCAGACAGGCCTCAGACAGGAGGCCACCCAGGGAGATGGGGCCCTGGTGGGTCAGTCTCCTGCTGCTGACACCCCTCTGCCTTCTGTATCGAGGGGTCTCAGGTGAGTGATACTCAGACCACCTCTCCACGGTGGCCCATTCCCCACTCACCTCTCATTATTTCTTCCTCTTTTTTCCTCGGGATCCTCCTTTTGCACTTGAGTAGCCACTCAATGAAGTCCATTAACTTTGTTCATCTGCTAGACATTAGCCAGCATGCTCTGAGCAACCACTATATGCCAGGTGGGGGAGGCAGGGCTGGAACACAGAGGGCATCCCACATTAATCACCTGAAAAAGCTGGAAGCTATCCCGAGGGCCACTGTCAGGTTGGACGCATGGAGTGATGTGGTCAGGTCTGGGTTTCAGAAAGTTTCCTCCAAGCCAGATGGTTTTCAGGAGCTGAGAGCAGCTGAGAGAGCATCGCAACAGTCTAGGTGAGAGATGCTGGTAGTTGGGCCAAATCAGCATCCACGGGGTTGCAAAGAATCGGTGTCTGGGTAATTGAACACTGGAATTTTGCCTTTGTCCCTTCCTCCGACTCCACGCCTGTCTTCTCCTTGTCTCTCTCTGGAGAAGCTGGTAGCAGTGGGAAGCGTCTGAGACTGGAGCTTCAACGGGGCTCCAATGCCAGCTCCACCTCCTACTGTGTGGTTTTAGACAAAGGGATTTCATGTTTCAGAGTCTCAGGGGGTGTTACCGCAATTAAGGTCAGTAGGCGATGCACGTGAAGAGTCCAGGACAGGGCACCGCACAAAGGAGGCACTTGGCAAGTGGAAGCCGTGTGAATTACTCCTGTAGCTCTATCGTCCTCCGAGATTTATTTTCATAAGTTTGCTGAGGCTCTTTATAGTCTCCTGGCCACAAGGGGCAGCAGACCATGGTGCTCGGGCAGACACTGTGCTTTGTGCTAGGCCCTGAGCAGAAAAGAGCACCTCTTGCCTGCCTCACCCCATAATGACTTTCAATGTCTGACAGACTGAAAGCTCCGTGAGAGCAGGGATGGGGCGTCTCATTGTCACTGTAACCTGGGCGCCTGGCATGGAGCAGGCCCTCCGTAATGAACAGTTGATGAATGAATGAGTGCTGGATGGGCTGATGGCAGGCTGGGGTCGTCCTCCCTTTGCTGCCGTGGGTCTGGAATCCCCCCGGAATCCTTACGCAGAAACCTCCAGAGCCTGAAGTGCCTGAGGCCGTGTAGATCTCCTGAGTCTCAGGGGTCACCATCTGGCTGATCATCAGATTGACTTCTGGATGCATGTTAAAATTACAGATTCCTGACCCCCAGCCCCCTGCCCCGGGGATTCTGACTCAGTAGTCTGGGATGAGCCCCAGGAATCTATATTTTTCTCAAGCTTTCCACGTGGTCTGATGACCCACGAGGATGGGAACCTCTACTCCAGTCCCTTCCCTGGTCTCAGTCAAGGATTCTCCCACCCAGCCCACTCCTACAGCACATCCAAACAGGAAACTCGCAGGCTCCCTCAGAAACTCTCTTGCCCACCAGCTGCAAAAGGGCTTATGCCGTCTTCATCAAGCCCTGTCCTGTTGGCCGGGTCTGCAGAACAATAAAACAGAAGTTCTGGGTGAGGAGGAGGAGCAGGAGAACCCAGAACAGCCCAGACGTCCTGCCTTGCCACTCTGTCCCCAGGGCAGCCCCATCCGACCCTCGGAGCCAGTGCAGAGGAGGCCGCATCCATCCAAGGAGTGAGGGGCAGCTCTGTGGAGCTGGCCTGTGGCTCCCGGCCTGCCCCTCTGGTGGTCTTCTGGAGCTTCACGCCCCTAGGCTCACTGATTCCCCATCCTGTGGCCGTCACCAATGGAGCAGAGTCCAAGGTGGAGGCCGGGGCCTCGGCTCTGGGGGCCGTGAGTCTGCAGAACAGCAGCCTGGTGCTGAGGGAGCTGCGGGAGGGTGCCCGCGGCCACTTCCTGTGCCAGGCCCTGCACGTGGCCGGCGGCCAGCTCCACGCCACCTACTCCTACCTCGCTCTGGCCGTGCTGGGTGAGGAGCCTTGCCGGGACCCTGGCTGACTGGAGCTGCTTTGCATGCTGCTTTGCTTCTATTTGCGTGTGCTTCCCAGTGTATTCTTCTGGGCCCAGGTTCTACAGGGCCCTGCCTCCAGGGAGAGAGGAAACCTGGGATCACGAGGAGGGGATATTTCAGGGCATAGGGGGCAGGCCAGCCCCCAGCCAGCAAGGGTTGGGCAGCTGCACCCAGCCCGGCACAGCCTGGGTCTGCTATAACAAACACAGGGCCTCTCCTTCCTCTGGCCAGTGCCTGTTTCGAAGCCTCAGGTGCGGCTGAGTGACCCGTCCCCAGTGGAGGGGACCTCCGTGGTGGCCACGTGTGCAGTGCGGGAGGGCACCGAGCCCGTGACCTTTGCCTGGCAGCATCAGGCACCCCAAGGCTCTTGGGAAGCGCTGGTGGGGGTCACGAAGAGACTTCTCCACCTGGACCCAGTCAACAGGACACACCTGGGCTGGTACATGTGCAGTGCCCACAACGCTGTCAACCGGCTGAACAGTGAAGGAGCCTTCCTGGATGTCATCTGTGAGTCAGACTGGGGGTGGGGGTCAGGGCTGGCACCCCCCTACCCACCCACCCTCAGCTTCCTGACACACCTCAGGATCCCCAGGACGGCCCCAGATCTCCAAGAGGCTCCAACAGGCAAGAGCCTCAGGGCACTGTACCCAGGGCACAGGGGCCCAAAAGGCTCCAGTACAAGGGGATTGAAGTTTTTTAAGGTCATGGTCTCCTCTTCTCAGGAACATGCATACATTTATAGTCACAATTTTACCCATAATTTTAGGTGTGGCCCAGAAATTCTGTCTTTGGGTTGAGCCCGAATGACTTTCAGGGACCAAGTGAACCCTGAGGAAATGGGGTGGAAGGCCCCTGGTGGGAAGAGAGGGCAGCAAGTTGGTCGCAAGTCTGAGGCTGAGAGCCTGAAGGTAGAAATCAGAAGTTTGTCTTTAGATCACCTGTAGCAAAGGATTACTTTTTAGACCATGCAAAGAACCAAAACAACCAATGAGGAAGAAGCGGCAACCTCATATAAAAGTGGATGAAAGACCAGACCTGTTATTTCAGTAAAGAGGAGAACATGTAATGCTAATGAACTTCTG
Source organism: Equus przewalskii (assembly GCF_037783145.1). Lineage (NCBI taxonomy): Eukaryota > Metazoa > Chordata > Mammalia > Perissodactyla > Equidae > Equus > Equus przewalskii. Next base: position 35,416,048 of record NC_091836.1, read on the forward strand.
AAAATTAAAAAACAAAATTAACTTTACAAATAAAAAGAAATCAGAAGTTTGTGTGAAAGAGGAGGCTAGGACGGTCTAGAGCCACACTGTCCAGCGCGGTAGACACTCGCATGGCTTCGAGCACTTGAGACGTGGCTGGTCAAACTTGAGACAGGCTCAAGTGTGAAACGCACACTGGACTTTCAAGAGCATCTAAAAAATATATAGAAAATAGTTTGTCAATAACTTTATATTGATTATACATTGAAATGACAATATTCTGGGTATTTGGTTAAATAAAATATATTATTAAAACCTACTAGTGTTTTTTGGCTTGGTTGGGTTTGCTTATTTTTCCTCTTTAAGATTTGGCTACTGGAAAATTTAAAACCTCTGTGGCTCGTATATATCTCTTGGACAGTGTCGGTCTGGAGGATTTAAGGAGCAAGGACTAACGGCGTCCTGTCTGTCTTGTCGCAGGCGGTTTGTGGGAATTGTAAACTGAGGGCTGGGGAGCAGACAGTTGAGCAGTTCTTGGGAAAGAGGTGGGAGCAGAATGGAAGCAGGCAGGGAATTCAGTCCTCTCTGGGAGTCAGGGGGAGTGGGGGCTTAGGAGAGAGGGAAAGGTCGGGACTCAAGGAGCTGCGAAGGGCTGGCTGCTGGGATCATGCTCAGGGTACCTTCCCACTCTGTTTTCTTCCCTCTCCAGTCTAGGAGCACCAACCAGCCCAGTTCCAGGAAACCCCTCAATTGCGGGCAAACTGGGAGGGTTGGGCTCCCTGCCGCTCCTCTGCTTAGCCAACTCTGGCCCGTCCCCCTACCTCAGCCCAGCCCGCCAGTCCCTCAGGGAAGCCTCCCAGAGTCACAGCTGCCCTCCTGAGCTCCCACAGCCTATGGTGCTCACCTCCCCGGACTCTGATCACCTACTTAGACTGTGCTCTGGCCACTGGGCTCTGAGTTCCTTGGGGGCTAGCATAATGGTTGGCACAGTTGGTGCATAATACATGCTTGTTGAATGGTGGATGAATTCAGTAGTGATTATATGAGTGAATGAAGGAATGAAGATTGGAGCGGTGTGACAAGACTTCCTTGCCCTCCAGATGGTCCAGACAATCCTGTGATCACCGTAGAGCCGCCGGGCTTCATTGAGGAAGGCTTTTGGGCCAGTGAGAGGGAAGAGGTGACCCTGAACTGCCTGGCTGCATCCAACCCGCCTAGTCACTATGCGTGGCTCCGTGACCACACTCAGGTCCACGCTGGGCCTACCTACATCATCGCCAGCGCTGGCCGCACCCACACAGGCCTATACACCTGCCTGGCCCACAACAGCCGCCTGGACAGCCGCACACAGACCACTGTCCGGCTCACCATCTACTGTGAGTGTGTGGGTAGGGGCCACCACAGGCCTGTGCTCTGGCAGACCCCAGGTGCCTTGTGGAAAGTGGTGTCAAAATTGGTGGGGGAGGGAGGTCTGGGGAACCAAACAGAGTTGCAGAGCCCCGGGGGAGAGGCTAAGAAATCCACAGGAAGGGGTAGGGAGACGGGAAGCCCCAAACCCTATATAGCTCCCTCCCCAAGTAATTATTCCCATAGCCCTGGGGGCTGAACTGAGGCACAGAGAAGGGCAGAGTAATGACAGGGAGGCATAGTGTCCAGGGGCAATGAAGAGAACAGGAGATGGGGGCTTCCCTGGGCGGGGGCGGGGGGGGGGCGGCGTGTTCTCTGGGATTCTCCAGGGACTCTGAACTCCTGCCTACCCCATAATCCCCTCCCCTTGACTCAGCCTTTTCCTCACCAGTCCCTCAGAGGGATCAATCTTTCCCCACTCGCCACTTGTCCCTACTTCCCTTACCCTTAACAGCCCCGGCCTCCAGCCCCATCCTCACTCACTTCCCCATGCAGATCCCCCTGAGGGGCGGCCCTCCTGTGCTGTGCTCCCCACCCTTGGGGCTGTGACTTTTGTCTGTGCCTGGCCTGGGGGGCTTCCAGCTGCCCAGCTGCAGTGGGAAGGGCCCCAGGGAACTGGCCCCACTGCCCCCAGCAATGTCACCTGGAGTCGTGCAGCCACAGAGCTCCCCAACAGCAGTGTCTTCACCTGCACTGGCCAGCACCCAGCCCTGGCACTGCCCGCCCTCTGCAGGATCACGCTCTGTGAGTGGACACAGGAAGCAGCAGGTCTCTGACACTCCAGGCAGAGGGGTCGTGGGGGCCAGAGGAGACACCTAGAGGGGCCCTCAGATCTGGGGTGAAGCTCCAGACCACAAACTCTCTGAGACTTGCCATGTTAACAAGGAGGTGGGCAGCACTGAGCTCAGACCTTACCTCCCACCTTCTCTCCACTCCAGCCCTGGTCTCCATCTGCACTGTGCCCTGTCCTCCTCAATTCGGGCTTGGAGCCCTGTGATGCCCTACCTGTCTCCCAGCCTCCAGGGTCAGCAGTCTCTCCTCAACCTCGCACTGTACTTCTACGGCTCGATTGCATGTTGGTCTTGAAATGTGCCTTTAGCTTTATCTCTGCCTTGGAAACTCCCTCCCATCTACCAAGACCAAGTTCAAATGTCATCCTGTCTGCAAAGTCCTCCTCCTCTAGAGTCTGTCTTTCTACCGATACTCTAGCACTCATCAAATTATGTTGTAATTGTTTGCTTAGTGTCTGTTCCCACTGTTTCTCTGGTACGTGATCAGCCCTCAATACATGATGAGTGAGTGAATGAATGAATGAATGAATGAGTACAGGGATGAATGAGTTAGTGAAGCAATAAATTAAGGAGCGAGATATGCGGTAGGCCTGCCAAGCCATTCCTCCACCTGTTGGGTCATGCCGAACCATCATTTCCTATCCAGGGGAACCCCTCTTGAGCCCCACCTGCTGGACCACAGGCACAATCAGAGACCAGTTCATCATGCTGAGGTGTGAGTGGCCTGGAGGTGAGCCCCCTGCCGTGCTGAGCTGGCTTGATGGACAGCAGCAGCCCCTGGGCGGCAGCAGCTCCTCGCTGGCCGTCCACCTCCTGCAGGCCCAGGAAGATCTGACTGGCAGAGAGTTCACCTGCCGAGGCACTCACCCACTCAGGGTCCCTGACCCTCACTGCCGGCTCCAGCTGGGTGAGTGGGGGATGGTGACTCGGTTCTGCGGCTGGTGTGGGAGGAGCAGCCCTTTGGAAGCAGGATGACGGGCTCTGGGGGGCGGCTGTGCTAGAATGCAAAGTGAGTCAAGAGACTGAGTCACCTCACCTCCCAGGGACTCAAGTTTTTTTGATCCGTAAGATCAGGGAGTTTGGACTAGGTCTGTGTTGTCCAGTAAAAATATAAGGTGAACCATATATATAATTTTAAATTTTCTAGTAGCCACATTAAAAAAAGTAAAAAGAAATAAGTGAAACATTTTATTTAACTCAATATTTTCCATATATTATCATTTCAAGATGTAATAAAAAATTATTCATGAGATATTTATATTCTTTTTTTTCACACTGTTTTCAAAATCTGGTGTATTTGCAATTACAGCTCATCTCAGTGTAGACTGGCCACATTTCCAGTGCTCCACAGACACATGTGGCTGGGGGCTTTCATTATTGGATGGTGCCCATCTAGACAATGACAGATTCTGACTGCCGCATTTGCATCACCTTGCTTGAGATGCCTGGTTCTATTCCTGACTTGTGTTAGTGTTTCAGGTGTCAGAGGTGTCTCTCTACCTCTCTCACTCCCTCTATTTGTTTTTGGTCTGGTTTCTTTCCCTGTCTCCATCTGGCCCTGCCAGTCCTATTTATTGCCCACTCAAGAAAAAAAAAGAGTTAAATATTGAAGGAAAAAAATGTGAGAAAAGCAAACAGAGGAGCCGTCGCGTATAACAGATCTCACGAAATGATTTACATCTTGGTCTCCAAAGGCTTGGTGACCAGCATGTTTCCAGCGGCTTTAGGGAGGCCCTCAACCCGAAATATTTCCCTGCCTTATTACTCAGTCTCAGGGCTGGAAATTCCATCCCAGGAGATTCACTGATACCTGAAACTCTGGGTCTTTAGAAGTCAGTCCGTAAAAACTGAGCACCTGCTATGGGCCCACCCTGTGCCCAGGGTGGGGAGGTGAGGGCCATTAGGGAGAAGGAGGTCCTGTGCCAGGGGCTGTGTGGGAGGTGCTTAATGCAGAGGTGAATGAGGCAGGAGCCCTGTCTGTAGGAGCTGAGACTGCGGTGAGGTGGGAGAGGAGCCTGGAGGAACACTGCTATTATCAGTAAACCATGGAGCAGATTGTGACAGGACTCTGGCATAGAATGAGAGCCTGAAAGAGGAGGCTGACTGGCCCAGCCCCTCAGCTGCCCCCCACTCCCCTTCCCATCCGCTCCACCGCTGGCCAGCACCTTACCTCTAAGCCTTCCCCGGAGCCTGGGCGCAGGGGACATCTTCCAGCCTCACTCTCTCTGTCCCTGCAGAAGCTCCACAGCTGGCAGTGGCTGAGCCCCAGGTGTCAGTGCTGGAGGGGGGAGAGGCCTGGCTGGGGTGTGCCCTCCTGGGGGGCATGCCACCTGCCCAGCTCCTCTGGCTGGGCCCCCAGCGACGGCAGGTGGAATCAGGCACTTCTGGATACACGCTGCACCCTGAGGGTGCCCAGCTCCACCTTAGAATCCGGGACGCAGACCCAGCACGCCACAGGGGCACCTACCAGTGCGTAGCCCTCAACGCCTTGGGCAACAGCAGTCAGAGTGTCCTGTTGGAGGTCCTGAGTGAGTGAGGGGTTGTGTGCGTGTGTGTGGTGAGGGAGAGGGGAAACCTTCAGCCACGGCCCTTTAGGCACAGGAATTCCCTGCTCCAAAATTTGGACACGTCAGCTCCCTCAGGCACAGACAGGCCCTCAAAGCAGGAACCCAGATGGTCTGTGTGAGCAGGAATGTGATGCTCTCTTGAATACAGGCAAACGTTACTCCATGCAGTCAGAATAATCTCCTTTCCTCAGTTTATAGATAAGGAAACTGAGGCCCGGAAGTGTAAGTCTAGGGCAAAATAGACCAGAACTACACAGAACTGATCAAGTCTACAAAGCCCAGTCTAGAGCCTTTTCCACACTACCGGCTCTCTCTCAACAAAATTGGAACAGATGCGGGTGCACAGGCACACATCCACGCATGGTTGTAGGTACGCATGAGCCCACGTGTGTCCCCACCCCACCCCAGGGTATCCAGCTCCTCCCAACGTCACCATCAGCCGCCTGACCTACGGGAGACACCGGAGGGAGGTGCAGCTGCAGTGGGCCATCGACGGCCCTGGGAACTGGACGGGCTTCCTGGTGCAGCGGAGGGCCAGGGTCCCAGGCCCAGGAGCTGGGGCTTGGGAGACGGCAGCTAGTGACATCGAGCCAGAGAGCAGAGGCCGGCGGCTGGGGGGCTTGGACCCAGGGGTCCTTTATGCCTTCCGCATCCTAGCTCTGAATCACCGCACAGCCGGATATCCCTCTGAGGTGAAGATACCAGGTGCTGGGGCTAGCGCCACGGAGGGACTCACCCCTTCTCCGCGAAACTGAACCTGGTCATCTTCCTCTTCACAGGGCATCCCCTACTTTGTTCCTTTGCTTCCTTCCTACTGAATTCCTCCATCCCCAGTCTCTGTCCTCTCCTCCACCCTCTCCTCGGGGTCCTCAGGTAATCTCCACTGCTGTCTTTCCATCACTCCCTGGGAGGCTCCGGAGGCCCCAGGTCTAAAGGTAGGAGCCATAGTTCAGCTTGAAGCAGAAGAAACAGGAAGAGGCAGGAACAAGGGGCTGGTGATTAAATAAGGGTAGGGGCCCAACCCTGTGCCTCAGTCTCACTTCCTGGGGCACAGGTGGGTTCTGGGCTTCCTGCTGCTCTCTCTCCATCCTGGGATTTCCTTCATTTATGGCATTCTTCCCTTCAGCCCCATGCTGCCAAGATAACTGGTCTGGGCCAGAAATATGGGACTTGGCAGGGGACTCGGAACCTCAAGAGCACCAGGCATGCAGAGAGCTCTTTCCCTGAGAGACCTGCTCCCCAGATGCTCTGGGTCAAGCCTTGCTCTTGATGGCCCACCTCAGGTGGAGGGGGAACCGGATGAGCAGGATAGCCTGCTTAGGACCTAAAAGCCGCTACTGCCAGGTTCCGGGGCGCCTCTAAACCTACCCCATGCAAGCAGCGTTCTCCCCTCCTAGCGGACCCCCCCTTCAGTGCCTATCCAGCAGTGCTGGGTGCAGCAGGCACGGGAATGGTGGTGGCAACGGTGGCCTCTCTCCTGGTGTTCCAGTATGCTGCCCGGCACCCAGAGACTTTCCCCCGTGAGTGGCAAGCTGCAGGGTGGGGTTGCTGACCCTATAAGGTGGCCAGTTCTAGATCTACCCCAAGGTGAGATGTGGCCTCCCCTAGGCAAGGAACGTGGGCTCTTCCCTCACCGTGACCTCTCCCCAGTGCTAGATGTCTGTTGGGGCTCCAACCCCCAACCAGGCATCTGGCGTCCGCCATTCTGGCTTTCTGAGTCTCTAGTTCAGAGCCTGTCAGAGAAGGGAGGGTTATTCTCCTGGGTTGCTCAAGTAATGTGCCTTTTCCTTTTCTGCTTACAGGCCTTGGTCAGCTGCTTGTTCCCACGTGAGTGTGGAACCCGTCATTTTAGGGGTCACGATCCTCCTCTAACTGGAAAGGAAGGCTGGGAAAGAATAGTTGTCACTAACTACTCTCCCACTTCACCCTCAGGGAGCAAAGTCATCAAATTAGGGCTTTAAGGGAAGGTCCCGAGGCACAGGCAGGTAAGCTGGATTTTATCCCAAAGAAATTACTCCTGTATCAGAACAGTTTTATGTGTGATCCTCAGTCTCTCTTGTCCTCTGAGAACAATCTGAGACACCCCAAGGCGTCGCTCTCCTTTGCTCATGTCTGTTCTTTGCAGGCATTGAAACAGCACCCACCACCCCAAGTTCGGGTCCTGCACAAGAATCCACGGATGCTCCAGTCAACGTCACCATCACAGTGACTGCAACACCATGAGGCCCTAAGACGATGGTGCAATATGCTTGAGGGAGTCAGGTAGGGGACAGAAAGGTCCCCTCTGTCACACTTGGTCTTAAAACTAAGGTAGGTAAGACACCAACTACCCCTCCCCACTTCCTACCCAGCCTTTACGACCAGGGAAGGCTCAGCTGCAGTGCCTCTAAATGACTTGGCTGCAAGAGAAGTCTCAGCCCAGCTTGTGGAAGTTAGAGGTGCAAGGATGAGGAAGACACACCACTGGGGAAAAGACTGGCCGGGTGTCTCAGGGACGATGAAAACAAGGACACTGGGAAGCGCACCTGGGGCTATGGCAGCACGAGCAAGGCAGCTGCTTCCAGACGAAGCCTGTGAATTGAGCAATTTCGAAATAAATCACACTTGATGTTCTCACTAGCAGAGAGTTATCTCAATTCCAGCTCCTACAGGGAGAGGTTGATCGCAGGTTCAGCTGGGCCCCAGGTTTTCCTACTGGGAGGAAGCTAGGAGATGGGAAGCAAGATATGTCAGCACATGTTCCCCTCATTCAACTGTAGCAAGTGATGTGCTCTTCTAGGAGTTCTTTACTTTCCAAATCTCTAATTCCTTCCCCAAGAACACACTTCCATTCTAGGACCAGGTTAATCACAGGTGGTAGCAGAGCCGGTGCAGATCGCAGGGGCTTCGTCTCTCTTCTACCTTTGGTGGGTCTGCAAGGGTCAAAGGGACGCACGGTGTGCCAGACTCCAGGAGTCTGTGCAACAAGACACGGCAGAGGTGTCCAGACGCAGCTGCTTGCCACCAGGCCTGTGGGGTCTGGCCGACAGGGGACGGGGCTGTTCCCAAGTCATACTCTGTGGGCTGCCAGCATGACTCACTGGCTCCTAGCGTGTGTCTGAAAGCTGGGTAAAACACAAACAGACGTTTGTTCAATTGACTAGAAGAGTCAGGACGCAGAGCTGCCTCTGCAGCGGACTCTGGGGAGAAGGAAAGGCAAGAGAGCCAAGGGACGGTCTTGCCAGGAACAAGGAGAGTGGCGCCTGAGAGGAGACGGAAAGCTGACAGAGACTTAAACTGCTTCTTAGGCTCTCAGAGATTTAGACTTTATTAGGAAAGGGGTTTCAAGTTCCCTCAAAGCTCTCAGGACTGGGGCTAAGGTTTAATGAAGGCTTATTTAAATATGGGGAAGAAAATATAACAAGGCCCCACCCCATGCAAAAGACCCTGTTGGCTTTCTGGTCAAAGCAGCACGTGCACTTTGATTTTTTAGGGCAGTAAAACAAAGCTGCCTCTTGAGGAGGCTGAAGTCCTACGCTGGGGTGCACACAGGTGCTGCACCTGGTCAACAGTAAAACAGACGACGTGCGAGAAGCGACCAGTCCTCCCCATTCTCCTCATCCTTCCCTCCCATCCTCTTCCCTTCCCTCCAAAGAAATCCCGGAAGAATCCCTAAGGGGGTCTGCCTGCTTCCGCACAGCTCCTTGGCTCAGGCTTTTTCCCAGCCTCCCCCTAAGACTTGTCCTAGATCCTGTTCCTTCAGGACTAGGATCTCTGGAGGCAGAACAGAAGGGACTAACTCTCTTGGCTCTTGGGCATGCATAGGGGACTTTCAGGGGACAACAGGGGTGGAGGTTCCAAAGAACTTCAGAGTGAGACACACACCCATCCCCATCTCAAGCCATGAGCAGCTTTAGACAGCCAGGGAGTATCTGAGCATCCCCATCTTCCCACCCTCACGGGCTACTCCACATGAAAGCAGCATTCTCTTTTAATATAAAATCATACAAACCAAATAAAAGCTGTCAGAGCTACATCATTTAAAATATGTACAATTTCAAAACATAATATTACAACTTTACGGGAAACAAAACATACTTTTCAATATGATACAAGAACATGCATCTTTTCAAAGTTATTGCTTTAAAAGAGAGCAACACAGGTGAAATTCAATGACAAAACGAACTTCGTGGCAGTACTGTAGCTGCAGTGAGATCTGCGACATCAGCAGCCTAATATGGATGTATTAGTCTTCACTGACTCAATCCACAAATACAAAACCCAGAGAGAAAGGCTTTTTTAAAAGGTACAAAACACTGCAACTTCACTTACATCCTGTACGGCACCTAGCACCAGACTATCAGTGCATAAGCGAAAGGAGGACAGAAAGCAGAGAGTGACAGGATATCACAGGAGTGGGGGAAGCGCAACGCTAAAACCATCACAGAGAATTCCAAGGCGAGAAGGAACATGAAGGGGCCTGACCAACTACATGATCACTAAGCCGAGAGATCAAATTCCCAGGCGGGGGTGGTGGTGAGGACGGTCACAGGGAGAAATGCGGACTCCGGGAAGACCAGTAATAAGCACAGAGTCCTGTCCACGTAGGACAGAAGGCGGTTCCTCTAGTTGTCGAGTTAGCACGTCAGAGGAATCACGCAGCAGGGTGGACAGGAGCATGTGGAACTGGACTGGCTCCATCCAAACAGCAAACCACAGTGCTCAGGGAAAGCAGTACGGAAAAATGGAAGGAGCTCGGATTATGGCTCCCAATAAACTGGGTTCCAATTCATGCTTTGAGGCTGTGTGACTTTGACACCTACTTTGTAGATCTGCTGTGCGGGTTAATGAGATGGCAGTAACATGCACGGAGCACGGTGCCTGGTACACAGCACTGACCCCACACGTTAGTGCTATCTCCCACACTGTACTATGTCCTCTGACTTTCTGGTGAAGAGACATTAGGCAGGACTGTTTCTGGTGACTGTGCAGGAAACAAAAGTTCAGAACAACTCACGGTTAGGGAGAACTCATAACTCCTACACACAAAGGTAATTATATATATATATTTATATTTATATATCTCAATATATAAAGGCTTTTTTTATAAATAAAATACAATAAAAGGGATAACACTTAAAACAGCGTTACTAATAATATAAATAAAGCAGTCCACAATGAGATTGCCCTAAAGGTAAAGTTGTTTTCTCTTCCTAGTGGACAAATCCCACATTCAAACTCAGTCTTTAAAAGCAGTTTATGACCTAAGGCTCATGCTAATACACCTCTGTTTCCTGAATGAAAATGACTGCCTACGAACATTTACGCCCCAGTTTTCTAAAACTCCCTTTGTGACAGCATTGCCGTGACTTGACTGGCAAACACGGGGCATGTTTTCATATTCTGTGTCCACGGACTTTGTCCTTTGCTAGTCACAGAAGCAAGGGATGCAGCAATCCCCTCCAGAGTTAATTGCATCTAAGCCACATGAAGCATAAATCCAGTATAGCAGAGGCTTGGACATCTGGGATGTGGACCTTGATTCTACAGCATCCCTAACACCCGACTATGAAACGACATTCACTGCATCCTACTCAAGTCATTCTTGCATAGTGACCCAGAATAAACAGCGCATTTCACTAAGAGTTCTATTTATAAAATATATAGACATATGTAAGGGAATACTGATGCATTTATATAGAAAGTTGATTAACATAGTATCACAGTCTATTTCACTGCAATTTCTGGCAAACTGTAAAATTTTTTCATTTATGCTGGAACTGCTTGACTCTACATAAGGAGAATCATTTTGTTTCTTTTCTAAAGGGGATGCACAATCCAAAAGAGAGCAGTGATCCACTAAAGCTGGACTCAAGCTATTAAACACATGGATAGCGTGGGGAAGAAAAGCCTTCCAAAGCAGCTGCAAATGTCCTTGTCACTCAGAGGCAGCAGTACCTGACTGACGAGCTCTGCTAACCAAAGCTTTAGGGGCCTGTTTACAATGAGGACATTCTCAAAAAATCGTCAAGACATTTCAAACCATACCTCTTTCCCTCTAAATTAAGTCTTTTCTAACACTAACATCTTCCAGGTATTGCCCATGTTGGAAGTTAGAAACTGATGCTTTTTGGGTGGTGTGGCACCACGAGCACCGTCCTATACTAATGGGAGAGCTCCTGCCAACAAGGGCTCCCTGGAACCCTCTCTCTTCTTCAAATGTGGATCTTTCTTCTCAAGTCACCACTTCAGTCTTATTTTGTTCCTCCTCTTAGAAACAGTCAAAAAGAGCCCCATGCTGACCATTTTATAAACCAATGCAATTTCGAATTAGTAGGACTTGAAGGCATTCTTTTTCTCTCTGGCCTTGGCTCCCTCTCTGCATACTGCAATGACCCAACTAGACCTTAACCTCCCCCTTGTCCATGACAATGTTTATGATTAGCATCTAGAAAACTGAACATAACTCGTGCCCACACAGAGACAGAGAGTGAGTCAATAGGTCAACTATCACTTTTGTGGAAGGCACTCATAAAACTCATGAGATCTGCTATTATAAACATCAGGTTACAACTGTGGTTGGTTTCAAAATGTTCTCAGAAGGTATAACATGATATTGAAAGGCAGCTTTCATCTGCAAACTTCAAATGGCGTGTGCAGTTCCCTCTCAGCGGAATGAGCCAATAGGCTGGATCCCTGCAGGAGGAGCTCTTACTGTCACTGAGGTTCTTGGAAAACATGGAATGATCTCACTGCTCTCAGATGGTTGAAAACTATGCAAAACTAGGTTGTTTCCTACTGAGTGGGAGGAAGGAATAGGGAGGGAAAATTTTAACGCATAAATAATATAAAAGGGCACACATTTTAAGATACATTCATATGACATTACTACTACAAAAAAATAAATAATGATTTTGTCTGATTTGAATTAATGTCCTTCACATAGTCCGTTCCCAGGCCTGTTTTGTGCAGTTACTGGCTTGAAGCGGGAACACGACTAGTGATTTGCACACCCTCAGGATTCCGGGGGCTGCTGAAGGACCCCTGAAGGGCTGTCTAAAGGAATGCCAGGAGGAGACCATGTTGTCTTTTCAGTACAGTCCTTTGATACAGGTGGCAGAATAAGAGGATTCCAACTTAAAATTCTGTTCTCTGTTTCTGAATGGACACAGCTGTCTCCTGAAAAACACAAAGGTTTTGGAGCATTATGAAATGATAAAGGCTGATTTTTACAAAGCAGTGTAAAAACATTGAGCAATAAAGAAAGAATAATAAGTAAAAGTAGAGCCCAGTTATGTCTGGTGTGGATTTGAGGGAGACAGTTAGGTTTAAAAGGCTTAAAGTAAAACGGAGCTCTCGTGAACAGTTACACAGTTCATCTGAGGGTGCAAGCAAACCCCTGAAGAGCCCCAAAACCTTCAAGCAAGGCTGCAACTCCAGAATCAACTCAAATGAACAAGAGGCCTATGACCACAAAATGCATTCTTCTAGCAAGTCTACTGTTCAGGCACAAACTCACTCAAAGCCTACTTGGACTTATTTTCCCAAAATCTAATGGGATTAACAGCCTGAGATGAAGCATATGAATAATAACAGAATTTCAAAGAATCCTTTATTTAGTCAACTTTTTGGGAAGTATCTAATACCCCTCACCCCGTGTCTAAGAAATACTTGAGCTGATCAGAGAGAGAGCACTCTGAAAGCATCACCTTCGCTTATACAGGTCTTCGATAACTGAAGACTATCCTGAAACTTAAGATTTATAATGTCTCCCTGTACCTCGGTTGAACTCTGCTGTGTCTTCCGTGCAGCCAGAGTTGATCTCATTTCTATCGTCCTGACAGCAAGTGTGCTGAGCAGGTCTTGGTGCCACATCATCCCTGATGCTCTCCTTAGGTGACTGGCTGCAGTCGGGGAGTGTGGAAGCCAGACACACAGGTATCTTCATGTGACTGAGGGGTTTCATTTCCAAACCATCCTGAGGATAAGGTGCTACCACTGGAACCACAGGAAGGGAGCTGCTGCTGAAAGTGCTGTTGGCTTTGGTGAAACACCTACAAAGTGTAAATCAAAAGAAAAGAACTGTGTCTAGAGAGATCAATAATTAGAATACGCTTATTTTGAAATATCATTCGGTATTTTGTATTCAGATTCTTAAGATTGGTGCTTAAAAATAACTAAATGATTCACTATGATTGGAAATATCAAGAACTCAAAAATTACAGTGAAACTGGAATACAACAGGAGAATGCATCACAAGGCAAACCACTTAAAAATGGAACTGTATATGACGACCATCCCACATGCTTCCTTTGCCTTAGTCCACTGTCAGAAGTTGTCTCCCATTCCATCATTAACTGGCGCCTGAACACAGCACACAGAAGGAAAAGGCCATTAGCCCCTGGAAGGAATGAGGGAGAAAAAGAAGAAGACTGAAAGCTAAGAGTCTTACAGCCACTTGACAGAAACGGCCTTATGAAGACCAACAAAAACAATGCTTTGAAATCAGATAATACATCCTGTCCCACCCTTGGAAGAAACACTACAAGGATTAGACATTCAAAATCCAGGTTTTATTTATTTTTCAATTTTTTCTTTGCAAAATTAATTGCTAGAATTTATTAGCACTGAGCATTCACTTCAATTCTGCCCTACTTTTATTTCCTGCCTTCACCCAAGATATGTGTTTTCTTTCATTCTTTTCTTTCTGTTCTTCAGATTGGATAATTTCTATTGATCTTCCTGTTCATTGCCTCTCTTCTGTTGTCTCCAATCTGCTGTTAAGCCCATCCAGTAAATTGTCCATTCCAGTTATCATGCTTGCAGCTTTGGAATTTCCATTTGGTCTTTTTTATAGTTCCTATTTCTCAGCTGAAATTTCCCACTATGTGAATTCAATGTGTGCATATCTTCCTTTAAGTCTTTGAACATATTTATAAAAGCTGTTTTAAAGTCAACGTCTGCTAATTGTGACATCTGGGTCATCTCAGAGTCTGTTTCTATTGACTTTTTTTCCCTTAAGTATCACATTTTCCTATTTCTTCAGATGTATAGTCATTCCTTTACTAGATTTTTCCCTCTAATTTTCCGGGTGTTCTATTGGCTTCAAACTCCATCCTCTGACACCTTTGGTTTGGGTACTTGACCCAAGATTGGAGAATGCCCTCAGGCACAAATCTATAAACAAATGTCACCCAACGTCTTTCAAGGTTAGATTTATTCAGTTTCTTCCTGCTTTTGGTTATTCTCCAATACTTTCAAATTGTCCAGATTTCATCATTATTACCTGTAAATGATCAAGCTATTTATTCCACCATTAACAGAAACTGAAATCTCAGAAATATATTTTTTATTTCTAAAATTAGGAGTAAGAAAGTCTGGAGAAAACATTTCATTTGGCTTTGATTTTGGCATGTTAGGAAACACATAGGACTGACCAGCAGTATTGCTGGAGATAGGCAATGTTAGGGAATAAAGATAAGAATTCTTTGGATTTCTATCCTTCTAACATGGAATAGTATGTTTCTAGGGCATATGAAAGTTAGTAAAAGGTGTCCATGCATCTGTTATTAGCATCTCTGTTGGTTCAAGTTATTGGAAATACCAAATGCTAAGCATGAAGAAAGATCTGAACCTGAAAGAGAGTAAGATATCTGTCAGTAAATCAAATCCTTAATTAAATAAGTCCAACTTTAATTTCAAATAGAGAAATATACTCACTATACATTTAGTGGAATTCAGATACCAGTCATCTGGAATAAAAGCAAAGTATGTCAGGTATTCGTTTGTACCAAATAATTTGAGTACAGTATTATCTAACATGACTGTAATTTTAACTTTTAATAATATAGCAAAAAAACATAAACCTGATTCAAATAAAACCTAAGTATTCACACGCCACTTAACGTCTTAAGCCAATAAAAAGTGAAGGAGGCACTGGTATAGAAGGAAGATTGTTGAAGTCAGAATCAGAGCACTGGGCTGGATGGATCATGACTCCAGGAGAGTATGGCATCCCTTATGTGTTCTGTTGTACATTTTATTCAACTCTGAACTTAAAAAACTTTTCTAGGATGCTGGCAAGGGGTAGCACTAATCTCCTGACAGCCATTTAAAAATGTCCATGTTATCAGTCTCTTCCCTTCTTATATTTTGTCATTAGTCTCTTTCACTGTCTCAATAGCCAGGGAACCTGAAAATCTGCATGTATTCAATTTATGAGAATCAGACTCTAAATGGGGTATTCATCCAAAATGTGGGGCAAGGTCAGAGGCAAAAAAAGAACTTTTCTGAATTCAAACTACTACCAATGAGAATTTAATGGATGTTATCCAGCTCTATAAATAACCTTACTCAGAAGAACCGTCTATTTTAAAAGCATTTGCTGAATATCTTCTAAATGTCAGACACTGTGGTAAGCACTGAAAATATAAAGGTAAATACAGCAGCGTTCCAGCTCCCAGTCCAGCAGAGGAGATGGACAAGTAAGCAAATGGTTACAACATAATGCAGTAAGTGTTATAAAAGAAGATACAAAAGACACTGGGAGCATCCAACTTTGAGATGTATGGCCGAAGAGAATAGGGTGCTTGCCACATTACCAACTACAGACCAGTGTATATTCTTCCATACTATTTCAGACTCAACTGTCTCATAATTGAGGAAATTATACTAGACAACAACTGTGGAATTAGAGAGTAAAAAGAATTCTGATTTCAACAAACCAGAAGTATCTCTGGTCAGGGGAATCTATATGGCTACCCTGACTTGTTGGAAATAATACTTAAAAATTAAATTCCTGGCTCTGGCGATGATTGATTAGTTTGTATCAGCACAACTCTCCTGCCAAGAACAACTGAAAAAGATGGAGGAGTTTTATTTTAAATCTGTTGAAGTCATCAGACAGCTATCAAAGCACTTGTGCGGCTGAGAGTCCAGAGAGAAGGTAAGTGTGAACCTGAGTTTCAGCACCACTCTCCTCTTGAGGCATCTGCCCAATTGAGAGCGGGATGAGACGTTGAGACGTCAAGCAGAAAGTGCTAAGCTAAAGCAGCTCAGCAGAACTTTTGGCAGTTTTCTGGGGCTGAAAGACAGAAATTGGAGTTCACAGCCTACCAAAGAGATAGTAAACACCCCAGGCCTTTAACTTGGACCCCAGAAGGGTTACTTTGTAAAAACAATGGTGAAGCAGGAACAGACAAAGACCAAAACTCAGCACTAAATCAGCTCAATTCCCAATTGGGTTACAGTAATCTGCCTCTTGCCTAATGGTCTGCCCAAAGCAAAAGTCAATCCTTTCTGGAGGAAAAAGCAGCTTCCAGAGCTTCTACGGGGTTTTACATGCAACGTCCAGAATTCAGTTAAAAATTACGAGGCACATCAGGAGAGAGGAACAAGAGAAAAACAGTGATGGAGATATTGCGTTCGGAGACAAAGACTTTAAAAGAGTGGGATGAATATATTCAAGAAAATAGATAAGATGGAGAAATTTAGCAGAGACTTAGAATCTTATAATAATTATTATTTGGAATTTCTAAACTAAAAAGTAGAATAGCTGAAATTAAGAACCCAATACATGGGGTTAAGAGCAAATTGGGCACAGATGGGCAGAGGTTTACTGAACATGAAGCTTGTACAGGATTGCACAGGATTCAGACTGAAGCAGAGAGACAAAAGGATGGAAAATATAGGAATAAGCTTAAAAGACATATGAGGTATAGTGAAAAGTTCAACAATAAGTACAGCTAGAGTCTCTCTGAGGGAGAGAAAAGGGGGAACGGGACAGAAGCCATATTTGGAGAGATAAAGGCTAGGAATTCCCTAAAATGGAGGAAAACTAAAGCCATGGATTCAAGAAGTTCTATGAGCCCCAAGCAGAATAAATACAAAGAAAATTACACTTTCAGATGTGAATAATTAACATGATGGAAGCAAAACACAAAGTGAAAATCATAAAAGCATCCAGGAAAAAAAAGGCATTATTATCTTGAAAAAGCACTAATAACTGTACAGATGATTTGTCAACAGAAATGACAGAAGCAATAAAATAATGGAATGACATCTTTAAAGTACAAAAAGAAAGTAAGTGGCAAAGTAGAATTCAATAAACAGTGATAAATATCCTTCAAAAAGGAAGATGAATTGAAGACATTTTCAGACCAAAAAACTGAGAGGATCTGTCCCTCAGACCTGTACTACAAGAAATACTAAAGGGAGCTCAAGGTGAAGGAAAATGAGGAGCCACAGACAGAAGAAAGGAAATGGAAAAGAAAACTAGCAGCAACAAAAAAAGGTAATTTCAGGAATTCTGAATAATTATTGACTGCAAAAAATGGTAATTGGAATGTCGTAGAGGATTTTAAATATTTGTAGAAAACATATGTAAAAATAACACAAAACACTGGAGACGGAAATGGAGTTAAACCGTTCCAAAGTCTTTTGTCTAGGAAGTGGTAGAAGTACTAATGTAGATTAGACCCTAATTAAAGTCATAATGCCCAGCAGCAAGCGCATAGTAAATGGCATAGAGTAGGACCTCAAAAATACTGAATAAATAAATAATAAACATTAGAACATCAGACCTTTGTTATATGTTTTCTCTTAAGCAAGTAATTATCAGGGAGCAACAGTTAAACTAATTAGCCAAAATACCTTACAAGAGACCATACCCAATACCAAGATAAGACACGTGTATCCCAGTGAGGATGAACTGGTACACCTACTCCTTGAGATTTTTGTATCACAGTAGTTGTTACCTTTGTCCTCGTTCAATATTGGCTCTGCTGTCTGGCTCTTCTTGAATCTGTTGGCTTCCAAGTCGTCTGATGCTTCACTTTCCTGGAGGACAGGCAATGCCTGTCCCGTGGCAGAGGAAGCTCTTAGAACAGTGGGATGTATTATAGCACAGCCAGGCCCTTAATAAAAATCTAGACGTAATTCAGAGATACTGGAAACCTAAAAGACAAAAAAGCATCAGGTCAGAAAGGAAACTTTTCATTTAAAAGAACTGAAGTTAAGCTCTAGAAAAAAAAAATACTTGCCAGGATTTGAAAAACCAAGGCTGTTCCCTAAAAAGAAAATATTCTAAATTAATCATTTGTTTATAAAGATCTAACGTGAGTGAAATTTCATAATGTTGACATAAAATAACGAGGACTTACCAGATAATAAGATGCCTTAAATTCTTCTGTTTCTTTCCTCTTAGTTTCTTTTTCTCTGCTCATTTCTTTAATTTAAAGCAAAGAATGAGATTTTAAAATGAAGTAAGAGGGCAGTCTAACAGTGTGGGTGTGACACACTTTTGTGAAAGTGACAGTGAAGGTGGATCATACGGCTGGGGCAGGATGGAAGGAACGGTCAAGACAGGGCCAGGGCCAACCACAGCGGACAGTAAGGAGCGGACACTGTCACCTGGTTTCATGTGCAGGGAGTCAACAAGCCGATTAAATACACACGTTTTAAAAGAAATTACAGACAACTAAGAAGACAAAAGTACCAACTGTTATTACCTATTCTTCAGCATCTATGTTTCAGATAAGTGAGACAGAAAGCCACAGCAGTGTTTACCTTTATTCTGAAATGAGACGCAATTAGCAGAGGGGTGCTGGTAGTGAGATCACAATTTGAGTTAGACTGTTGCAGTGACGGTAACCCAAATTTCAACACAACAAACCAAACTGACTTACAATGTTCTAGCACACTGATTCCTAAGTCATGATCATCAGGGATTAACCATGTAAATAACCGAATGTCACTAATTCAGTCATATAGTGCAGTTCCAGATGTCTATGTGTCAGCATAAAAAATGGCTTTAAGTTGGGGGTTACATGCTAAGAGATAAGCATAAAGGACACAGTCTATAAAAAAGGAAGATAACACCTGTTCTGAACGTAATTAGGTATATAGCATGTAAAAACAATTTTACTGATAAAGCTTTAATTAAAATTTCTGAAGCCATCAGATAATCACAAAAATAATATCTGTATATCACAAACGTAAGAGAGCCAAATCTACAGGTAGCAAAAGAGAACAGGACAAATGTCCACATCTGCAAATAGATGACGTTCACTGAGACGCTCTTACAATGCACGTTTTACAGTTGATACAATACACAGTTTGTAATTTCACTTTCTTAGGTTCTCAAACAATCTTTCAGTTGTAGTTAATACTGGCTTAAGGTGGACTGAAAGTTTTCACAGAGTTGTCTCTGGCTCAGTGAAACTACTTTTCTTAATTTTAAAGACACTCAGTAAATAGAACTCCGTGCATCTTGCCACATGCAAAAATTTGTGCTGTTTTCCAAGAATTCAGGTGGTCTGGGACCTGTTAGTTTACAAAGATCTTTTAGTCAACAGGAGAGGCCTGTCTGACCAACCTGTAAGACAGGAAAATGACTGTTACAGTGCCATAAAAAAGACTAAAATAATCTTTGACCAACAATCTGAACAGCACAGACTAGGAAATAAGAGACTGGGACGCTAGCAGAGGATTGTGCTGGGAAGAGCGCTCTATTTAACTCAACACATTTTGGACCTTCCAGTAAAACTATACAGCATCTCTGAAATATTTTCTAGAGAAGTATTCCGTTTCTGATTGCACAACTGAATATTTATTAAGCATGATTATGTAAAGATTTACTCTGATTAGATGATTATATGAATTTTGCATTAAGTTTCCTCTTTTAATTATCCCTGGAGGGCAAGGAGTAACTATTCACGAATCTCTTGCATCTGTGACACTTAAGGTCATGAATATGTTTTTGAGACTTCTGAAACAGTGACATCTTGGTGCCGGGTTGTGTTAACGTTCGGCTCACCTCTGCTGTTTCCTCTTGTCACTGTGTCTCCGTCATTTTGCTGACTTGGCCCTTATTTTTGGGAATTCATCAGTTATTATGCAACAGAACCCTGGTGACCTTCCTCTAGGGCCATGGCTGTCCTCTATTCTCATTGCACATCTTTGTTGGATATTGCAATGACCCCAGCCTGAGAGCGGGAGCTTCCTTTTGGGAATTAGTTTATTGGTGACTGTCACATTATAGGTGATAATAAATGCCGGGTGACAATAAACAACTGAGTACATTACTGAACACGGCAAGCTAACACACACAATCTTACAAACAAAAGACCAAAAGCACTACCCTAACCGCCTGACTCCCAGCAACAGACCCACAGTTACCATGTTATAAGTAGGAGATAGACAACTTCCCCTAAAGGAAGGCACTGATCAATTTAAAAAATTAGACAGTGTTTTGAACTTTTTTCTTAGGGAATTATGCAGATCACCACAGACGGAAGAGAAACCGAATCTTTGGTTTTGTGTGTTTTCTTCCTTTGGCTTTATGGCTGGTTCTGAAGTAGCTAGGTGATCAGGAACAGGAGAGGGCCTGAATCGTAACAGACTGATGGCTGGAGGAGAGTTGAGGTGTCCTAGACAAGTAGTTGTTTTCATACTTAAACCAACTGAGTAGACAGATCAAACCCTAGCCCTACAGAACTACTACTATAATGAAACGTTTTCACGTTCATCTCTACACACTATTGTTATCTCAGTATATCTGACACCAGTAGAAGGTTTCAAGTTGGTGAAAAAGCATCCCAAACCCAACAGTACACAGACTTTTAAGGTTATCATTATGCAAAAACTTAGAGATCATTTGTAATATCTGTGTTTTCTAAGGCACTATTTCCAATAATTTTTCTTCTCTTGACTCTCAGCCATGTATATAGCCTGTGCTTTTTTCCCAGATGGATTATATACATTCTTCCAAGCTGATTTTTACTTGGCTACTTCCTGCCCATTTCCAATCTCTCTAAGACCCTTACAGTTAATTTCTTGTTCCTTCCTGATGGGATCTCCCAGTTCGTTCATCTGTGAATTTCATCAGTGTCCTCTTGACTCTTTTACAAATTATCAAGACTGATGGTAAACAGACCAGATTTAATGTCAATCCCTTCCCATTAAACTAGCCAAGCAACTGAGAAACCACATTTGATTACATATCCAGAACTGCGCCACTGCTTTCTGAATCGAGGAGATGAGAAGAGGAGGGAAAAGATTTTGATTTATTTGATTAAAATCTGTTTAACTCTTGAAATGCCCAAATTGCACAAGGATTTTTCAAATAAGTCTATAGTTAGGGGACAAGCTCTCTGCAAAGCTGCGTTAAATGTGCTCCTGTCTAGCTGTTCATAGTTAGCTATTACACATTACTCTTAAACCTGAAAAGGGTTCAAATTAACTGAACACCGTGAAGCAGACAGTCATTTATAACACGCCACAAAAGCACTTAGAATCACATAAAACTCCAGAGACTGCTACAGTGTGCATTCATTCCCCCTTACCTACTCTCAAGTTTTCATATCGCTACCTCAGTTTCAACAATAAAGGCAAAATTTTCTTTCCAGATAGTTATTACTAAAATAGAGGGATGACAAAAGGGTCTAAGGTCGGCAATGACTCGTTTCTTAAAAGCCCACTCCAAGAAACACATTTAAGTTTAACCCTAAGAAGGCAGAGAAGAAAGAATCCGAGCAGCAGGACTCAGTGTGGGTAAGATTCCCTATGGAAGAGGTCTGAAGCAAGACCTATTCAGTTTTCAGTCACCTGTGGAATATCCAACTGGCAATCAAAACTCTAAATGCCCCAAACCAAATTTATCACTTTTCCTCAAGGTATCACTTTACTAGGTTTCTTATTTCTGTGACAATCACCACTGCAGTTACCAAGTCATCCACATTTGAAACTTTCTATTCATTTTGAACCTTCCTTTTTTCTAGATCCCTGCCAGTCAATGGTCAAATCCTAAAGATTTCAACTCTAGAATCCCATTCATCTCTTCCTTTCTACCCCCATCCCCATGCAAGAAGGCTAAGGCCTTCACCACAGCAATCATCTAAGTGGCCTCTGTCCTCCGACCCCACCTGTGTAATGCTATCATGAACCAAACCTAAGTACATCTCTGAATCGATGCTGCCCTTCTCAAAAACCTTTGGAAGAATCATGATGCTACTAGCCCAGTGTTTCTCAACATTTAACCCATATCTCCCTCTTTTGATTATGTAAAAATCTCATATCCCTCATAACTGTACTTTATATTACACAAACAACAGGGATTTTTTCCCATTCCTTAAACATAAAATTATATGCTTCAATGGTGTTTCTTAAAACTCTACTCACTATATTCTGAGCTCTGCCTGTGTTATTAGACTGTGGGCTCTGTGGAGGGAGTACTTGGGCCAGGACCTAGGACATGGTAGGCTCTCGATAAATCATTATTAAATACATGATTAAACCGTGACATTCAGGATCATCCATCATATAAACTCAGTCTGGTTTTCCAGTTGTATATCCTACTATTCTACCTGTATTTCACCAACCAGATTATTCCAGTGGTTCTCAAAGCAGCGTCCCAGGACCAGAAGCACCAGCATCACTGGGTACTCACTAGAAATGCACATTCTCAGGCGCCACCCCAGACCTGCTGAATCAGAAACTCTAGGAGTAACGCCTAGTAATTTGTGTTTTCACAAGCGCTCCAAGTGATTCTAGTGAAGGCTGAAGTTTGATAACCACGAACTGTTTACCACTAGGTAAACATTATCCTTTCTACTGCCAGGACTTCTCGCAATTCCTCCTGCCTGGAAACACCTCAGAACCTGTTCCAGGACCCGACTAGTGCGCAGCAAATGTTTTTTTGACCGAATAGCCAAAAACTCTAAAATGCTCGCCTGACAGCCCTCATGTAACTTAATTGAAATTAGGCCTCATTTTGTGTACACACTATCTCAGGTGGCATTAGGAAAAGAAAATTCATTCTTAGTAATAATGTTGATATTCTAAAAGTATAAATTGACTAAAATTGTGCATGTTTTGGGGTAAATTGTATATCATCTACCTCTAAGTATTTGAAGCTTATTACAAATTTTGCCATTTTGGGGGATCTTGAAAGTAGACACGTATTCAATTTCAAAGTTAAAAGAGTTAGAAACTTTAAATTGAATGACTCCAATTTTCCAGAGTTGAAGTTGGTACTTATTGACATTTACCAAAATCACACAGTGGCTCCTGGGGGCAGGGAGGCAGGGCAGCAAGTAGACACCACCCTAAACAGGTCTACTCGCATGTCAGAGGAAGGGTTGCGCCAGGGAGAAACAGAAGCTGATTTTCTTGGGCTGAAGAGAATTCACCTATGTTCTCACATAAAAGCAAAACCCCCAAACATAAAATGCAAGAAGTCATTGACTTTAAAATTAAGTGAAATACAATTGTCCATTGTCTTAAAGCAAAAAATTATGTATAATAGAAAACCTCAAATATTATACACACACACTCACTCACACACATACAAATGGCCATGAATGATGATGGTAGAGGTCATTTAAATTCTTTTAAGGAAATGGGATGCGTTTTTGATTCTGGGACGATATCTCACCATGAAGATGTGATTAGCAGCAAATTTCCAAAATCTATAAACAGAGTATGTTGGAGGTGATTTTACATGACCTAGGAAAATTTTCCATTTTTCATATAAGGAAATAGCCTCAGAGAGATTATATAACTTTCCCAAGATCACAGATTTAAGCAGTGACAAAGTCTACAGCTACTTATCCTTAGACCAGCGGTTCTCTCATAACATCATTTGAATGTCTAGGTTGAGTCAAGATCTGCTGACGGCCACAAGAACCACAAAGGAAAACACATCACGTATTTAGGCAATGCCATTTGTTTAATTAAGTCCATCTGATTACTTCCCAGGTGTATGAAGCATCTTTACCAGTTATTTAGCATTTCCCAACAAATTTTGATAAAGCCTTTGACAAGCTCAGGACAGAAATGTAGCTTCAATGTTATGAAGATCTTAAAATTCAGCTAGAGTCATACAGAATTTTAAAATGTAAAATGCACATCTTAGTATACAAAACAGGCAGATGTCTCTTGCTAATACAGAAACCCTAAGATGGGTTAAGTAAACGACAATGAAAAATCTCCAGGAAGCTTTGTGGCTTTTGTTCCGCAGCTCTCAAAACACACGCGGAGAGAACGTACTTTCAATTCTACGGTTGGCCAGATCCTGCCTCCAGTTCTGGTTTTGATAACTCCCAGACACAACTCGTAATCTTATCATTCATTTTAAAAACATAAATCAAATCTCACTTCAATAATGAAATGTCCAAACTCCAGTTATTTTACGTACTAACTATAACACAATTTTGAAATTGTAGAGTTTTAGAGCTGGAAAGGACTTTTGAGACCATGTAGCCCAAAACCATCATTAAATAAAAGCAAGATCTAAGATTTCTGACAGACACAATTTTAACACAACAGAAAAATGGATAATCCTTTGGAATTGATACACAGAGGGGCAGCATGAAAGCTTTCTGAATGTTGTCAAAATTTAAACGCATATGTTACTCCACATAGTTCTCTATTGTTTGAAATACTGTGAGTACACATTACTTTTGAAATTAAAAACAAAAAATTAAAAGAAAATGAGATTTTCCTACTTAATTATCTTAAGGTTTTAAGAATTTTCAAAAAACAAAAAAACCTGAAAAATGTGGTAAGAAAATTTCAGTAACATTACTATGGAAAAACATTACCGTATACACAGGTCTTTTTCCTAGCCTTCAAATATGCTCTCATTCACAACGCAGATTAGGAAATATCACATAACATAGAGTAGAAAATAACAGGTGAGGAAAGATAAAGTCTGTTATACAGACTGAGTCTAATTTATAGACTTCAAAAACAACAAACCTTTTAATGACATCTCAGTGAGAAACAAAGTCTTTAATATTGCCATTATATAGCTAAAGAAAGCAAAGTACAGAAAGATAAAAATTGTAAAGCAGGGGCAAAAAATTAGTAATGGCCTTAAAATTAAGACTCTGTATTCTGAGATTTATATCTTAGGTAAATCCCAAGAACTTCCTTTGCTAAAGGGAAAGAATAATAGGAGTCATATACCTTACTCACAACAACCTGTGCAAATACATATCAACATACCTATTGTTGTTCCGGCAATTTCGACAGTTAATGCACTCCAACGGGTCAGTCTGAGGTACTGCTGTGTACATTCCACCACCCTTGTCAGGAAGGACATACAGGGAAAGAGAGAAGAAGAAAGAGTGCTGAAGGTGCCAGAGCAGTAACCAAAGACTTTTGAGTGTAAGAACCATGTCAGTAATCAGTGGATACACGGTACCTTTTAACCACCTCCCTGAGCAATGATATGCTTGTCATTATTTACCTGTCTTCACAAATGAGTTCTGAACAATATTAAAACTGTACTTTAAAAACTTAACTGCCATGTTTTTCCATGTATTTTTGTACTGGAAAGAGGCAAATAAATGAAGGGAGAAGTTTAGTCACTTCCCTTCAGTGTTTCAAATCTAATGGACCCAAAATACACTACACATTATAACCTCCTATTCATTTTGACTTTTATAGCAGTCGTGGAAGAATTTTCTGTGATGCCAGCTGGAGAAAAAGGGTGGAAATCTGTTTCAATTATGTCACAAGATAAACCCATCTTCATTTTCCTGTAATTATTTCGATTAGGTCTGTTCACTTGACTACACTAAGTTTTAAAACATGTTATATTTTTCCAGATGGAGTCGATTCTCAGCCAGCAATGACTTGGAGGGGAGTATTAATATTTGGATGTTGCTTTTGGCGGAAACTGCCCAGCAATTAAGAAAAATGCCCAGATTAACACATACCTCATTGTAAAATGTTCACTTGACATATACAATGGCAAGAGTTCTTCAAAATTGAAGTTGGGAATTGAACTAGCCTTATGTCAGAGTCAGAATTCTGCTTTCGGATGAAAAACAGCAGAACTGAACTTGATAAGGGTGGGAGAGGCTGTCACACTATACCCAACCCAGAGCAGGCCCTCAAGGTTAGCAAAAGTTCAGGCAATTGTTTTTCCCAGAATACTTTCCATTTCCATTCATCTCATAACAACAGCCAGAATCTAAGCAAACCAAAAGTACCGAAAATTTCTCTCAACATTCTTGATCCAACTAGCGACAGGAATTTTAAAGAAAACATTGAGAGAAAGAATATTCCTGTACTATACTCAATCCATGAGGGTAAACACCAAAGCTTCAGAAGACGAAGTTAACAACCTACAGGGTGACGCACTTATTTGAATCACTAAACATATTACCATTAATTCAATGATTTTTATGATCACCAGCATTTAAAAAATTTCCCTATTTCCTCCCACCCAGAAGAGGAAGTAAACTAATGAGCTAAAACCACAGATAACATCTAAAATTGTACACCTAACAGGCAACTAGTATTTAAATAGCAATTCATTGTTCAAAAAACCCAAAGTACTATGTTCAAATAGCACGGCAAACATCAGACTTAATTTTTACTTCTTATGTTAACAGCATGTGCTATTCAAACTTTAACGCTCTCTCCTTCAGTTTCTTGGACAATGCTGGCAGTCTAGACTAGGGATGGCGACAAAAAACGTTTAGGAAGTCTGAATATAAGCCACGTCTTTCCACACAAAATAATGAAATCCTTATTCTCTTTTGGTAATGAGATGCACCAAACCAAATTAAAGATTTTTTCCTCAACATACTAAAGCTAGGTCACAAGAAAGCCATTAGGATTTCTAGCTTGAGGACACAAATATATAGTTTTGTTCTCCACGTGTAATATTTTAATAAATCTTATTAAAGTCGAAGATGAAAACAATTCTAAACTTCTTCAAAGTTTAGCACACGGTGGGTTATGGCAAATTTATTTGTAATCAGAACAGTGACAAAAACTAAATGAGTGCTTAATTTGCTCAACTAAACAAATTATCCCTTTGATTAAAAAATAATGTGGCTGCATATCCACACGATGTAATAAATCAGACTTCCCAGTGCAGGGAACCTCTCTAAGCAGCATAAATCTAAACTACGCTAGTCATTCTATTCTCGTTTCAAAAATTTAACTATATCAGCGAGCTATCCCCCAATAAAGTAGTTGTAAAGGTTTTATCACTCCTTCTGGCTGAAGAATACTAATATTGTAAAATGCAAAAAAATCTTACAGGCAACAACAACACCCATTGGACAAAACAGAAAGAAACTCAGGGAAGGGCAGAAGCCACAATCTGGCAGCCTACGGATATGTTCTGCACGGCCGACGCAATGCTTTCAAAAGTCGGAATTAGTGGTCAACATGTAAAAAATCTGGCGATTTCATGTAGATTTACAGATGTTTTGAAATATCAAAAAACCTGGCCACATGGGCCCCCAGTCCTGCATGCCACCAAGAGGTGAATTCCGGCAGCTGCTCTAAGAGCACGCCGGCCCTCCAGGCTGCTCCCGCCACCTCCACTGTCTCATTGCCAACTCACTTCACTCCATTTCATGATCTGCCTGACTCCTCTAGGCATAGGGGTTTTTAGACTCTACTCTAAACACATCAAATTTAAAGTATCTGGTCTGGTCCACACCCAACGGTATTTCCGTTTCATCTCAAGAATAACTTCCAGTCAGTTTGTTACTGGTGTTCTACTGTCAGTGCTAAATAATTTTTTTCTAAAAAAACCAAATTGATGAATATAACTATTACCCAATAACAGAAAGCTTACAATGATTACTCTGGATCATACCGTGATATATACTATTTCCATTCCAGAGAACCTCTGAGCTTTCTAGATTGAAAAAAGCCAAGCATGGCAACCCTGTTCTTGTAGCTGGCACTGCGGGCCATGGGGAAGGCTTTTATTCATAATTAGGTCTCTTACATTCATTAGATGACGAGGATGTTCAAAATCCACACGTGTCCTGGTTAGAGAGCTCGTGTGCCCAGAGTAAAGGCCTCCATTTAAGCTCCCATTCACAATTCCATTGACTCCGTTAGGGACCTTATGGTGAAGATGGGAGCAGCCATTGCTGAGACCCCCATTGCTTATGAAACTTCCATGAACATTTCCATTTATCCGGTTGGTGCCAGGCAGAGTGGCGTATTCCACCATCTGCCCATTAATATCTGGTCCTTGGCAGAGATACCCCGGTGGGTCATATTCTGTTAAGAGAGAAGAAAAAAAAAAAGAAAAAAAAAAAAAAGAAAAAAAGTAAGAAACTGAAAAGGACAATCTCCTTTCTCAGGCAGTTTTATGAATGAAACCTCCACAACACACTAAAATATAACACTCTGACGGTGTTCACTTACTGCCTACTCGTGAGACGTGCTGTAACAAAGTTACTGCTGTCATTTCCCTTACAGTGTGGAGGGAGCTAGGAAATTTGAGTTAATTATGACTCTGTTAACGGGAAGAGAAATTAACCAGAGAGAAATTACTCAAAAGAGAATTAATAAACTGTGCAAGTCGAAACTATCAAAGTACTGACAACACTTAGAAAAAGTGTTCAAACTCCCACACTTCAAATTGCCAAAAGAAACCATATAAAGCAACAACAACAAAAGGCAAACTTCAGGTAGGATATTCCAAGTAGCAATACACAACACTTGAGTAAAAGGATGGAGTTGTGTATACGTTCACTGACTACTCACATAGTCCCTTGGTTATTACAGCCAATTTGGAAGTTGAGGAGTATTAAAGGCAAAAGTCTAATTATTCCATTTCCTTTTATTAAAGGCATTTAAACAGCTGCCTCAAAATTCTGATTTCCAGAGGTACATCTACCAGATATACTGAGAAAAAGTGAGATATTCCTTAGAAAGTACAGCATCTAAACTGTATGAGATTTGTTGTCAGAGTTTTGATAAATTCTTCAAAGGTATTAGCAAGGTGTATTAGAGCACGCCAAGGTGGGTGAGGTGTCCCCAGCCTGGTTACTGAACCTCTCGCACAGGTGTGTTACTGCCAGTATGTCTGCTCATCTTCTTCACTAAACTATAAACAGAGAGGGCAGAGACCCTGGCACCTTATTTCCCATTGCATCTCCACTGTCTCCCACAGTGCCTGGCACACAGAAGAGAGTCCATGAGGCCCTTTTGAATGAATCACTGAATGAGCACTACTGTGATAAATTTCCATTTTAAAATATACTATCAAGTCACAAAGGAAAATGACTTCAACCAGACTAATCTTGCTCAACCAGATTAAAACCTTTCTTTTAATGATTCAGCATACACTCACAGAATCAACTCATCAACATTGAAATGGTTTAGGAAAGAAAAGATCCAATCAAATGATTTCCAACCGCTTCAGCTGGTGGCACCACCGCACTACCCCTGCCTATCTCCTGGAAGGCACCAAGTCGACACAGTAAGTCATTTTCCCCCCTGAGCTAATAACTAAAAAGGGGCCAAACGTGGGAACCAGCTGCCAGCTGCTGGAAGCGCCTGTCACTGCTGGTGTCTTCCTTTGCTTTCCTTTCATTCCCTTATTCTGGGGGCAAAGGGGAAAGAAAAAACTTCCTCCCACCTGAGACCACAGCCCCTGCTGGCTCTGATTATCCTACTTTATAACAGCTGGAGGAATGGGAAAGGGACGCAGTGAGGGGGAGAGAACTGAGGGAGAAGCAAAAGGAAAAGCAGTCTAGGCTCTTTGTTCCAAAGCAGCGCCATCACTGGCAGCTCAGGTGCGCCTCGTCTAGATGCGGGGGGAAGCTGACGCCGCCCCAGAGCAGTTTGGGGACATCAGGCACCGAACCAGGACCGTGATATCTTCATTTGCGTCATTCAGGGACAGAAACTTAGAAAAGTCTTCACGACCTTCCTTCCCATCATGGCTTTTCTCTTCCCCGTGGACCAGACTGTAGAGTGGAAGGTGTTCCCACAGCAAGTCCAGAGCTCATGCTTGCAGTATCCGTCCTCTTTGGTGGTCCGACAAAGCCCGTTTCCCAGCACCAAGTCAGCTATTTATTTAGAGAGCCGCCTGGTTTTGGCTTTGTTGTTTAGTTCTACTGGGCAATTTAATTTGATGCTCCACTTACTTTGGCTGACAGCTAGAACAGTCTTAAAGTCACCTCCTCTGAATGGAGAGTATCTAATGTGTTTTATACCATGACACCAAAGGTTTGGAAATCAATATTTATTCTGACAATATTTTTCTACCCATCTTTAGAAAAAGAGAAGGAAATGTTCCGAATGACTTACTCTGTATGGTATTCTGCTGGCGATTCTTCCACAGGCACATTGCAATGAAAACCATGAGAATGAGGACCATGACACCTAGCACACAGCCAACTATCAGATACAACATATCGCTGCTTCTGGTGGGGCTGGTTGCAGGCCCAACATTTCCCCCGTTTCCTGAAGAACTGGGAGGGGTACTCAGGTCTCTGACAGGGTACTCAGAAGCTCCAGGAACACGTTTCACTAGTTGAAATATAAAGCAAAACATGATGTCAGAGTGAACGCAGACCCTATGAAATGGTTTACTCTCTGAAGGAGGTCTGGTTAGGAATGCAAGCCAGTCTGTTTACACTTGTTACTGAGATGATCTGACCACCAATGAGTAACAAAGAGGGCTCGAAAGTTGAAAAATCTGATGTGCCAAAGTTTTAGTCCACAAATTCTAGAGAAATCCTAAGAACAGAGAAACATATAGTCTAACCCAAACTGCTGTAGGATTATCTGCTCAATTGTACTTGGAGAAGACTCCCAAAGAGGTGAATTAAAAGTATGTCAGCTTATGTATGGGACAAAAACTCCTTTCTATCTGATACACTTTGAGCTGAATAAGACTTGAAATTACATATTTTATGTCTCTCCCATACGATTAGTATTAGAAGATATGACTTTGGACTAACAGAACAATTATATACAATTCCAAACACCTCACACATAATATTAAGCATTCAAAACCAAAAACTTTTGGAGTCCACATAAATGTAGCACTTTTACCTAACTCATTGGTATTTGGGGTGATAGTGATAACAAAAGTGAACAACACGGGAGACTCAAACCCCATTCTCTCTGTCCCCAAATAATATGCTCTTAACGCTCTAAATGTCATAGAAAAGCAGCAGAGCATAGTGGCTGACAGCCTGGTCTCTGGAACCACACTGCTTAGGTTTCTGTCCCAGCTCCACCACCCATCCTTAGCTCTCTGACTTTAACCTCCATGAACCAGTTTCCACATGTAGAAAATGAAGATAATAACATGATGAAGAGCAAATGAGTTAATCCTTGTAGAGCACTTGGAACAGAGCCTGGCATATGGCAGTATTCAATCAATTTTGTTATTACTATTAGTGATTATACTGTATTTCCTGGTATGGTTCCTAACACCACATAGGAGCAGAGTGGTCTTTAAAAAAATCTACTTCAAGCAACACCATATTGCAGTTCAATTTTCTAGCAACTTCAACTACACAGAACAGAGCTGGGAATCAGTAAAGAAAAGGCCACCTCTCAAAGGAAAGAGCTCTCCTCACTGAAAGGTGGATGAATGCCTGGCAGAGACTAAAGGAAACTTCTCCTTCAGGTGTATGTTGGATTGTACAGTGCTAAGGTTCCTGCCAATTCTAAAGAAAACAAACAAGTTTCTGAGGCAAAGTGGATGTTACAGATCATACACTAACGATCATAATTACTCACGGGAAAGTCTTTCAGGTTTACTCTCTCTTTATTTACTCTTAATTTAGTCGTAATTCTATCAAGCTTGATGCTCTGCTTGCCAAGCTCCTGCTGAAGTTGAAAACTGAGGGCAGATGGCTTGTGTTGGAGGGTGAGTGAAACGACCCGTTAACATCAATAAGAAGAGACAGCTAAGAACCCGAAATGAGAAAGGTGAGATGAAGAACATAAAGAGAAATCAAAGAACAAAAGGAAAATCATGACAGTCTATGATCCTGAAGGGGAGGGGTAGATGGCTGGCCTTGCCCTCCTCTGTGACTCCTGAAAACCTTACTGAATGACTAAAGATAAGACAATCATTGTTTACAACAAGAATTTGGGTCATTTCTGTAAAAGGTTAAATTATATATCATACGTTCTAATGAAACAGGCTGGGAATTGTGTAATCCATTTTAGGAACTCATTCAGTATGAACAGTTAACATTTTAAAGAAGTTATTTTGTTTTGCACTGATCTGAAGGTACGCAGGTTGAAACTTTCATTCCCCAGCAAAGTCAATTAATGAGGAATTCTATTATAGATACTGCTATACTATTATACTGTTATAAACAAAACAGTTATCACATTGTTGTCTGTGTTGTTTTCCATTTGGCCTGGCTAAATTCTTAAACGTCTTGGGAACAGAGAAGATAAATTTCACATTTATTTAATTTGACCCCCAGTATCACAGTATTTTAGAGGCAAGTAAGAAAGACTCATTAAACACCACAGCGTGCGGTACAAAAAGACACTCAATTCAAGATAAGTCTCTCTCTCTCTATATATATAAGTCTATATATATGTTTAAATATGGATTTAATATGTGGGTTCTACAGCAGAAAGACACGTGATTTAGAATTAAAAAATGGAATTAAGTCTTGGCTTATAATTCAATCTTTCTGAGCCTCAGTTTCCTCATTTTTAAACTGGGATAATGAAATCTCCTACAGCAGACAGTAACGGCTGCCCGGCCCCTGTGACAGCTGTCTTCCACGCTGGCAGAGCCTCAACTTTGTTTAGGTGTCCACTCAAACCCCACAGAACTCTAGCGTAGACCCCGATCAATCACTCCACTCCAGGGAGTGGTTTGGGAGGGCCAATGACAAGGGGGGGGGGGGGGAATCTACCAGAGCAATTTGAGAAATTTTCCCATTCTTAAAAACAGACATAGGAAAGGAACAGTCAACAGACAAAGGAAAGGAACAGTCAACAGACAAAGGAAGAAACTGTCTCTTTTTCTGTCAGATGAACTGGGACTGGACATGAGTGCTTTTGCTTTCTAAGTATCCACACTAGCTGATGTTATCACTCACATGTGGTATCTTCTGTTTTTAAAAATGGCAATATTTTACAGTTTACGTATGTAGGCAGAGCTGAGAATTTCAAGTAGACAGTGTTATACATATCTATCATCCAAGAAACCATTTTAAACATATGTAGCACTTTTCCTTAAAATTTTTACACTTTTTTTAGCATTCTAATTCTCATGGCAATCCCAGAAGATAGTTAGTCAGCAAATATTTCTATTCTCTTCATTCAGAAAAAAAAGAAAGGAAGTGAGTGACTTTGAGTCACAGAGAAATTAATGAATAGGATTAACGCTTACTTAAACTATTTTTCAGACAAGTGCTCTAGCCAACATATTATACTCTCTGTTGGGACAGTCTAAACATATGTACCTACAAAACAGGCCAAGGCAGAAATTTTCTTAGATGAATACACCAACAGTCAGAAGGGACAGTCCAGAGTTTAGAATTCTAGCACCGTCCAGGAAAAAGCACAAAGTGTCCCCCGTCTCCTACCTTTAGTTTCACAGATCATCACGTTACTAAACTCGCTTTCTCCTCCCTCATTGAAGCACTGCATCTTAATATCATAGGAGGTTTCTGGCTGCAGATGGCCAATCATGTGCCACTGCTTTGAACCTAGAAAGGAAAAAGAAAAGAGGAGCTTTACATGTCATACAACCTACGTCATGATGTCAATACAATCACGTAATAATTTCACAAGGAGGTTGGAGCAGCATCCGTCACCATATAGTACAGTTTGTTGCAACGAAAATGTACTTAATATAAGTATTTTAGTAATTCAGCACTGGCAAATAGCATTTTTATTGCATAGCAAGAAAAAATGCTAAAGAGAAGAGATAAACTGAATTAAAGTTATACTTCGTTTCACTACAAACAATTAGTGGTGAGTCTTGCATAAAATACATGTTAATTTTATGCATAGGTTTAAAAAAACCCTCAAGTCCTTTGATGCCCAGTTTCAGCCCTGCAAGTCGATCCACTCTGTCCACCCACGAAAAAGCAATACTGTACACAAGGTCAGCAAACAGTGTCCTACCTAGAGCAAGGGACCACTTACAAGACAGGCCCTGGCAAACTCTCCTTTCCACTGTAATGAACGCGACACCAACTGACATATAAATGAAGGCCTGGATAAATGGCTAACAATAATCAAAAAGCAGAATCTACTATGGGAAACTCTCAGCTACTGCTCCCACTATTTCCTTTCTTTTGAGTCAGGGTCTCCAAACCACACCAGCATCTCTAAGAGAACGATTCTGTTATCCATGGCACACAGCCAGCAGTTCATTTAGAAACACTCCTACACCGAACACTCCAGTGCAAATCACTCTCCATTTTTACATCCACGGACCTGTGACAAACTTTAATAAACAGGGACACTTCTGCTAGATTTAATTAACTCTTCAAGCACCTTTAATCCCTCTTTGAAAATACCTCTTCAAACTGTTTCCACTGTTTCTTAGAAACTCAATTACACCACCAACTGATTTCAGAATTAATTAAAGGGGGAGAAAAAAAACCAAAACAAAACCACATATACAAGTCAAATCTACTTGGCTGACAAGACCAGTATCACCAGGCTCCTTTCTAATTCAACACAGACAAAAATATTTCAATGCAGAAGCACGACCCCCTTTCCAGGTCACCAATACAAAACCCTTTATTCATAAAGACCCATATTTCATAATGAAGCGAATCTGCTAGTTTTAGGATCAAGAGACTCTGAAAGGCTCAAGAAGTGAGGAATTCTATGCCCCATTTATAACTGTAAAGAGGACCCTAAAAGAATCTGGACTCAAAACCCGGTTGAGACTAGCATAGACCTATTTTGAAATTCCAAAAACCTTCTAAAAGACTTCTATTTTTTTCTGTGTTCTGAGTCTTTCTTGGCCCAGCCCTTTACTCACCTAACTGTAAACATTCTCTTGAATAATCCCTACACTAGATTTGAAGTTTTTCTTTCACAGTACTAGTAAAAATGGAATTAAACTAAGCTTCTGATGTGTTACTAATAAGAGAAAATAGTTAAAATAACACACATCTTGTTAGATTAATATTCCACTGCTATGGTAATTATTCCAATGACTAAAATTACACAAAAGAGCAGCAGAGAGAACGAGGTTTTACTGATCATTGATAGATGATAAGACAACTAAGTGCATTATTAGGTTTAAAGTCAACCAACCAGCATCACCCCTGCTTAACAGGCAACTTTTTTCCCCTAAAAGGATATTTTAGAAAAGGTGAGAGACTAAAGCACAGATTTAAAAATCAGGATGACTGAAACTTTGATTTATTTGGAACTGAACTAACTTTACAAGATAAAAATATTCGTCACAAAACAGTAGTATGCTGGAAACATTTAGTTCATCTAAATGTGGAACTTAATGCAGAAGATAGGGTAACAATTGTTCTCTCAATGTATTCTTTAACTATTTAATTGCGTTGCAAACTTTTTTCAAAAGCTTAAACCATTTTGGGTCAATAGACATACGTAATCTAAAACTTTTAAGAAATTTTACAGAAACTTTATGTACAAAGGATAAATACTCCTGTTCCTGGGTTTAGGAGAACAGACCAATAGCTTCCAACTGCCACAAAAAGAATTTCAAATGCATAAACTTGAAAATAAGGAATAAGCAAATTACACAGCACAGTGAAGCCCACTTAAACATGTACTGCTCCGCCTGTGACGTTTATAAACAAGTTCTCCGTGAACCATAAGGCAAACCGCACATTTGCACACATCACTACTGGAGACAAAATCTCCTTGACAGTAGTTTCCCAGTTCCACACGCAATATTCACACCACACAAGCTCGCAAGAGTTCAAAGACTGCACTAGAGAAGAGGGTTCAAAAACTGTTTACCGGCGGATATTTCTTGACAGTAGAACTAGGAAGCGTGGGGGAGAGCGAGAGACAGAGGCAAAGAAGGACATTCATTTTATTTACATTTGCCTTGTTTAGAACCATTTTATAACAAATGTTTAACATCTGTCAGAAGATTTTAAATATAAAAATCTGACAGCTCCACTCTCCTAAACCAGCTGAACTAAAATGAAGACCTCGCTAGGACGAAAACGTGGGAAGAGTCACTAACAATTCTTTCCACTTCCATTCTTCCACAACCCTCCTATGAAGTCAAATATGCACATGGAAAAGGACCCACATCCTGAACAGCCCCCCGCATGTTCACAAACTGCACACACCCAGGTACCAACACCCGGGTCAGGAAAGACAACAGTACTGGCACCCCAAAGGTCCCCTTGCGCTTCTTCCAGTCCCTTCTCTCCCTCCAGACAGCTGCTCTCTTGACTTCCCGGAATAGTTTTGCCACTAGCAATTATCTTTCCACATTTCCCCAATTCTTTATGTTTAAGGCAGATTTTAGGGACCAATTTTTTCCCTACTTTTCCAGAGTAAGAAAAGAGAAACAATCATTCCTTCATTCGAAAAATGTTTACTGAGCTCCTACTATGAGCTGGTATTAAAACTCAGATGATAAACTTTTCATTATATTACAAAAGTAATTTCATTGGATAAACATTAAAAGGAATTCTACAATATTTAAAGAAACATGATACAGCACATTTAAAATAATCTATCACAAGACTATTTACAGCAAAAACTATATGCAGTGTTTGATGTCAACAAGTCATATGAAAATAACCTTGGCCCAGGGCAATTTTCTGACATGACCCATTAGGACATTTAATATTTCAAAGAATCAGAATCTTACAGTGAAAATAGACCTTGGAAGAAACTTTCCTCCCAAAGTCCCAGAAACTTTACGTATAAAGGATAAATACTCCTGTTCCTGGGTTTAGGAGAACAGACCAATAGCTTCCAACTGCCACAAAAAGAATTTCAAATGCATAAACTTGAAAATAAGGAATAAGCAAATTACACAGCACAGTGAAGCCCATCCAACATATTACTGGGAAACAGGCATCCAACTTTGATGGAACGCCTCCAAAATTATGGAGTTTATCATTTTGTGAGAGAACCCCCCCGCAGAAATGCTATGTTAGATGCTTCTTCCTTACACTATTTCCTTTTAACAGCCCCTCCTTCAACCGACTGGCTTCCTCTTTCACGTAACAGTCCTTAAATCCTGGAAGACAGATATCTGGTGCTTCTCTTAGTCATCTTTTTTCCAGCCTGGTCATCCCACACATTGCCTTTCCTTTCGGACTTCATGCTTTTAATAAATACTAAACGCCTCCCCATTGTAGGGGTTGGGGATACAGCAGTGGGCAAAAGGCCTCTTGCCCACGAGGAGGCTGATACTGAGTGGGGGAGACAAACTTTAAGCAAATAATTTCATACCCACACACACATAGATCAAAACTATGATAAATTCTGTAGAATAAACATAAACGGCACAGTTAGAAATTATAAAAGGGTACTTCATGGAAAGGGGCGGAGGTTATCTGAGGAAGTAACGTTTAAGTACACGACCACAGAAGAGCAGAGTGCCGATAAAGCCTTGGGAGAGGAACGCAGCAGGAATTGCCACGTGCCTCAGTCCTGAGGCAGGAAAACTCGTGTTGCGCACACAGAAACTGAGAGAAGGCCAGTGTGTGACAGAAGACCCAGTGAGAAGAGCGGGTGCGTGAGCCATGGCTGAGGTGTAGAAGGGGCCGCCACATCAGTGGGGCCTTCCGGCCATGTGCACAGTTCTGGATCGTGTTTCAAATGCCATAGAAAGGTAGTTTCAACAGCCATCACTGTTTTTCTGTCTACATATATTCCAATTTCTCAGCATCTCTAAAAGTGGATAACATGCTCAAGATGTGCTCTTTCTAGTACAGGCATCAATGAAACTGCTGACTGAGACATTACTTTCTAAACTACAGCTAGAAGTTGCAATTGATTTTTATATTCCTTGAAACAAAACAGAAAACAAACAGTTTTTTCAGATGAACTACTGACAAATATTATCTCCCTGATACTTTTCTGACTGACTTTTTCTATAACCAAAGTGTAAGAGACTATATCTCTATACTAAATAGGAAAAATTGTCTTTTTTGGGAAAAATTCAAAGTAATAGTGCATATACCATTTTTTACTCTATCTTATCCTGGGAAGATGTTTTTCTGAATATTTACAAACCCTCTCGCTTCAAAGCTCCTTTACTGGGGCTCCAGCTGCCAATGGGACTCACCTTCTACAATATCCCTCTTGTAATCACTGTCATTGTCACTGTCTGTTGGCCGGTAGTAGATATAAAATCCTTGAATGGGAGTGTTATTGTTACTTGATGGAATGTACTGGAAAATAGAAGCAAAGATTTGTCAAAGATAAAAATAAATGTAACTTTCACATCCATTAAGATTTATTTATCTGGTAATATATTTCTAGCTTCATTTTGCAAACATCCTTGCTGGCCATTTTTAATTTAATTCAAAAATATTCAAAGGTATTAAGAGTATTTAGGGGCCGGTCCCATGGCCGAGCAGTTAAGTTCATGCGCTCTGCTTTGGCAGCCCAGGGTTTCACCGGTTTGGATCCTGGGCTCCAACATGGCACCGCTCATCAGGCCATGCTGAGGTGGCATCCCAGATGCCACAACTAGAAGGACCCACAACTAAAAATATACAACTATGGGGGCTGGCCCCGTGGCCGAATGGTTAAGTTCGCGCGCTCCGCTGCAGGCAGTCCAGTGTTTCGTTGGTTCGAATCCTGGGCATGGGCATGGCACTGCTCATCAAACCACGCTGAGGCAGTGTCCCACATGCCACAACTAGAAGGACCCACAACAAAGAATATATAACTATGTACTGGGGGGCTTTGGGGAGAAAAAGGAAAAAATTTAAAAAAAAATCTTTAAAAAAAATAAAATTAAATTAAAAAAAATATATACAACTATGTACCGGGAGGCTTTGGGGAGAAAAAGGAAAAATAAAAAAATCTTTAAAAAAAAAAAAAGCACTTAGCTTACTGCTGGGCTAAACAAAAATAAAGCAATATGCTCACTTCATGAGGTTCAAAGACATAAAAGTACATTTGGGGGCTGGCCCCATGGCCACGTGGTTAAGTTCCTGTGCTCTGTTTTGGCGGCCCAGGGTTTTGCCGGTTCAGATCCTGGGCACGGACCTAGCACCGCTCATCAGGCCATGCTGAGGCGGTGTCTCACATAGAAGAGCTGGAATGGCCTGCAATTAGAATATACAACTAGGTGCTGGGGCTTTGGGGAGGAGAAAAAAAAGAAAAAGAAGGAAGATTGGCAATAGATGTTAGCTCAGGGCCAAAAATCATAAAAAAAAAAATGTACATTTGGTTCAATATAAAAACATTATGAAATGGCAATTAAGTTAGGACTTATATGAGAGTTGAGGAGACAGTAATTTTATTTTTAACCCTGCCCCATTTATAATATATGCTTTTAGACAAATATCTGTGCCCTTCAATTTCTCCTCACTTAAAAGTTCAAAAATTTGCTGTTCACAGTATCGTGTCAGGAGAACATGAAACTGCTTGTCAACATGGCCAAACCAGAAAGTCTTCTCCTTAGAGCAGAGGTTCTACTCACCGTCCACTTGAGCATGATCTGAGTGTCACTGACGGCTTCTGTATAGGCAATGTGAGGTCCAGTTATGGGGCGGTTAGAAAACCGATTGGGGAACCCAGCCACCTGGTAAGGACGGGACGCCGAACTCCGGAAACTCTCACCATAATGGTTGATGGCAATGACCCTAAATTTGTATGTTGAACCTTTTGAGAGGGAGAAAATAAACAGAATTTTTAAAGAGCTGTAATAAGACAACTGAAGGCACAACATTCAAAATACGACAATTGTGCTTAAGTATCTCTCTACGATAGCAACAACAGACTCTAAAGCCTGTATGGTAAAGAGAGTGCAAGCCACATGCCAACTTCTACCAACTGGTAGTGGCTGTTCAATGCACTGTGTTCAAGATTCCAAGACCTTCTTAGGAGTCACCGAGAGAGACTGTCATGAAAGATCAATCACATCTGTCTTGGAGGCGGGCAAGTGGAGAACAGGAAAGAGCACCTTTACTCTTTTTACCATCCTGTTCTGAAGTCATTCGCGTCAATACAGTATTAGTTGAAGTATGTGTGCTCTTTTCCCTTTGAAAGGAACGACTGAAGCGAAGTGTAATATGTGAATTCATTTCTGAGGAGGCCCTGTGTGGGTGACAGCAGATGTCATTCTGAGTCCACTAAGAATACGACAAGAGGGAGCAGATTTAAACTACAACAGAAGATATTTATTTGGATTAGATATTAAGAACTTAAAAAAAAAAAAACTCTAAGGATTGTGAGTTTCTGAAAATCTGTATCTAAAGAATAAATTAGAAGCCTAAAGTAATAGGATAGATCAAAAATAACCATTGGGCTTCTGAAGACAAT
Source organism: Equus przewalskii (assembly GCF_037783145.1). Taxonomy (NCBI): domain Eukaryota; kingdom Metazoa; phylum Chordata; class Mammalia; order Perissodactyla; family Equidae; genus Equus; species Equus przewalskii. The sequence goes on from NC_091836.1 coordinate 35,456,006, forward strand.
GTTTCCATCTGTAAAAGGTTACTTAGCTTCACCCACATTTCAAACTGCCAACTCCTCCCAGCTCTCCCTCCACGTTCCTTTGCTCATTTTACCTATTCAGACAAACACAGGCATCTGCTACTAAAGTACGTTTAGAGGTCCACAAACAAAAACAGTCATGAAACCTAAACAAATAAAGTAGAGAAAGTTTATCTGTGAGTACTGCTTTGCTCTTTTACGGTTTAATTTCTCTCATACAGTCTCAAGATAGTGAGGGGGAAGAGAGTTCCTCTGCTGAAACAAAACTTACAGAAAAGAGAAGAGGTATGCATTGTCTCATTTCCATTAGACTAAGCAGAGTACAACTGCGCTGAGTCATCATCAAACAGTTGTAGTCAAATAAGCAACCTGCCTCTTGAAATATCCATTCACAGCAAAACACACACACACAAAGATGTCACCACAACATTATTTCTAACTGCAAATAAGTAGAAACAATCTAAAACCCAGAAATTTAAAAAAATGGGTTAAGGAAATTATGGTATACTTAAATATACAGCTACACAGTTTAGATATAAGTTGAGTTTTTAAAGAATTTTTAATGATATTGGAAAACATATAATGATATAATACGGGGAAGATGGGGTCACAAAACAATATTTATGACATGATTCCAGTTTGTATTAAAAAGAGAAAAAAGGGGGCTGGCCCCATGGCCCAGTGGTTAAGTTCAGCACAGTCCACTTTGGTGGCCTGGATTTGGTTCCCAGGCACAGACCCTCACCACTCATCAGCAGGCCTGCTGTGGCATTAACCCACATACAGAATAGAGGAAGACTGGCAACAGATGTTAGCTTAGGACAAATCTTCCTCAGCAAAAAGAAAAAAAAAAAAAAAAGAGCACACACACACACACACACACACACACACACAGAAAAAAGGCTAGAAAGAAATATACCAAAATGTAAACAACAGTTATCTCCAGATGGACCGGTTTCAGTTGACCTATTCTCTTCTTTAGATTTTCTTTATTTTCAAATTTTTATCCACTAAACTCATATTACTTAAACAATCAGAAGAACACTAGATGATTACAAATATGCATTGACGGTTAAAAAAGGAAGTGTCTGAATATTACTACCTGGCTCTAAACTACGAACTTCCACAGAAAGTTTGGAAGGAGGGATATCTTCCGCAGCCACCAGCCAATCGCTAGTCCTCATCCGTTTATATTCCACCTTGAAGGCGGTGATTGGAGAACCCCCGTTTGCCCGAGGAATCCAAGTGACGTAGACGGACGTCTCCGAGGCGGTGGAGATGGTGGGCCGATCAGGTGCTTCCGGAACTGAAGATGGAAACATTCATTTCAATACCCCACGGAGTCAGAGACAAGAACAATGCAAATCCACTCAGAAGGATGAGTCCCAAAGCCCATTTATTACAGGTTCTTCACTTGACTTGCTGCCAGTTAATAACACTAAGGCTATCTTCCTGTCCTCCGATAAAAGCTAATGGACAAGGAAATGGCCAAATACAGAAATAAAAGAAAGGAAAATTAAAATAATCTACAAACTTGATAATTAGCTCTGAAAAACTGAGAGGTAATGAGTGTGATCACTGTGACCATGCTATTTTGGATTGACAGCTAAAACAGTGTAGAAGGAATGATTATTTGGTGCTCGTCTGATTGCAGCTATAATTTATAATAAATTTTCATAATTAGAATGTGTGGTCTTATTTAGATGTTTTTCTTCATCCACCCAAGCTACATAAAACACATTCAGCAAACAATCTACAGATTATTACATTAGCTATTACTACCACATGCTATCTTAACACCCCTCAAGGCCACAGGAATGCTACTCCAAAAAAACAGACTGAAGGTGGTAAAAGAGAGAAAATTTGACCAATAAAATCAACACTGATAATAACAGGAAGGGAGCATGCTACTCAGGGTGAAAGCTGGAAGACACAAGTATTAGGAAGGACATGTCGCTAAACAGAGAAAAGCGCTCCTGGAAAATAGCTGATCTACAGGAACATGTAGAAAAAGGGGGTCAGAGAGCTAACGTTCAGCAGTTTTCAGTCGGCCCTGCCAAGCGGTGGGGACACCCTAACCCACAGATCAGACGGTCTGGCTTCTGTGGCAGGTTGAAAGGATCAGGAGCAAGTTCACCAGCCATTTAAACCAGGGACCAAGCAATCTTGTTATAACGCTGACTTCCCACTGGGTTCCTACATGGAAAGAATGCTGATGGCAACGGGCTGGTCTGTATGACAGCCACATCACAAGTTAGTACACTGCCATTCGGGGTGACACCTATGAATGTGGTAGAGGTGAGCTGGTTCTCAAGAGACCGACCATCTTCCGGCATACTGGCAGTCGAGTCTCTAGACCTGGAACAAGGAGGACCAGTGCTGGGCCGTGGTTACACGACTGTGGTGAAGTCACTGAGGGAGCCTTTCTCTGTTGAGACTGTGCCATGCTCCACAATCAACACCCCTTCAACCCGCAAAACACATACAGAAGAACAAACAAAATGATGTTGCATGTGGTACTTGCGTGGAGAAAACTGCGGCATTTTAAAGACAAACTGCTTAATGGATAAAAAGAGGAATATATTCAAAGCAGGTGACTTTGACTGATACTTACTGTATTCCTTTCAAGATAGACAGCAATGGAAACAGAATGAATACAACTGTTAGTGAAACTCTCAATGCCAGACAACCAATCAACTTCCTTATGTAGATTCACGTGAGGCTAAAACTCCTCAAAGAACCGCACAGACCAAACAGGGAAGAAAGTTATTAGGGAAAAAAATCTCTACAGAAGGGTATCTTCAATACCCAAAGAAACAGCATATGACAGTTAAGAGATAAAAGAAAGAACATGCCCCTGGGCTTAAGAAATCTGCATTTGCATAGCAGTTCCACCCCTTTCTGGATGACCTTTGGCAACCACATAACCTCCTTGAGTCTCAGTTTCCTAATCTGTAAGAGAGAGACACGACCTTCCTCGCAGGGCTGTTGCGAAGATGAGAGAAATCACTTCTCATGGTTCTCTCTGCTTGGATAACTCCAAACTCACATCTCCAGAACTGAATCCAGGATCTTCACCTAAAGATTCTGTGACCCATCTCAGCAAGCGGACCCTAGCTGCCCAAGTCACCATGTTTCTCTGTCTCATTCGATGTATATTCAGCTCCCTTGATCCGTCACCTAGGTCCCTTTCTCCATTCACGCTGTCACCACCCTCATTAGTTCTCTAACCTTGTCTTCTGCCATTCCTCTTGTCCCCTCTTTAAATTCTTTAGGGTTCTCTACTGCTTTCAGGGAACGACTACATTTTTAAGTACATCACACAAGGCAGCCACTCTAGCGTCATTCCCCACAGCAAGCAGTCACACTAAGTAAAATATCTAATCTCCTAAATCTCTAAATGAAATAAAACATCATTCATCTGTCTCTTTGCACAAGGAGCTGTCTTTGCCTAGATCCTCTTCTCCTGTTCCTTCTTCCGGCGATAGCCTTCTTGTCTTTGAGGCTCAACCCAGGGTGCCTCTCTTCCCAACCCCGTGGCCTCCTCTATATCAAATGGGTGATTTAGATATTTCTATTGTGATCCCACAATACCAAGAGTAGAATCTCAGGCATAATGAATCAAAATCACTGTTCTGCGTTAATTTGTCTACATTATCCACTATGTTGTGATTGGTTCAGTTGTTTATATCACCCACTACACTGTAAACTTCTTGAAGGCAAGGTTTACTTTCTCCCTGCTGCTCCAGCATTTGGTACAGTGTCTACCACAGTGTGCTAAATAAGCCATAAGGTTTCTGTTTTACAAATGTCAGTTTTATTCATATAATGTTGACAGTCATATAAGTAATCTGCTTAAGGTAGCTGAAACGTTCCGCAGAGGTGAAAGCACTCAAGCAAAAGAGGCTCATGATAAGGAAGGCACAGAGGCACACCGGAGGGGCGTTCAAAATGGTACCACGTGCTTTTGTCTGAGACCAATTCATGGAAGACTACAAAAACAGGGAAGAGAAGCTTGAAAATTCTTAGGGCTCAGCAACGAAATTTTAAGCCTTCCCTCGATGTCCTGCTGACACATACACATTAGCACAATCAGAAAAAGCGCATTATGTTGGAACTGTAGAATTAAGTGTGAAATTTAAATACCAAAAAGGAAGTCTTAAAAATTTTACTGCCACATCTGAAAACCGTAAGATTGATAAGATATAGCAATAAAACTGAGTATGACATGTGAATGTTCAATAGAAAAAAAGAAACTAGATCTTACTAAAGGTACCACCATACATTCTGATAAGTCACCAAAAATACCCTCAGACTTTCAGACTTCAAAATATAAATTTGGGGGCCAGCCCCAGTGGCCTAGTGGTGAAGTTCGACACACTCCACTTTGGCGGCCCGGGTTTGGTTCCCGGATGCAGACCTACACCAGTTGTCAGCAGCCATGCTGCGGTGGCAGCGCATATACAAAATAGAGGAAGATCGGCAAGTGATGTTAGCTCAGGGCGAATCTTCCTCAAGCAAAAGAAATATACACATATAGATACATAAATTTGGTTTCCTTGCCAGAGAGGAGATTGAAAAACCCTTTTTTTGAGTTATAACAACTCAGTACCAGAACATTTTGAATCTGAGTTTATTAACTTAAATACCAATCATGATACTGGCTTACCAAGATTTGAATATAGGACACTAAAAATTGGTTGAAATAGGACCTAAAAGAGTTATGTGGTAGGAAATAATCCAAATCCCTTCTACTTCCCTCCTCAAATAATCTGAAACAGGTCAGTTACGTTTGTAAACAAACAAAATGAATAAAACGCAGGCTCTTCTCTTTACCTCCACTATGCCTGGAGGGATCTGGAAGCACCACCCCGAAGCTGTCTGCAGCCTCTGGAACAACAGGGCGTTTAGGGACGCCCATGGGCGGAGAGGACGCCTGGGTGTTTTTTGATGATGCTATTTTCTCTAGGAAGGTTAAAAAACATACATTGTAACAGAAGCTTCAGTGCATATGTAAAGTAAGAAAAGATACTATGAAACTCAACTGGCATATACATGTAAATATATGAACGTATCTGTTACAGTGTCTAAATTTAAGACCTACATTGCAAATACTTAGATAAACAGAGGAACTGATTTAAAAAATTACTTTGTCTTTTTCATGTACCTTTAAGGGGAAACTAAAATGTGTCTTTATCAGGCTAACATTAATTTGCACAGAGAAAAAACAAGACAAGGGAAAAAGCCAAAAGACTACAGTAAAGGTTTGAAACTGTCCTTTTTTTTCTTTATACTGTACATATTTCTTAATTCTAAAACATAAAATTCACTACTAAAGAACTTTTCTTAAGTTTCTTCATGGGAAAATTGTCAGGTGAAGTTTTAAAATTTCAACAGAGAGAGTGAAATTGGGTAATTATTTTAAAACTGAAATACATGCTTATTATTCAGTATTTATAGGTCAGACTCTATAAACAACTAAGGACTAATTATGAAAACTAATTCAAAATATATTTCAAATAAGAGATACTTGTTATTTTTCTGGCTAGACTCAGTAATGAGACGAAAGGGTCTTTTTCAAGAGCCAAGAGACAATTTCTTCTCACTCAATATACCTCTCTTTTATTACCGTGCCATACTCACTCTTCCACTCAATTCCCCATCTCCACTCACTGAAGACTTTTTGTTCATTTATGGCCAAGCTATGATGGCATCTTTTCAATCAAGCCCACCCTCACACACTACCCTACAGAGAGAATATCCTTTCTTTGTACTCCTCTGGTATTTTCTCTGTAAGTCTTTCTCAGTACTTGTCATATTCTGGTCTCTGCCTACTCTTGCCCTCCTCTAGTATATCCTTACCCTAGAGCCAGAATGGTCCTGTTGAAACATACAACAGATCATGTCACTCCTCCGCTCCAACCCTCTAATGCTACCAGATCACTCAGAGTCAAAGTCAATGTCCTTGCAGGGTCAACAAGGTGCTGTCTGATTTGGCTACTCTGTCATCTCCCTGATCACTCTCCCCCACAGGCCCCTCATTTACTTTGCTCCAGTCCCAGTGGCCCCCGCAGTGTTCTTAGGGTGCACCAGCACACCCCACCCCAGGGCCTTTGCACTTGCTATTCTCTCTGCAGTCATGTTCTTTCCCCAGATATCCACATGGCTTTCCACTTCTAAGTTCTGCTCTGCTGTCAACTGCTCATTGAGGACTTCTCTGGCCACCTGCTTAAACTGTGACACCTACTACCCCATACACTTCCTATTATCCATCCCCTAATTTATTTCTCTTTTAACGTTCATCACCTCCTAATGTACTTATAATTTAGGTGTAAGTCTCTCCCAACTAGAATGTAAACTTCATGAGGGCAAAGAGTTTTGTCTATTTTGCTTACTGCCCAGCACATAGAAATCATTTAGTAGGGTCGGCCCCGTGGCTGAGTGGTTGAGTTCGTGTGCCCTGCTTCGGCGGCCTGGGGTTTTGCCAGTTCGGATCCTGGGTGCAGACATGGCACCGCTCATCAAGCCATGCTGAGGCGGCATCCCACATGCCACAATTAGAAGGACCCACAACTAAAAATATACAACTATGTACCAAAGGGCTTTGGGGAGAAAAACGAAAAAATTAAATCTTTAGAAAGGATTCAGTAAATATTAGCTGAACTGAAATGTTGCCTTGTAGTTGGTGTTTAGGTATATGTCTTACCTTTCTTAGCAAAGTAGAAGCTCCATTAGGATGGATCTCGGCTTGATCATCTTTGTTTTCCCTGTATCACTTACCCTAATGCCTTATGTATCAAAAGCTTTCAAAAATATTTGTGGGATGTTGGATGGAATGGAATAATACAACCATCCAAATGTGGCCAAAAAAGGTACTATAATAGGCTTACTTAATGAATTTATCCATAAGAATCTCTACTACCCACAAGGATGCTTACTAACAAAATGACACCGAGACGTCCAGCTCATTCCTCTCAGGAAAATCCCACTCACCTTTGCTGGTCCGGAAGGTGAGCATGGCAGGCTGCCCTTCGCCGGCTGCGCTGCGTGCCACCATGAGAACTTCATAGAGACTGGACGGCTCCAGTTCCGTTAAATGCAGCTCATTCTCACTTCCTGGGACTCGAACTGTGTGCCAGCTTCCCACCAGGCCAACACCGTCGTCTAGCTACTCAAGAGAAAATAAGCCTTTTTATTAAAAAAAAAAAACAACAAGGAGATAAAGGGTAGAAAAAACTTCTACTGAAATTTAATAAAAACTAGAAGTCATTCAATTCCAGATGAATTTTGGGAAGTGATATACTACTGTAAGTAAGAGACAATATATCTTCACGTTAAGAAATATAAGGAGACCTGTAGCAAGAACTTAGGAATTCTCACTGAAACAGTCCTGGTTTCACTACTTACCACTAACTTATGGCCTCACGCAAGTCACTGGATCTCTCAGAGTTTGTTCCCTGTACTTGTAATGGAAACAATACTCCTTTCTTAATGGGCTAATGTGAGAATAAAGTAAGTATATAATAATATGTATTAATGATAACATATAGTAAACATAAAAAATGTGATAAATTAGAATATATATTATATACGTTTATGTGTAGATGAATTATCTAACTGTGCATTATATATTTCTAGACTTCTTGCTTCATGTCTTGACACTGTTCAACATGTGTTGGAGGAAATAAATTAAAAAGAGATCTAATCAGTTGTGTCTTGGTTAATGGAACCAAGAGACAACAAAGTTGTCATGTGGATAAAAATACCAGTGAAACTTTCTTCATCTAGAATCATCAGGTTAGAAAAAGTGAATAAACTTTCAGATATCACCATGTTAACTCTTCCAGACATTAAAAAATATTACTATTAAATGATGAATACCAAAATGTCTTCGACAAAAAAAATTATTAAAAAAAATTTTTTTTAATCCCCAAATCCCCCCAGCACATAGTTGTGTATAAAAAAATGTTATTTTAAATATGAGTGCATCTCTTTCCATTTCATTCATTTCTTAGCCTCATTAAACAAAGAGAGGAGATTTTCTTCACTTTGCTTTAATATGAGCCTCTAGAGGGAAAACATTATTGGAAAAATCCTGAGAGGACGAGGTTTACCAAGGAGCAAACCATGTAAGATTCTGACACAATTAAGACAACTGCAAATGAAAACAATTGTCAGAGATCATGCCAGAGGCTTTGTTCAAACAGTTGTTTCTAATAAGAAACTGCTTTCTTTGCTAAATAAACTGTATTCTACTATCTTAGAGAGGGAAGCGATCACTTTTTAATAAGTGGTTTATAGAGCTTTACATCCAAGAGGTTAAATTGTTTGCTACAAAATGTCAAGACGTCACTGGGTCTCAGAGTCCCTATTCTGGGGAAATTATTTATACTTCACTCCTACTGCTTTTATGAGACTGGTACAGCCAGCACGATTGCTGGGATCTCTCCTCCAAACTCATCTTCCTGAAACACTCTTGCTCTGTTCCTGCCACTCCACAAACGTCAAAGATAGTAAGCATGTGCGAGGCACACACGGTTAAGGTGCGAGAAGAGAAAGATGATGAACGAGAAGACATTACCTTTCGATACTTCACAAAGTAGGCATTGATGGGCAGGCCGCCATCCTTGCCTGCCCTCCACACCAGGCTATACGTGTCTGGTGTGCGGGTCTGCGGAGGGCTCAGAATGATGGGGGCATCCGGGACAGAGGCACCACTAGCATTTTTCTCTGAAGTTGACTCCACTGCACTGGAATGTTCCTTCACTGGAAATGAGCTCAGTAATCCAGTTTCTGAATCATCTCTTTCATCATTTTGAGTGGGCTCAGAAGGTATGACTATTTCTGCTTTTGTATTTGTTTCAAAAGGAACTGTAGAGAAAGAGAGAAAGGGAAAGAGAGGAGACAGCTTGAAGAAATTCATCATTCCAGTGTCTTCCATACAGTGACCTAATTGCCCACACTGATATTATTACCACAACGTGAGCCCTAGAAGTTAAAACAGGTAACATTTCACTTTATAATTCATGGAAACCTCTCACCTCCAGTAGCAATCTCTTATTCATGAAGGAGAAATTAATTGTTTGAAAAGTCAATTACATGACGCAGTCGTTTATCGGTTTAAGGAATGTTGTTTTTCCCTTGCTCTACACTAGTATTCTCTCTTTTCCAACAACGATTTGCTAGTTTAACCTCAGAAGATCTTATGTTGGAAAACAGGGAGCTTTAACTCTAGTTGGTAAACGAAACACACGAGCAATGCATTCCCTCGGAAATAGGTGAAATAAATAGTAAGGCAATGGCAAGAGTCAGGCGCCGACCCCCTGGGTGGCTAGCCTCCTGAGATCCCTTCCAGTATCCACACCCCTGCGCAGCCCCGCCCCCGCTGGATCCCCGGCTGGCCCTGTGACTGGCTCTAACCAATGGAAGGCAGAAGTGAGCAGTGCTCTTCCAGGCTGAAGCCTTAAGAAGGCTTGGCCCTTCTACATTTGTGCTGCCACATACAGACGTCCAAGCGAGCCATGTGGAGGGACCACACGGCGGGGTGGGAAGCGGGGGAGAGAGAGAGAGAAGTGGGGGGTAGTTCCAGCCCTCACAAAGGCGCCACAAATGTGAGTGAAGCCACTGTAGAGGTCCCAGTCCCAGGTGCCATCTGATTACAAAGGCACAAGAGACCCCAAGCAAGGCCAGGAGAGCTGCCCAGCTGCATCTAGTTGACCCAGGGACTTGTAAGACATGCCGGACAGACTTCTGTTTTAAGTCATTAATCTTTGCAGGTAGTTATGCAGCAAAGGATAACTAAAATACCTACTCTCTACATGGAAAACAATCTACATTCAACAAGAGGGGAAAAATGAAACAAGACAAGCAAAGGTAAAGGAGGAATTATTTCCAAAAAAGCCCTTTCTGGATAAAACTGAAGGTTGGCTTAAGAAATGCCAACCTAAAGAAAGATAAAACAAGCAGATAGCCTTAATATTTACTACTGAAAACATACAGAGTCCATGGAGAAAGGTAAAAATAATTTATTTGTGTGGAAACAAATAGACAGGTTGCATATTTCCAAAACAATTACTAAGCACATATTATGTGGCAAACATTGTGCTAGACAGTTAATAAACAATCTCATTTAATGCTCCAAACAACATTCTTAGGTAGATAGCAATACTCCCACTTTACAGATGAAGAAGTTAGGGTTCTGAGAGATTAAGCGACAACAGCTGGCAGAAGAATTAGTGGTATCCTGTGAAAAAATGAGAGCAATTTATGAAGACAAATATATGCCACTATGATAAAACCTAAATATTGACAGCTTGGTTTCTCTAAAGTGCTATTAATACTGGCAACAAAAAAAGTCTCCTATTTTTGACTACTTTTGTGGCGGAAGGGAGCAGAGGAAACAACATTCGAGTTTCTTTTCCACAATGAAGTCAGATTCCTGGTAAAAGGTGGGTGTGTTTTCAGAACTATTGCAGTTGAGTTGAAAATGAAGAAAAAATAGGACTAACAGTAAGGTCAGTTCTCCATTTGTTTAAAATAGAGAAAAGGTGTCCCAGAAGCATCCTCCATCAAAGAAAACAAGAAGCTAGTGAGAAAATAATATGGAAGAAAACCAATTAAGTTCACTGAGACAACTTCAAAATATTGCTCCTGGAACAGCCATGTTTACCTAGTGAGTCAGAATGTGGGCGAACGTTAAGGGTGGGATCTGGAGCCGGCCCATGCAGAGAGATGGACTCTAGCAAGTGGAGGTAATTAGCTGTGGCTTCGGGGAGTGGAGAAGGACCTTTTATCATTAGCAGTTTCATGGGTCCTCTGGGCAGGTCACCACTGGGAAGTGGTATTTGGCTGGAGAAGAGTTTAAACACCACAAGCATCCGTTTATACGGAGGCATGATAAAAATGTCATGCTACAGCCTGTGTCCACTGTACTAGCATCAAAATTCTGCTTCTGTTACTCAGGATGCAAGGAGACTTTTCCATAACTTTCATTAAAAAGCGGATTCAATTAACTTTCCTTTACTATTCCTAATAATATAATCTGAGCACAAACAAGATACTAGGTACAATTTATAAGGCCTTAACAGTATGTTCAGAAGTTTGTTTCACATACATTATCTCAATTTATCTTCACAACAACTCCGTGAAATGGTCAGAATAGACATCCAGCATCATTTGAGGTGGAATGTTTTTTGAAGTGGAAAAGAGACTGATAAAACTCCGGTTTCCTAAGTACTGTAACTATGGCCATAAATTTAATGACTCTGAGTTGAAACTAATTAAACAGGGACTATAACCAGATCTGTTAAAGTTGTTCCCACTGTGACCACTCATACCAGCAACCTCTACCCCAAACTATTTAGGAAGCCCAGGCCAACTCCTATTATAGTTTTGGAGAGTTACAACTCACTCTACAAATATTGGTACATCCAGGACCTCAAAACCCAAGCTCTCTGGCATGAAAAAAATGGGTGGGGAGGCAGTCATCCTCTCTTTGACTTTGCTTCCTCTCCTCTTCGCAATAAACAAAGTAAACGGCTGTCAGTATGCTAGAACTTAATAAGGCTCAGATTCCTGGGGAAAGACGTGGGTTGTTATGTACTATTCTGAGCTTTAATAAACTCCGCTGGATCTTAATAATTACCATAGAGCATGCAAAAGAGGTGATGCAGGACCACTGCTGCAAGATGTAGGTGATGGGGTTACTATACATAAAAATGCTACTTATCAAGACATAAAGCCCTGGAGTGGGGGGATCTTAAAGATCTAAGAAGATCTACTCTAAACAACTTAGCTTACATATCTTCTAAGGGCTTCAGATCTCTCATCTTCAAAGTGAGGCAATTAGACAAAATATCTACTTCCATCAGCTACGACTATGACGTCGAAGGCTCCCTCTACCCAATGTTTACATAAAATAATCACTTCAGCTAAATGCTACCCAAGCAGTACCTGCATTACACCTGTGTTACAGCTAACAATTTTGAGCAGAGCCACTCCTATTTTTGCTCGGCAGAATAGATATATAAATACACATACACACATATACATACATATACACATTCATCTATATGTATAAATTTATACAACACTCAACTACCTTCTTTATTTGAGGATTCCTAAGGTTACCAAAATCAGTGACTATTTCTTCCTTCCCTAACCACCACATGGGATAATTATAATGTAATAATAATCAGATAGTAACAGTTACAACCAAACACCTCAGTATTTATTGAAGGCGGTCTATGGCCAGAGCCCATTCTAAGCAGTCTACATGTATGACCTCCTTGAATTCTCACAGCAACCCTAGGAGTGGGGCACCTTCACTGCTCCTGTTACACAGATGAGGAAACAAGCACAGACGAGTTCAGTAACTTGCCCCACGTTACAAAGCTCATCAGTGGCAGAGGCAGGATTCTATACAGCCTACATGCTTAACCTCCACATCATTTACTCCTCTGGCATTCATGGAGCAGCACAAGAGTATAAAAGGAAGTCCCTGGCCTCCCCGATTTCTCTTCCCACCTCCAGCTTCATCCAAAGCTAGAGGGTCCTTGAGTGGATGTGAATGGACACACCAGTGCACACATCCAACTTCTGTTTATTTCACCATTCCTCCTGTGCAAAAGATCACCCCTGGGCCACTCCTCTGGCTTAAGGGCACCTGCACACTCGTGGTGTGGCCCACACTCTAGAGGATGGACCAGGGAAAAGGACCTATGTGGAATCAGACTGTGACCTAATTAAAGCAGGGACTTCCGGAGCCCCAGCCCTGTTGTATAGAAGGAGGAACATGCGCTCCAGGCTCCGGTTAAACACAGCCCCTTGACGCCCCCCAAAGACTCTGACCTGTGGGAGCTGAGGACCCAGGCAGAAGAGGGCCACACAAAGCCCTCGAAAGCAGAGGCCCAGGGCAGGGACCTCAGTTGCCAAGACTAAGGGCAGCACTGCTGTGTGATACTCTGCTTTCACAAGACAAATGTGGTGACAACGTCCACGCAACTGACTACTCGCTGGGAACGCTGCTCTAAATGCCCGCTGATGTAAGGTTTGAATTTGACTTAAGTCAAATTTGAATTAATTTTAATAATATGGATATTCTATATACCAATACTTCAAATTAAGTCACCATCACCAAAAATCAGTTTAATTTAAAGAATTAATATTATACATCTCATTCGAAAAATAACTTTGAATAAGATAAGGGCAAATATACATACAGGTGTCATTTGACAGTACCACGACTCTACATTCTCTGTGAAAGCAAACACTTTAGAGTTTGAAAATTGTACTTATCAAGGGCTCACCTGAAAAATGTCTGCAATGAGATTTTCAGTAGCTCAGAAAACCAAAAACATTAATCACAAAGAGAGGTCATACCTTGGGCTTGCCCCCAAATGAGAGCTTTCTGTGTGACAACCACAAGATCAACAAACACATCACATGTGGAGGCCATGGCTCACCTGGTTCACATAACCAAAAGCAATAGTTCTACATTTCACTGTTAGTGGGAAAAATACACACATTTAGAGACTGCTGGATTCATTGAAGCAACATACTTCAAAGCACTTTATCCCCTACTACGACAGGAAACTGTTCACCTGGGAAAAAATCCTAACAGCAACTCACCAACTGTGAGGACTGCTTCCGACTGGGTGGTGCCATGGTCATTCGTAGCTTCGCAGGTGTACTTCCCAGCATGCTCCTGAGTAACAGCCTGAATATACAGAGAGCTCGAGCCAGCTCGGGACATGACGAAGGAGACGGGCTCCAGGTCAAAGCCCGCAGGTCTTAATAAGTGTGACTTTCGGGATTTAGATCTAAGGACTTGAGACGGATGGCTGGTTATCAATCCATGCCTGTCATACCAGCGAACCACTGGAACCGGCACTCCAGTGGCATTGCAGGACAAAGTAACAAAGTCTCCATCTACCACCTTGGCACTTGCTGGCGCTGTAATTATAACTGGCTTGAGTCCACGGTCTATGAAAAAAGTAATTCACATGCAGAAAATTAAGAATATTATAGTACCTACAATGCAAAATAATTTCATCCTATTGCATCAATGTTCTCAACATCATGCACAAGTAGTAGTCTTAGAAACATCTTTTGTATGTGTGTTTCTAAACAGTGTTTTACACACAGAACACGGCGGAGAACACATTCATTCACTGATACATCAATGATAGTAATGATCAGAACAAAGATAACTCCCTCCTTATTAGTTCCCTTCTCAACTTTCACCAAATAAAACTGTCAATAAAAAGCAGAACTTCTCATGGTTGTGGGCTCCCAGACATTTCCCACCTAGATTTCCTGTGCTTCAGAAAGCAAGGAATGCACATAAAGGAATCTGCTGAGAGCTTCCCAGTAGGTTCCTATACACATTTATCTATACTGTAAATAGAGAACACGTGCAGCCAAAGCCTCAGACTTTAACACGAAAAAGGTGTAAAGTAGCATAAAACAAAATGATATTCCTTTACAAAAACAGTCAATTCCAGGGGGGAAAGTCTGACTATAAAAAGCCTGGAAGAAGACCTGTTCTGGGTAAAAGTTGATAAACATATTTCTTACCACACACATAAACAACACTTTTGTTTCTCTTTTGTGTGTGTGCGGGGAAGATTGGCCCTGAGCTAAGATCTGTGCCAGTCTTCCTCTACTTCGTATGTGGGTGACCACCACAGCATGACATGATGCGGTGCATAGGCCTACACCCAGGATCTGAACCAGCAAACCCTGGGTCACGGAAACAGGGCACGCAAACTTAACCACTACACCATGGGGCCAGCCCCAACATTTTTGTTTCTAAACTAAAGTGGCACCAACTGTTTCCTTCTGGTCCCAGGTATTCCCTGGGGCTATTTTTAAGTGTGCCTACAATGGAACATTGATAACAAATGACATTTTCTCCAGCACGTCTTTCTCCTTCTCCAGTCCTACTTCCTATCTTTGACAAAACCAACCAATAGTTGGTATTATCAGATTTCTGAATTTTTGCCACTCTACTAAGTCTAAAATGCTGTCTCACTGGTCATAACCTGCACTTCCCTGTGTACTAATGAGGTCAAACGTCTGTTCACGGGTCTACCGGTCACTCATATTTTTCCTTCTCTGGGAAAAGCCTCTTGTCCATTTTTCTATTGGGTCATTTATCTTTTCTGTATGGTTCAGAGTTCTCTGTACATACTAGATGCTGTTCTTTTGTTAGTTATATATGTTACTAGTATCATCTTGCAGTTTATTGCTTATTTGGAATGATATCTTTTAATAATGAGCATACTTTAATTTCAATGTAGTCATATCAGCTTTTTTTAATTAGCCTAAAATGTCTTGTTAAAAAGTTTTACCCAGATTATATAGATATTCTCATATATTTCCCTCAAAAACTTTGTCATTTTGACTTTCATATATAGGTCTTTAATCCACTGGGAATTTGTCTTTATATACAATATGAGTTAGAGACAATTTCTTCTTTTGCTCCATTTTGATAAGCAATTATCCCACATGAAAACTTGAAATGGATGTCCTCCCCTTGGTGATCCGCAATGCCACCTAAGTCAGGTCCTTAAGTGCACGTGTCTTTTTCACAGTCTGTCTTGTTCCAAGAGTCCATTTGTCTGTTCCTGCACCAATACAATACCATCTTAATTACTATAGATTTTTGCATATGTTCTAATATCTGGTAAAGCAAGTCCCCCATGCTCCTTTTCTTCTTCTTTTAGAGTGTCTTAGCTATTCTTGGGCCTTTGATCATCCATATAAATTTTAGAATCAGTTTGTCAAGGTCTTCAAAATATTCCAATAGGATTTTAATTAGAATTGCTTGAATCTACAGAAAGTTTTTAGAAAGACCTGACAACTTTATATTTATATACTGAATTTTGGTATCCACGAACTGGTATATCTTTCTATGTACTTGGGTCTCTTTAATGTTGCTAACATAAAAAGGTGACCTGTAAATTATATTTTCTGTTTGTTGCTCGTTGTAATGGTTTACTTTATCTGTCAAATTGACTGGGCTAAGGGATACCCAGATAACTGGGTGTGTCTGTGAGGGTGTTTCTGGAAGAGATTAGCATTTGAATTGGTGAACAGAGTGTAGCAGATGGCCCTCCCCAATGTGGGTGGGCACCATCCAATCTGTTTAGGGCCCCAGGAGAACAAAAATGTGAAGGAAAGGCGAATTCTCTCTCTCTCTCTGCTTGAGCTGAGCCATTCATCTTCTTCTGCCCTCAGACACTGGACATCAGCCTCCTGGTTCTCCGGCTTTTGAACTTAGGTCAAGGCTTACACCATCAGCCCCTCCCCCAGCTGCATGACACCATCCGCTTTCCTCCTCCAGCTTGCACACTTGCAGACAGGACTACAGGACTTCTCAACCTCCGTGCCATGTGATACAACTCCCATCATAAATCTCATCTTATGTATATCTTACATATCACATTGGTTTTGTTTCTCTGGAGAAACTTGGCCAATACACTGTTATATAGAAAGACAACTGATTCTTGTTTATTGGTCTTCATGCAGCCATCTTGCTAAATGCTCTTATTATTTCTAATAATTTGCCAGCAAACTATGGAGGATTCTCTATTGTTGACAATCATAGCAGCTGTAAATTAATAACAATTTGGTTTCTTTCTTTCTTATCCTTACACTTTTATTTCTTTTTCTTGTCATTCTGTGCTTGTTAGAATCTCCAGTATGATGATAAATAAAAGAGATTTTAAAGGGAATGCTTCTAACATTTCACTATCAGAAGTGATGTTTCCTGTAGTTTTTGTTAGATACTCTTTATCAAGTTAGGAAAGTTCCCTTCTGTTTCTATTTTTTCTAAGAGTGTCTAACATGGATACTGACGTATGTCAAATGTTTGTTCTGCTTCTACAGAGATAATCACACTGTTTTTCTCCTTTATTCAATGAATAGGATGAATGACACTTCAAATTTTCTGAGTGATTCCTGGGGTAACTCCTCAGTCAAGATGTATTCCCTTTTTTATATATTGATGACTTGCTATTATATAGGATTCTTGCATCTATGTTCACAAATGCCATGGCCTTTGATTTTCCTTTCTTATACCATTCTTTTGTGATTTTGGAATGAAAATTATAGTAACTGGAGAGTTCTCACTTTTTCCTTTTCTTTGAAGAGTCTGTAATATTTGGAATGGTCTGTTACTTGAAAGTTTGGTGGCGCTCTTCATAAAACCATCTGGCCTAGTGTTTTCTCTGTGGGAAGATAGTTTTAACTCCTAATCAGTTTCCTGAATAGCCACAGGACTACTCAGGCTTTTTCTTTCTTTTGTCAGCCTAAGTTATATATTTCCTAAGAATTTGTCCATTTCTGTCTATACTTGTAAATTATTGGCATTAAGTTTATCATAGTCTTATCTTATTATTTTATTTTTTTTGAGGAAGATTAGCCCTGAGCTAACATCTGCTACCAATCCTCCTCTTTTTGCTGAGGAAGACTGGCCTTGAGCTAATATCCGTGTCCATCTTCCTCTACTTTATATGTGGGATGCCTACCACAGCATGGCTTGCCAAGCGGTGCCATGTCTGCACCCGGGATCCAAACCGGTGAACCCTGGGCCGCTGAAGGGGAATGTGCGCACTTAACCACTGCAACAACAGGCCGGCCCCTTAACTTATTATTTTTAATCTCTACAAGATTTGTACTTTTATTCCTAATATCATTTATTTGTATTTTGCCAAAGATTTGTCCATTTTATTAGACTTCATGAAGAACCAACTTCTATCTTTACTAACCTCTCTAGCTTATCTTCATTTTCTATTTAATTGATCTCTGCCCTTATTTTATCTCCTTTCTTCCGCTTTCTCTAATTCTATTCTGTTATTTCATGTAGCTCATTAACTTTCAGTCTTACTAGTTTTCTTTTATAAGCATTTAAGGCTATAAATTTCCTTCTAAGTTCCATTTTTGCTATATCCCAAACAATTTGATCTAGGCATTTTCATTATTATTCAAAGTATTTTAAATTTCCATCACAATTTTTTTGACCCAGATACTAAGAAGTATAATTTTAAATTTCCAAATACACGCTGATCAAAAATTATTTTTTATTATTAACCTCTAAATCTCTGGCACCAAGGCCAGAGAATTGGCTTGTATTATACCGATTTTTTGAAATTTGAAATATTTATAACTCATAGACTAAAGATTAATTTCCTTTATAAACAGCTCTTATCAATCAATACGAAAAAAGACTAACAACCTAATTTTTGAAATGTGCAAAGACAATGAAAGGTCAATACACAGGAAAAGGACTTTCTTTCTTTTTGAGGAAGATTAGCCCTGAGCTAACATCTGCCACCAATCCTCCTCTTTTTGCTGAGGATGACTGGCCCTGAGCTAATGTCCATGCCCAACTTCCTTTATTTTATATGTGGGATGCCGCCAGCCCAGTGGCACAGCGGTTAAGTGCGCACGTTCCACTTTGGCGGCCCAGGGTTCGCCAGTTCAGATCCCAGGTGTGGACATGGCACCGCTTAGCAAGCCATGCTGTGGTAGGCGTCCCACATATAAAGTAGAGGAAGATGGGCATGGATGTTAGCTCAGGGCCAGTCTTCCTCAGCAAAAAGAGGGGGATTGGCAGCAGCTGTTAGCTCAGGGCTGATCTTCCTCAAAAAAACCACACTATATGTGGGATGCCTGCCACAGCACGGCTTGATAAGCGGTGGATAGGTCCACACCCAGGACCTGAACCAGAACACCCCTGCCCAAAGTGGAACATGCGAACTTAACCACTGCACCCCTGGGCTGGCCCCAGGAAAACTAATTCAAATGGCTCATAAACATATGAAAAGATACGCAATATCACTCATAATAAAATAACTATAAATCAAAAGGTAGGTTTTTTTCAACTTATCAGATTGGCAAAGATTTTTTAAAAAATTGACAACACCTTGCCTCCTTGGTGAGGACATGAAGAAACAGGCAGTTACATGTTGCTGGTGGCAGTGTAAACTGGTAACAATTTTGGAGAGCAAGTCAGTGTTATCTATCAAAATTTCCAACGTATATATGCTTTTATTCAGCAAGTTCATTTCTAGGATTTATTTTTACAGACATTCACACATGTGCAAAATAATCTATATAAAAGGATATTCATTGTAGAACTCTTTGAAATAGCAAAAGATTAGAAACAGCCATCAATAAGGTACTAGTCAACTCAGTACAACTATATAATGAATACTAATTGGCAAACATTTTTAAAAAGGAATGAAAATACTGTTTAGTGTATCATGTGGGAAGATACCCAAGATATATGTTAAGTGAAAAATTCAAGGTAAAGAATGCTACCACCATTTATGAAAAAAACCCAGATACTGTTATTAAATGCACACACACGTTATGTATAACTGACTGTATATGTACATACAAGGATATTCAAGAAACTGCTAAGACTAGTTTTAAAGAGAAATCTGACTGGCTGGGGAACAGGAGTGACAGAGTTTTACCATATACCTTTTAAACTATGTAGTGTTTATTGAAGAAATATTTTTTTAAATGTTTTTAATGAGCTTGATTAAATAAGGTTGCTTCTTCATGGAAATGCCTACCTGCAACCAGAAAGGAAGATGGAAAATGAACACAGTTCTGTTATGGTGATAGCATTATTTCCTTTTTGTAAAAATTATTTAAATTCTAACCACAACAAAAACCTACCTAAAAAGTAAAATTTCCTATGATTACCTGACCCAGAAGCCTACCTTTTTCAATTTCAAGTCTCCCAGTAGACTGCATAAATCCAACCCCGTTGTCAGCTGCACACTGATACAGCCCCGAATCTTCCACGGTCACACCAACGATTTTCAACCCATTTCCTGCAGTGAGATGTCGTGGGGAAGGGTGAATGGGCTGTGCGTTATGAAACCAGGAACGGTTGGGAGCTGGGTTCCCATGAACCTCACAAGTAAATTCTACTGTGGCACCCAGAGACACGGTCTGGTCCTGCAGTCCTTGAGAAATTGAAGCGTGTTCTGAAAATAAAACACATAAATTAAACTCTAGCCTTCAAGATCTACTTTTTAAATTATCATACAAGTCATAAAATCTTCTCTCTACTAATAACTAGTTGAAACCAAACTGTATTGTTTACCCACATTCTCCCATCTGCTGTGGTCATCAAGAAAAACTTAGAAACGTATTTTAACTTTCCTCTAACAGCATAACCATATGTTACTAATATGTTATCGTCTCTTTTCATAGATCTCTCCACAGACTTAACTTCCCCCATCACACGCAAATACACACACACACACACAGTTTCTCATTCTGGGCTTCTCTTAGCATTGGTTTCCGGTGATTTGTTTGAAATAAAGTAATAGTTTCCCTGGATTTCACACTAAACAAGAGCCAAAACAGCAGCATGCCTATTCAGAAGTTAAATTCTTTTTATGGTCAATTCTACTTTGAGGTTAGGTGTATGCTGGGCAAAAAAACCTTCCTTTAGTATGTCACTTTTTACCCAGACAAAGAAAACCATTCATCGACATTTGTAACATATGCCCAAATTAAATGATTATGCATATTAATCTAGCCTTAATTATCATTAAACTTTAAAGCCCACTTACCATACAATTACATTAATTCCAATGTAACCTACATCAGGCCACTGTTGCAAATCAACATGTGCAGGAGGTTTACAAAAACTATGTTTACTATGAAGCCACTTACTAGCTATTTTTTTCTGGTTTTCATGAAAATCTGTTTTGTCAAAGGAAAACGTTTACTGCTGCTACAAATGATAATGAAATAGGCAGCTGGAAGAAAAGAAAGGAACAGCTTTGAGATAAAGAGTCTATATAGAAATGTGGGTAAAAATAATGCAGATGTTATGAGCCAGATAGAGTGAAAGCATTCCAAAAGAGAAAATAAAATGAAATAGATTTCATTTTGAGATGACATTTTCTAGTCAGTACTCTCTTAGTTACTATGACTGGATACTACACACTGACACAGCCCAGAATGTTCCATCCTACTGAATTCCAGTCTCTTTCCTCCATGACATTAAGAAGGAAGAACAAGATGTGCGTTACGTAACCAGGTTAGGCGTGAAGTTTCCAAGAACGTCCCAGGAGAAATGTCCTGTGCCACCCAGAAATACTGCCTAATTCAGCAGTCCTTTAGGAAAATGAAGTTTGTCTATTGGGGTAGATATTTCAAGATAGTCCCTATTTTACTTATAGTTCACAAATAAATCTTCCATTCAAACATCAGTTAGACCAGAAAAATAGACTGACTTGAAAAAAAATTTAATCAGTAACATCTTACCAAGTACATTAACCACGTAAGTCACATGTTTTACATCTCCAGACTTGGTTCCCACCACACAGGAATAGTTCCCAGAGTCCCCTGGGTCAATGCTATCCGTGGCAAGATGAGAGTACAGCCTTCTCCAGCGGCTTCCCAGCACAGCATCCTGACCGTCCTTCAGCCAGTGCACTTGAGAAGCTGGGACCCCGCTCACCACACACTCCAGGGTTACGGGGCTGTGAGAAAGAACAGCTAATGCCTGTGAAAGGGTGGGGTGAAGAATGTGAAAATCATCTGAAGAAGGGCCTGGAAAAAGAAGGAAAAACAGAAAATTATTAAGTATTGATTGTCAATCTTTTCTTTAGAGAATCTGTGAGCTTTTCCATCTTCTCATTTATTCTTTTTTACACTACAAGGCCCTATTTAGTAAGTAAATCTTTTTTTTTTTGAGAATTTTTGTTTTTAAAGATTGGCACCTGAGCTAACAACTGTTACCAATCTTTTTTTTTTTTTTTTTTTTTTTTTGCTTTTTCTCTCCAAAGCCCCCCAGTACACAGTTGTATATTTTAGTTGTGGGTCCTTCTAGTTGTGGCATGTGGGATGCCTCCTCAATGTGGCCTGACAAGCGGTGCCATGTCGGCGCCCAGGATCCGAACCAGTGAAACCCTGGGCCGCTGTAGCGGAGCGCGCGAACTTAACCACTCGGCCATGGGGCTGGGCCCAGTAGCTAAATCATTTTTAGTTGATAATCAAAATTAAAAGATTTTGGGATCCTTTAGGGTTACTTCTGAACTAGCAGTTTGGAAATGCAGAATTCTCAACAAGTACAGAAAGCACTACTTCAGCGAGCTTTGACTCTTGGAGCTAACTCAATTCAACTACCATAACCTAAAAATCAGCTATGACTTATCATACGTGAAAGAAACAGACACATTTCTTCATAATTTACAGTAAGCCACCAATGTGATTACCAGTGATATAAAGTTATATTTTCTCTATAATTTCTTTTTATTTGGACAACGGGCAAAGTTCTCCAGATGTATTCCACTCTGTCACCTTGACCAAAATTTTCTTCAAGGAGGTCATTATATTTTTAAAACATGTACAGTACTATCCAATAATGCATTTATGGATTTAATTTTTATAAGATTTTCTTATAATAAATCAATAGGATCTGAAAGAAAAATGAATTCTCATTTCCCAACTTTTCAGGAAGGCTTATGAGGAATGCTTCCAAGGATTCTTCCATGTTACCATTCTTCTCCCAAATACTTACGATTCACAAGGAGCTTTCGGCCGATGGGTTCAACTTTTAACTCATGTGTGACAGGATTAAAAGCTGCACATTTATACGACCCCTTGTCCTCTAAGGATACATTCAAAATCTGAAGATTTCCTGACGGAAGGATTAAGTAATTCTCTGAGGAAGGAAGGGAACGCAGTTAGGGCCTCTCTTGATGATTGACACCAATTAAAACTAACAAAGGTTGATAACGCTTTAAATTTAGACATAAGACTGGCAGCAAATAAGCAATTGGGGAAAATTCATTAAATGAAGGAAAGGGAAAGTCAAGGCAAAGGAAAAAAAAGTCAATAGGACTAAAGTAACAAAATCAAACCCATCAGAAACATTTGACAACATTTGACAAGAGATCTTGTTGCCAGCCACTGAGAACAGCCAGAGCAGGAGAAGCATATTTAGACAAAGATACGAGGACTACAGCTACCACCTTGGGGAAACCTCTACCCACAGCAGCAACCACCAGTTTTCATTCTCGTGTATTCATTCATTCTTTCTCAACAAATACGTACTGACTCCTATTTTATGTCAGCGATGGCCCAGGCATAAGTGGAACAGCCCTGTGGAAAGCAGGCAGGCCCTGCACTCATGCAGCCAACCATCCAGCGCAGGGAGCGGAGTGGCGGAGAAAGGGGTGAATAACGAACAAGCAAATACACATGTATAACACGATACTGTGAGAAAAGATGAAGCTGAATGAAGGGGACTGAGAGTGACGGGGCATATTATTTAAGACACGCCGTGAGGGTGTTCTTCTCAGAGGAAGTACTATCTGAGCAGAGACCTGAATGAACTGAAGGAGTGAGCCCTGGGAGGTGGGACTGCAATCATTTCTATACTGTAACCACTTGTTCTGGTCCCCTCCACTTGACTTCTGAGAGTAGAGACAATACATCTTATGTATTTTTGTATCCACAGTCCCTACCACACAGAGCTTAATAGAAGGTTGTTTAATGGCATTTGTTCTGTGGGTGCCACTGGCTTTTCGTAACAAGGTCTCACCTGTGGAATGTTTCAGCCACTTTCCCCGGATTTTATAGCGCACCTCAGCTTTGGGGTTACTATCTGGTACCTCGCAGCCAATGAAACCAGTACTTTTTTCTTCTGCTGTAATAACATGCTTTGTTGATGAGCCAAAATCACCAAGAACTAAAATAAATAGGTAAATAAGTAGATAGATAAATAAATAAATGCACATTTGAACTCTCTTTCCCAAAAGAAATCTAAAATCTAGAAATGACATCTGCAACATGGCCGTTTGTGGCAGCTAATCCCATTTCACAGGGTAGCTGATCTTATCTCAGAAAACAGTTGGGGTAGAGGAGCGTGGCTGAGGACTGGAGCCAAGTCATGGCCCCCTTTTCCAGAAGTCAATGCTTCCAGGAGACTACAAGAAAAGCAAACTGCTCTTAAAACGTTCAGGAGAACTATAAAGCATAATCATTCCCATTCTGTTGAGATAAATCCTTTTCAATCCAGTTCCTCATCAAAACTCACTTTCCCTATGCATCTTTATTCTGTTTGTAGCCACTCACAATGCTTACAATGGTTTACAGGGAGAAACCTAGGACATGGAAAAACAAAGCAGCATATCATCTGCATCATCTGAATAGACTGACTAGGTCTCAATTGCTCTCCGTTTCGGTTTGCTACAGATGGAGCCTGCTTGGAAGGGCGCTTTATGATCTCTGACGCTGAAAGCACTCAGCAGCCCGCCACCAGGAATCCAGCCCTCCAGCGTGGGTCTCGGAGCCGTCCATGGGTCACAGCTCTACAAAAACATTTACTCTTCTCAGTTATGACAAACTCACTACTCCTGGGGAATCCAGATTTGTTCTGTAAATAGGGGTGCCCTTACAAAGACGTTTTCCATTACTGGAAGACATCACCGTTTGAAAGGCAGATGGCTCAAACTTACTAAGAAAAACACGCCTTCCAGATTTTCCATAAGTTCAATACTCAACATTCCTTTCTTTACAGTCATTCTTTTCCTGCTTCTTTAGCCTGCTTTCAATTAGATAAATTAAAATCACTCAGTAATCAAGGCAAATAAAAGAATTAGATGTGAAAGAAAGATAAAGGACTGCATGAAACAACTGAGTGTCAGAGCAGACAACAGCTTTTTGTTGTTGTTGATATTAAGGACTTTTAAATACTCACAAAGAAATTCCGAATTCACATTAGAAACCTGTCCCGACTGTGTAAAAAGTCATTTCCACAACCTCGCTACAGATGAAGACACAAGCGAGGCTCACCGAGTCGCCCGTACATTTCCCCAAGTTAACCACACAGTAGGAGTCAGGGCCGGGCTGAGAACTCCTATGTGTCTTATTCCAAAGCCCATGCTCTTCCCATTGTTCAAAAATACAAGTACTACAGGAATTCCAGGAAAAGCACGTGTGAAAGGGACAAGTTAAACTCACCTGCAGTGGATACCATGGCAGGGCCACTCACAATGGCACCGATGCTGTTGTTGGCAATGCACTGGTAGTAACCCGTGAGGGAGTGGTTAAGAGAAAGAATAGTCAAAGTCCCCTGATGAATCTTAATCCGTTCCACGTTTCTGTCCAACCTTTTTCCATTATGCAGCCATGAGATATGAGCGGTCACCGGTTTAGCAGAACAATGCAGTACTACAGGTCCACCAAGTTTCTGGACAGCAGACAATGGCTCAGAAATAAAATAAGGTGCCAAGTCTAAAACGGAACATTCCCCGTGTGCAAAGGGGTGGTGGGACAGGGAGAGAAGGGAAGAGAAAAGGAAGAGTACGTGAAATGCATTTCATCTGAATCTGTATAACTAAAGGCAATCCCTTATTTTATCTATATATATAACGGTTCTTAGTGCTTATCAAAGTTCTAGGAACATTCTTATAAGCCCATTTTTGGAAGAAAAAAGGCAACAAGGTAACCTAGGACTTAATAATTAGGGCAGAATAGATGAGACTCCTTATGATATAAATCAGACAAAATACCGATTCTATAAAAGAGAAATGGCAAACTGCTCTTTTAACAGAGCTTTCAAGAAATGGAAGAACCTGAAAAAGAGAAGATGACTTTCAAGACCAAAAGATTCTCACATGCCACCAACAGGATTTGACTTTAAGAGCAAATTATTTCACAAATAAAGGCTATGGCACCTTCTTTACTACTTTCCTTTAATATAAAATAAAGTGCAACTTTTAAGAAAGCAGAAGGGGAAAGTTAGGAAGCCACACTGAAATACCACGTTTATCCTCGTTTGGATATAAGGATAAATAGGGTGCCAATCTTAATATTTCTAATTGATGTTTGAAAGAGTTTCTCATTTATTATGTCTGTTCCTCCAGAACTTGTGGGGAGGGGGGTTCTTGCTCCAAGAACTTAATACTTGAAAGTACCGAAACAGTTCCCTCTCTTCCACCCAAAAAAGGGGGCGGGGCAGGAATGCTGCTGATCTGCTGGAAGGAAATACTCAACAGAAAACCAGCAAATTGCCAAAACTACTTTTACAGGATATTTTATCATTAATGAGATTAAGGGAAGTACCTCTCGTGACGGAATCTGAGGTAGTTGTTTAGCAAAACAAAAACAGAAATACAACCTCGAAATCAATTTTTTCCTTACTAAATCTAGTATAGTTACACAGTATTTTTAACAGAGATAATAAAAAAAATGTTAACAACTAAATATCACTGTATTTGTATATACTTATATAGAAATCTTTACACGAATATAAAACAAGAAGAACTGCAAGTGGCCATGTATCGGGCTCGGGCTTCTAGACACAGTAACAGTAAACCCACTGAAGCTTTTCAGTAACCCAAAAAGTTAGATAGTAAGTTAGGCAAGGGCATGAGAGACCTGAGATCTGAGCCGAGTTCTCTCACTCCAAGCTGAGTACTTTTACATGCTAATTCTAAGATTTCTCTTTGGTAGCATGTAGTCAGCATTTTATTCCTGTTATAATTTCAAATTCAGAAATTTGTAACATATCCTCTTATTAAAGCACGATTGGAAAATATTTATTTTTAAGGCAAGAAAAGGAATAAATTACAAGGACAATGACGGGAAGGCCTGCCAATGCCCAGAAGCACTACTAAGAAATCCTTAATTAATTAATCAATGTTTTTAAATCATTCAGTTGGTCAAACAAATGTTAGAAATGTCTTCAGAAACCATTACTATTGGCAAAGTATTAAAGTCGAAGTTTATTTTTCATGGGATTCGATGAGGAAAAGCTTCAGCCAAAACACTACCATTCTTCCACTCTTACCTGAACTCACAGAAGAGCACAGAATCAGAAGGGTAACAAACAGCAGTGTCTGTAAGGGTCCAGGATCAGGATGCATAGCGCCAGATTACGGAAGTGGGCAGGACAGACTTCCAGAGGAAAATCCAGGCCTTGGCTCACTAAAAGACATCCAAAGAAGCAGAGAAAATCTAAAGCACAAAAACAGTTGAAACCTTTTATCGGAATAGCCAGTGTTGTGAGCATGACGGCTGCCATCTATTTTGAAAGCTCAGTGCTTATAGACAGCACCCAATAAAAGGTACTCGATCCGTATCTTCCCAATTCACAAACTGATCTCTACTCATTAAAGTTAGAAGTTTTGCCCATTCTTCCAAGGTGCTAAGATGCCTCTTATCACATAGAACCAGTCTACCTTTAGTGCATTTCTGTTTGTACATCTCAAAAGTATCAAACTCAACAGAACCAAAAAGCATTCCTCCTCTACATTCCTTAAAATAGAAGTAACAAAAACAACAAAATAACAGCTAACATTTGCTTAGTACGTGCCAGACACCATTTTGGTGTTTTGAATATATTAACTTGATCTTCACAACCACCCTATGAAAGAGGTACAGCTGAGTTTCTTCCGTTTTTCAGACAGGGGACTCAGACTCATGAATTGTCCAAACAGAGAGATTCAAGAGCAGGCCTGTGTGGGGACTGAGCTTGGCATGTCTGCAGAGCATCCAAAGACGAGTGCGGTGGGAGTGGGATGAGCCAGGAAAAGAGCACAGAAGATGGCTGGGCCAGATCCTCTCTGGCTTCAAAAGCCATGGTAAAGATTTTGGAATTTATTCCAAATGTGACGGCCAGCACTTAGAGGACTTAGAGAAGAGCAGTGATGTGATCTCATTCGTGCTCTAAAAAGATCCCTGGAATGAACTGACATTTTTCCAAAGAAGATACATAGATGGCTAATAGGCACATGAAAAGATGCTCAACATCACTAAGCACCAGGGAAACACAAATTAAAACTATGCTGAGATAGCACCTTATACCTGTTAAAATGGCTATAATCACCAAGAGAAAAAACAACAAATGTTGGAGAGGGTGTGGAGAAAAGGGAACTCTCACCCACTGCTGGTGGGAATGCAAACTGGTGCAGCCACTATGGAAAACAGTATGGAGATTTCTCAAAAAATTAAAAATAGAAATACCATACGACCCAGCTATCCCACTACTGGGTATTTATCCGCTTGAAATCAACAGTTCAAAGAGATTTATGCACCCCTATGTTCACTGCACCATTATTCACAATAGCCATGAAGTGGAAGCAACCCAAGTGCCCATTGACTGAAGAATGGATAAAGAGAATGTGGTTATATATATACAATGGAATGCTACTCAGCCATAAAAAAAGACAAGATCATCCTATTCACAACAACATGAATGGACCTTGAGGATATTATGTTAAGCAAAATAAGCCAGACAGAGAAAAACAAACACTGTATGATTTCACTCACATGTGGAAGATAAACTAACGCATAGACAAAGAGAGCAGTTTAGTGGTTATCAGAGGGGAATGGGGTTGGGGGTAGGCATAAGGGGTAAATGGGCACATTTATATGGTGACTGACAAATAATAATGTACAACAGAAGTTTCACAATGCTATAAACTATTATGACCTCAATAAAAAGAAAGAAAGAAAAAAAGAATGACGAGAGAAAAAATTTAAAAAGATCCCTGGAGACTACACTGAAGTGGGGCAGGAAAGGAAGAGGGAGATGAAGTAGGAGGTAATGGAATCGCTCGGGAGAGAGCAGAGCATGTGGTGGGTTAGACCAGGACGTGGTGAAAGTAACTGGATTCAGAATATACTCTAAAGGTGGAACCAACAGAATTTGCTGAAGGCTTGGATACAGAGTGTGAGATAAAGATGTGTCAAGGATAACTCTTAGCTTTTGGTGTAACAGAATAAATAATAGCCCTGTTGACCGAAATGGGGAAGACTGGAGGGGAGGAGGCAGACTGAAGAGGGGCTTAGTCTGAGCTCTGTTTTGACCAAGGTGAGTCTGAGGTATCTATCAGGCATCCGAGGACTACTGTCAGGTCAACAGCCATCTAGGAGTCTGGAGCTGTGGGGAGAAGTCAGAGCTGGAGATGCAGATGTTAGACCTACTAACACCTAGGCGCCTAGATGCACTCTAAGGAACATAGGTAGAAAGAGGAGAGGAGAGACCAGCTAGGAGCCGTGGGTTACCCTAACCTTCAGACTGAACAGAGGAGAAGGAAGCAGCAATGAAGAGTAAGAAAAAGTAGTCAATGAAATAGTAAGAAATCTAGGAGAATGTTATATCCAGGTAGAAAAATAAAAAATATTTCTAGAAGAATAGAGTGATCAACTGTCCCAAACACTGCTGAGTAGAATAAGATGAGACACCGTGAGAGAGGCATGATGGAGATGGCTGATGACATTGACAAGAGCGGTTTCAATGGAGAAGGGACAAGTCTGATGCTCAGTTCATGGTAGAATGGGAAAGGAGGAGATAAGAGAGCAGGCACAGAAAACCCCTTCAAGGATTTTGTATAAAAGGAAAATAGGGAGGAGTGCTGGAGATGGATGGCAATCAAGTGAAGGTTTGTTTTTGTGGGGTTTTTTAATATAGAGATTGGATACCACATTTAGCAAAACTAAACGTTTCACAAGGGGCCAGCCTGGTAGTAGTTAAGTTCATGCACTCTGCTTAGATGGCCCATGCCATCCCCCAGATAAGGCTCATTCTCCCTTCTCTATGCCACCTCTACACCTGGGACACCCACCGACCACTGCACTCTCCACTCTGTTCTGCAGTTTATCTGGTTACGTAACTATGTCCTCTTTGAAGGCAAGAATGGCTTCATATTCAACTTTGTAAATTCTAACGCCTAGCAGAAAACAGGCACTTAACAGACGGTTCCTAAAATGAAAGAAATACCTTAACACGATGCAATTCCCAGAAGTACCTTAAAGAGTGCTATTTAAAGAGAACTGTCATCTCATCTGAATTCAGCATATTCCAGATATATTGTTTACTCCTTCATTCATTTATTCATTCATATATATGATTTTAAAAATCAGCAAAGATATAGTAAGTGCCTACTCTATGCCAGGCACGATGCTAGGCAAGGGATCCAGAGGGGTGGTTATGTCTGCACATTCTCCCTCACGTTCCTGTTTGGCCAGGGCTGGACATAAAGTCCATGACTATTGAATACAACAAAATGTAATGACAGAGTTACGTTACTGACAGTTTAGAAATGAGAATTTTACATGCAAATTCTTTTATGCAAAGCAAGGTGAATTCTAACCATTGATAAAATTGAGTAATACAAAGCAGGCACCTTAGGTACGCTTTTAATAAAACCAATAATATCTCCCAAGGTCTGCTCACATCTCTATGCCGTGTACTCCAAAATCTACAAGCTGCAAACTCAAGTTTATCTAGATCACAGACTATCAGTTCACGGACTGCCTTTTAAATTTTTTCTTGCTGACCTCTTTGAAAAAGTGGGAGAGGATATTTTGGTACCACTCATTGGCAGAATAGGCCAGCTGTGTGAAAACTCTTTTTGGTTTATTTGAATTCTCACTTGGTTCAAGGGTAAGAACTGACACACCACCGGTAGGCAGTCAGGGCAAAGTCAACATTCAAATAACTTGTTAACAGGAGACGTTTTCCTGAGAGAATGAGGACAAGGAGGAGTAGTTCTTTTTTTCACCAAATCTTTCCTCAGCTATTTATTTATTACAAAGCAGTGAAACAAATTCCAGAGTCAACTTTAACCCTAGCACATGCTGTACCAAGTTCCTTTACAGCTGTCCTTTAAAACTTCACAGATCATTATTGCTACCTAAATACTAGCACACAGGACTATCCTTTATTAACTCTATCTTTCTATTAGGCTAACATGCTGTCAGTTGATTTTGGAAGTTGGAAAGAACTTATGACCATAACAGGCAACAAATATTTGTTGACTTGGTTTATATTTAACCACAGCAAGCTTGTTGGGCTTGTTTGAGAACTGGGATAATGAGGACAAGGACCTGGGTTCTGTTGCCACGTGGGTCAGGTAGCTTGAAGTTCCGTTCAACAGCCACCAATAGCAACCTAGGTCCAACCTACAAATAAACATCACAGACCACAAGGAGGGTGAGATGATGGATGGGTCAGAGTACATCCATTAGCACTACAGGAAAATTTGTCCCATGCTATGCCATTTTTAAAAGGACTATCTTTGTTAAAAAAGGACACTCTTTTTTATTTTTTAAAGATTGGCACCTGAGCTAACAACTGTTGCCAATCTTTTTTTTTTTATTCTTCTCCCGAAAGCCCTCCAGTACACAGTTGTAGAGTCTAGTTGTGAGTGCCTCTGGTGATGCTATGTGGGACGCCACCTCAGTGTGGCCTGATGAGCGGTGCTATGTCAACGCCCAGGATCCAAACTGACAAAACCCTGGGCCGCCAAAGTGGAGCATGCGAACTTAACCACTCGGCCACAGGGCCGGCCCCAAAAGGACACTCTTAATGATATCAGTGTTATTGCTATTTGACTAGTAAGTTACCAGAAAAAATTAAATATATACATATATATATATATATATATATATATATATATATATATAAATTTCCCCTGCATTGCTCTAGCAAATGAACAATTTTGTTTAGCCAAGTTTACCACAACTGACCAAGATTCCTGCCATCTTCTTATACACAGGTCAGAGGCCTTAATATCTATGTTATTAAGCCTACACACATATAGGCTAGGTGTGTAGTAGACTCTGTCATCTAGGTTTGTGTAAGTGCACTCTATGAGGTTCACACAATGATTAAACGGCCTAAAGATGCATTTCTCAGAACGTAGGCCATCAAGTGACACATAACTGCACTCTCACACAAAAACCAAAAACAGAATTCTGATTTAAATCATATCAGACGGAATAGAATTCTCTCTTAAATCACACTGTCATTTTTCAGACTTCAGTGTTTTTCTTACTTAGAATTTTTTTTAAAGTACCCAGTGTTGTTAACATAATGCTAGGTGATATTTTAAACAAAATATTCAAGTTTTTTTTCACATATTCTACAATGAATATGTTATTTTACAAGTAGAAATTGTTAACAGAAAGTTTCTACAAATACTCATTGACAAAAAATACACACTCAGCATAGAAAATGTGGAAAATACCTAAATGTACAAAAAAGAACATGACAATTCCACCATTTACAACACATCGATATATTTTTTTTTTTAAGGATTTTATTTTTTCCTTTTTCTCCCCAAAGTCCCCTGGTACATAGGTGTGTACTCTTCGTTGTGGGTTCTTCTAGTTGTGGCATGTGGGATGCTTCCTCAGTGTGGTCTGATGAGCAGTGCCATGTCCGCGCCCAGGATTCGAACTAACGAAACACTGGGCCGCTTGCAGCGGAGCGCGCGAACTTAACCACTCGGCCACGGGGCCAGCCCCAACACATCGATATTTTAATGCATTTCTTTCTAATCCTTTTCATATATGTGTATACTTATATAACCGAGATCATAACATATATGCAATATAGTTTAAAATCCTGTTTTATTCATTTATTATCTAATGATCATTTTTACTCATTAAAATTATGCATAAACATAATTTGTAACAGCTATGGATACTTTATTGAACAGATGTACTTTAATTGACTTACCTTCCCTCTCAGATAGTTAGGCTACCTTTTTTTATATGTGTGTATACACGTATTTTTTTTGCTATTACAGATAACACTGCTATGAATATCTCTTCTAATTATGTCCTTAGGATAGATTTTTTACAGTGGAATTATTGGGTCAAGAAGTACAAACATTTTTAAGACTTTTAATATATACACATTGTCAAGTTGTTTTCCGAAAAGACGACAACAGCATATAGCCCTCTCCCCAACAACCACCATCAAGATATGATGCACAGAGGGGTAAACCCTGTGCACCAGCAAGTGATTGAGACCCTGTAGGGGACTGGAATTGGCTACCCCAACATACATCTCTTTGGCATGAGGATTATCTTGGGCTGGTTACTTTTAAAAACTGCAGACATGAGAGAAACTCTGAAAAGTAGAAGTTACCCTTTCTTAAGAGACAGTTACATTTGTCAAGGAAATCTCCATCTGTAAAGGTATCTCCCTCTCTGTACCAGGAAGAAGCGGGGGATGACCTTATCTCTAGAAACTCTTAATCAATGTGGAAGGCAAGGACTTAAATCTGCATGATAACCTTACTCTTGTTTACTGCACTTTTCTGATAATCTCCCATAACTGACTCCCCCCGCCCAACATCTTCCTTTGTCTTTAGTTGAGGATGGTATTTAAGGTGAGAGCTTCTACCACTTTGGTGAGTTACTCAGTCTTTCTGGGTCTCTCCCATGTATACATATTATAAAGCTTTGTTTAATTTTCTCCTGTTATTCTGTCTCACGTGAATTTAATTTGTAGTCCAGCCAGAAGGACCTAGAGTGGGTAGAGGAAATGTCTTCCTCCCCTACAATCCTTACACCGAGGGAAGCAAAGGGTGGATATAAACATGAATTTGTACAATTAATTAAAATATTTGATAGGGCATAAAGCAACATGTTCTGTCTAATCTATTACGGATTTTTCTAACTATATTCCTACTTTGCGTAAAAGTAACTGCAAAAGGAATGAAAGGAATGGACAATGCAGGTCACATTTCTCAAACTTTGTCAAACTGAACTTTCAGTTACAAAAAACACCATGAACATAAAATCTCTGCTTTTTACCCAAAATTCATTTTAAAGTAGGAATAAGAGGTCACTGTTATACTGTGTGGTTTTGATTTATAATACGTATTTCCCTAAAAATAAATTTGTATGCAAAACTGCTGATACCTTATGGGAATATTTGGTGGCACTGAAAATAGTAAATTACCACTCATTTCAAAACTTTGTTCTCCCTTCTTTCCTTGTCCACAAAGCAAATATACATACACTTCTACTTCCCTAAACTACTAGAGGTAGTAAAATAACTCAATGGGTTGGATTTTAAATTGGGTTCAATCTTGCCTTAATATTGGATTCTGGCAAAGGCCCAATCAATTCCCTACGTGAAAAACAGAGTGTTAAGGCTTATCCAAGTCACGGTCTCAGAAGGAATTAACATGACCATGAGGAAGTCCTTCTACCTCCTTCATATCTTCAGAGGAAGTTAATGGCCAACATAAACTCCATTTTTTTCAGTGCAGTTCTGAATGGCTGATTTAAACATCTGAGAAGATGCTTAGTGGTCCCTTTGCTCCCAGGAAAGTAGCTGGTAGTACAGTCACTCCAGGAAAAAGACTGCAGGGTACAAAATAAATAAAAACAAAACAGAACAGTTCAGTGTAGTACCCATTAAACCTACAAATCAGGGGACAACTCTTTCCTCCATGCAGTAAAGACCTTCGGAGGGCTCCCCCACTTTCACATGGCACATGCTCCTTGAGTCCTGGTCTGCTGCTCCTAAAGAACGCTGGTCTCTCCCAAGTTACGGGGCTTTCTTTTGCTCTCCTTCACATCTACACAGCAGGCAATCTGTCTTGTATAACAAACTGTACTCTCATGCCATCCCAGCCAGAGGAGCAGTTCTATTGGCAAAGAGAAGCTGAAGGTATGTATGCTTCGTCTTAGAATAAGAAAGGAAATACTTCCCTAACATTTACTTAACTTATTGTTCAGGTTGTGAACCTAATGCTTTTATAACCCCTTCTCAACATGCTGCCAGAATAATCCTTTGGGAAAAGTCTTTCCTGAATTTCGAGATTTGATTCCTTTGTTTTCGAAGCAACGCCTCTGCTTTCCTAAGGATAATCAAAGCTGTCTCTCTGGACCATCCTCCTCCCTAGGCTCCCATATCAAACTTCCTTATAGTTTTCTTTCAGCCTAGGAAATAACTTTGATTAATCTGTGAACCAAAACTTGGCTTTGGGATCAGTACAGTTCTTTAAAATAGAAAATTCTTTAAGTTAGTTTCCTTTTTTAAATGAATCTGCATGAAACAGTAATCACTTGCTTTTAAAAAAAAAGATTGACCCTTATTTTTAAGGAGTCTATTTCAAAACACACTGTCAACTGTTAATTAAAAAAAAAAGTTTTCTGCAGTAACTAAGCAAAAGAAAAAAATAAAACTTACTTAAAACTTTTAAGTACTGATTAATTCAGCACAATTTCAGTTAGGGAAGTCAAACACACCATACGCTTTTTTTAACCCGTCGAATGACCTTGATCTTAATCACATCCAATTTCAAACCTCCTGTCAAAGTTTTCTTCATTCTGAAGATTTGAATAATTTAGCTAAGAAGCTAACATCATTTCTGGCACAGACTTAGCAAACAACTCTACTTTTTCCAGGAAATATTCCATCAATTAATTCTGTACATAGGGCATCCACTTGGGGCAAGATCCTGCGAAGTGTATGAAGAAAAGGAAGAGGAGGAAGGCAAAGTTCCTGAACTAAAGGTTACTCAGCCTGAGAAAAGAGGGCATGAGCACAATCAACCGTGGACGAAAGAAAAGCGTATTCAGAGGGTAAAAAGCATGAAGAGAGGTCAAAGCAGAGGAAGTCATCTTCTATTCCACAAATACTCAGTGCACGCCTACTACGCGTCAGGAAGGACGTCTGCCTTTACGAGGCTTACAGTCAGGCGAGGGAAGGCCACAACTAAAGAAGCTACACAAACACCTACTTATCTAACAGAATGACTGGACTTTTTGCCTTAAGGGCTCCTGCAAAGTTATTCCGCTTTTTGGATGTCTTCTTTTTATTCAGCATAGAAACTTTTTCTATCAGAAACTAAGTGGTACTTTGACATTACAGCTTTGGGCAAAGACATCCCCACCAATTTACATGACACCATGGATTTTAGTCAGAAAATATCATATCAAAGAATTTGAATGGCCTGCTATATTTGGATGAACCCAAAACATTGTGCTTTGTGCATGGATGCCAAGTGAGAGGGAGACAGTGAGCGTTTTCTCTCATCTTCTGTCTGCAGTGTGTGTGCACCATTTCCACGCATTGTGGAGCACTGCTGCGTTTAGCCTTTATTTTGCCATAAGGTGTTTTTTTGTGCTGTAACTTTGTCTTTAAGTGCAATGTGAATGCAAGATAACTATGAGCCTTAAAAAGACTTCCTGTCTGGAAGTCCATTTCCTGCCTCTCCACCACCTTCCAAGGACTTTCTCACCAGCCCTCCTTTAGCAGCCACGCCCCCTGGTCTTCCCTTCCTCCTTCGCTGAGCACAATAAACTCACTGCATCACATTTAAGAACACAATGTATTTATTTACTTTCAAAATATTGTTTGTCATCTATGTGAATTTGTTCTTATTGCCCGGCTGATTGATTTTTCTCTCTGTGAAAACTGTTCAGCTATCTTGGATTGGGATGGAACATATAATTTTTTCCATCAAAACTGATGGAAACAGCTTTTGCTAAGAGACAAGGCTTTTAGGAAATAAAACTTTTCAGGAATTAAAGTAGTTCCGTTAGGAAGGGATAGGTGAGCCACAGAATAAAGCAAGTAGAGATGCTACAGGAAAAACAGGAGGGTCACTTAACCTAGACTTAGTGGGCTGAAGACTCGTCAGAGGAAACAAGGATCAGGTGAACCAGATGGATAAGCTTGTGGGGTCGAGGGGGAGGGGGGCGAGGGGGGGGGAGGGGGCGAGGGGGGAGGGGGGAGGGGGCGAGGCGGGAGGGGGGAGGGGGGCGAGTGGGGGGAGGGAGGGAGGAAATTCCCAGCAGAAGGAATGGTGTGTGTGCAGAATAGTGTGTGCTGAGGCAGAGAGAGCAAGGAAGCAGGGCTGGAGAGTAAGAAGAGGAGGATAATGAGCAGTGAGAGGTGAGGCCACGTAAGTGAGCAGAAGTCGGAGTGTAAAGAACCACATAAATCAGGGCAGGGTGACTGGCTTTCAGCCTGAGAGGGGAGTATTCATGGCTGGAAGCAAGCAAGGGACAAGATCAGACTCGTACCTTTGAAAAGTCCTTTGCGCTGCAATGTGGAGAATGATGAAGAGAGGAAGAGAGGTTAGAGGACTGTGGGGAAAGAAGATGGGGACCTGTACTAGAGAAATAGCAAGGGATGCATTTAAAAGATTTTCAAAAACTTTTTAAGACATGGACGTATTCAGAAGATACTTAAGAGGCAGTACTGATAGGACGTGGACAGTGAATGCTCTGGGCTGGGGAGGAAGACATCTCTCAGACATCTTTGCGATCCATTATCTGACCGCTTCTCTGTTTCCCACTGCTTTGGCCATAAATAAAGGAATGAAGGCTGCTATCCAGATTTCCGCCTTGGACAAGGGAGTGAGTGGATGACGTGCCTTTACTAAGACAGGAAATACATGAGAAGCAGCAGGGTCTTCCCCGGTTTGTTGTTGCTGTTTCGAGGGTGGCGGGGAACGGAGAGAGTGCATCTTAAAGTGTGGACATAATGAGTTAAGTTGGACATAAGTGGAAGTCTAAGAAAGATCTAGCAGGCAAGCAGAAAGAACCCTGAAGCACTTAAAAGGAATTTGGGAGGCAACAGCAGACAGAAAGAACTGCTGCTCCCTATCGAGGAGCAGGTATCAGGCTGAATCCTAAAAAACCCCACTTTGGAAGGGGGAGCAAGTCCTCATTCAAAATAACCCAGGTTATCAACAATACTAATAAAAAAAATTTAAAAACAAAAAAGGAAAAGACAGAAAATGATATTCCAGGGATAGAATCAAACACTCAAGACTTTTTAAAAATGAGTTTCAAAATGTCATTGAATTTCACACTCATATACCTTTCAAAGGTACGACAGTTTAGGGTAATCAGACACATTCCTTAACTATTGACTCGCTCATGCTCACTGAAGCCTTTGATCAGTGACAGCCTTCAGGCTGTGCACATGGGGGTCTTGAAAAATGAGAGCAACAGCTGGCATACATCCTTCAGTGATTTTGCTGGAGGAGTGGGTAGGGGCAGGAGCAGGGTGAGAAAAGGAGAGGCAAAGAAAGTGCTATCCTGAATCCAGTTGCAACAAGTACACCATCTAATAGCTGGCACGTTCATCTCTGGGGTTATTCTCGGTTTCTTTAGAAACTGAAGAACCCCTTAAAGCAGTCATGTGCAATGGACAATGATGCATTCTCTGACCTACCAGGTAGCTCGGAGGCAGTAGGAGGAACATATAAATCTTATAAAGTAGAGCTGCAGGATATCAAATACGGTGTATGTAAATAACTTGCGGTACTCCCTTCTTCCCAGAACCCAGCCCCTCGGGATGAAACGCAGCTCTTCACAATACCCATTTTATGGGCACTTAATGATGGTGCAATCGTTCAGATGAATTTTTAAAAAAATGTTGATATCTACAGATTTCACAACCCTTCCCCCTCTTCTCCAGAGCCTCAATCGAGTCGGCCAAGCATACAAACTGATCCCGTTGCCTGCAAAAGCATTTCCTTTCACTGTGTACCATCAAAAGTAGAGGAAGAAAATGGAAGTGACTGGGAGTTATGGCACCAAAAGGGCTAAATGAGCAAAGAAATAATCAACTCCACATGAGCCACTTCAGCTCCAACACAATGCAAAGGGCCTAGGACTAACCCCAGGAAAGGTCATTGAGATCAAAGGTCACAAGCAGAAAAAGGCAACAGTGAGGGGCTGCCAGCTGCAATAGGAGTCAATGTGGTCCTAATTACACACCGAAAGAGAAGGGGTCTCAGCGAGAGCGGAGTTAGGCTCTAGTCACAATATTTGTGTGTTTTAAAAAAAAGTCAAGTGTTCCTGTTCCACTCTCTTTCAAAGAGACTATTTCTTCCTGCTTCTAGAGCACAGGAAACCAAGAATTGTGGAGATAAGATAATTCTGGCATCTACAGTGAGTTGTACAGGAATATTATGAATATTTAAAAGCACAGCTGCATACAAACAGTGAAATTCTAAAAAAGTGATTTGGGACAGATTATTAAAAAGACAAAATACAGAAGTTTCAAGGGAATTACTCTGCAAGCATCACAGAGTCAACATTTACCACAAATCTGACACTCAGTAGATTTTCCAGTTAGTCACTGGAGTTGGCTTTATGGGAAAAAATAAGAGTTATGGTGACCATAAAGCATGCTAAAAGCAAAATTTTTAAGTTTGCTAAGAACTAGCTAAACTCAAACAGACTGATATTGTAAAGATCCAGACAGACATGTGGCTAACCCTCCTTGATGGAGGAGGAGGAGGAGGAATATGAAAACATGTGAAAAAGAGCTCTAGATAAGTGTTAGGTAATAAAGTGAACGCAGTTGTTAGTAAGGCCAGTGCTTTGCTCAGACATTACCAATTGAAACAAATTCTCTCTGGCAGTTACTAAAGACTCACGCTCACCGGCTTTGGTTCAGATTTCACTTTAATAACAAGGAAATAAACCTCAAGAAGAATCTCATTTCCATGAAATATATTCTAATGTATACAGTCAAACATTTAGGAAAAAGCAAAATAAAAAAAATTAGAAATGTAAGAAAAATATCTTTGCTACAAATAAACTTGAACCAATGCTGGTTGAGGACTGCTCCTCCCTCACACTGACTTTATATTACGTTACCTGCTGAGTTATAAGTTTCCTAGAGACCTGGAAGGAACATAGTGATACCAGTTTCCAAGTACCTTATTCTAATTTTAAATTTGGCTGCATAAAATAATTGAAGGAGTCTAGATTTCTTAGTGGCCCCTGCTTTGTTCAAACTGGTGACGGGAATTAGGTCAGACGTGGCTTCATCAAAGGTGTCATCTTACCATGGAAGAGTGGCTGTGCATTGATAATGCGACTCTTCAAGCATGTTCACAAGCGGACACACAAGTCAATCACAGATTACTATGCAGTCAGTGCATAATCACCACAAACGGATTGAGAAGTCTAAAGATAAGTAAAAATTTATATTGGCCTGTGTGAAGAAAATCTGCACCCCAGAAAACTTTGGTATGCAGTTAAAATAAAAAAGATGATCAACATACAATGTCCTGATGAACCAGAAAATAGAAAAACATATCAAGTAAGATCATGATATCTTTCTAAATGCAGCACAACATAGCATGAAGTTTCAGTCCAACTGGGAGAGCCTGAGACGCAGTTTTAGCAGTAGGTCCAGCCTGTCTACTGCTTCTAGAAATAAAGCAAAGCTTGCTGGAACAACTCTGCTAGGCTGCATATGCACAAAACAAGAGCTGCGGCATGGTGACATTCCACTGGGCAACAGTAAACAGGATGGTCGAAAGAAACAATTCAAGGACACGCTGATACAGGAGATATAGATATATAGATAGATAGAGACACAGACATAGATAAAGACACACACAATACGTACATATACTACTGGAAAACCACAAAAGCAGACAGACTCAACCTTGGAAGATGGAAAAACTCATTCCAAGGACACTTCTCTGTGCAAAACTTTTCAGAAAATCCTTTGTTAATTATTTTCAGTGTCGATGTATAAACCACGCATAAAAATCATTCTCATTATGTTATGATTACACTTGATTTTTAACCCCATAGAGTCTTAACTCCAACATTATCACCCAATTTATTTATTAATGGCTATTTTTTTAAAAATCAAAGAATATCAAAATTTAAAAAAGTGCCATAACGAGTAAAGATAATTCCAGAAGAACTCCAAATATCCTGGCACAGTAACAGCAATGTGAGATTAAATATGCAGCTTCCCAAGGTGATAGACTTCTTTAAAGACAGAATCCTGATGTAGATATATGAGTTCTGGTACAGTTCTGAAGTTTTTTATATTACACTATACTCACATTTCCTCTGTATAGAACACTAGTCGTGCCTTACATCTGCAGAGCACATTTTATATGTTGACATGTCTATACACCCTCATAGCCCGATTCTTCTTTAAGGACTTGTCACCACGGCTTTTATGCACAATATGAAGGGTTTTTGTTTTGTTTTGATTTTTGATGAGATTTAGAAGAGAGTTATAACTTTATTCTTTACATAATGTGATATGATTAACTTGGGTCTTAGAATTACAAGAATGCTGTGGGTTGGATCCTTAGCTTAATTCTCTAAAATCTCTTCATTCAACCCATTTTGTAAGATAGACTATGAGTGGAGTTGGAATCTGCAGCCTAAAAACATAAAAAGCAGTTTCTAATTCATTTATACAATAAAAATGTGTTGAGTACCTATATTCAAGGTAGTTGGGGAAAAAAAGATGGGTGGGGCAGATAAAGTAGAATAAAACAATAGAGACCTTGATCTCACTTCCTAACTCTCTAACATCTCTAACTTTTGGATTACATAAAAACAATGGCATTGAAGACTTTTGAGGTACAAAAAAGTGTCAAAAAGTGACAGGGGCCTGAAGTTTTAAATATTTTAAAAATATTATAAAATATTTAAATATATTTTAATAATTAAATATATTTTAGATATATTTTTTAAAGTTAATAGTTGGTGGTCTAAATTGACGTATTTCTTTTTCCTAGAGAATGTTAGTCAAGTCTAACATTTACTAATTTAGTGTGGCTTAGGTTCTGTCTACGAGCGGAAAAAAACTTCACAATTTTTTTCCAGCTTAGAACTCTATGACAAACATTTTACAAGTGCTATGTTTAAATGAAAAAACACTTAAAAGCTTTTCTATGCACCTCTTACACTAGTTTGCCTCATCTTTGGCAGACTCCAAAAATGACTATACTAACGAAAGAGGAAAGGGGGAGAAAAAAAAAACAGCAAAGGTATCCAAAATCAACAAAATTTCAGCTCTAAAAATTAAGTCAAAAGCATATAGTTCAGCACTTCAGTTTGCAAGCAAAAAGAGAGTGTGTTCATTCATTAAAAAAAAAAAGTTGAAACGAAA
This sequence comes from Equus przewalskii, assembly GCF_037783145.1. Classification (NCBI taxonomy): domain Eukaryota; kingdom Metazoa; phylum Chordata; class Mammalia; order Perissodactyla; family Equidae; genus Equus; species Equus przewalskii. The sequence continues at coordinate 35,497,725 of NC_091836.1, forward strand.
ACTAAGTAGGAGACTAGTTTGCGATGTCATTGTAAGGACCTGAGAGGGAGCCCCTTCACTTTACATTCAGGCAAAGAAATGGGAGAAATTTCCCAAGCAAACTTTCTTGCTTTGAGAAAGCGTCATCCACCATTTTACAGGCAAATTACTGTGAGGTAGTCACAGAATTTTGGAAACACCGTTAGAAACACATATACAATGGAAAAGGTAGGTCTTCTCATGAAAACTCAGTATTTATCTTAAAAAAAGAACCACTGCTTAGGAAGAACACAGCATTGCCAATTTGAAAACTACTTAGTTATGAAGCTTTCCAAGAATTTCCATTTAAAACATTCTGTAACGACACATAATCATCGCCTCTTTGCCCTCCCAGCTTCCCCCCAGCCTTGAGAGCAAAGGCCCAGATGGCAGGTGTGGGTGTTCCAAACATCAGATACTATTTTGTTTATTTGAATTACATTCTTTGCTTGAACAGCCTCAGGGTGCAAATAAAACATACTACTAATTAAAATAACCAAGAGCAGTACTAATAAAACATCTGAAAAACAGCTTTTATATAGAGAGACACTTTTTGGGTGTTTGCCTCCTGCCCTCAGTATATGGAACAATGAAGCTGCACTTAAAATGAAGTGAGGCGTTTCCAGCCCTGCTGGAGAAGGATAAACGCCAGCCAAGTCTGCGGCCTGAGAGAGAATCCTACCTGATCCCGACGCATCAGAACACTTGGGCAGAAATCTCACAGACGGGGAAGCATGTGGTGTGAGAAGGAGCCAAGAAGGCATACCCCAATATGAATCACTGTGTGCTGAAAATTTACGAAATTCAATCTACAGCAATGTGGAAAGTTCCAGACTTCTGAACCTCAATAACCAGTAGTATTTAAAAATAAAACAAAACACCTGTATGTCCCATGTAAGACTGCCAACAATTTGCCAAGTAAGAATATTAAAAAAAAAAAAAAATTCAGAACCGCCCTCTATTATCATTGTTTCATTAGAACAGAATAAAAAGTAGGCAAAAAAATAATCTCAGAATAAATTTAGCTTTAGGAAGCAATCACTACATGTCTTTGGTTGGTGGTTTCTCACTTTACTGCAGACAAACATAAAATCTTTCTAAAGCGTGCTGGTTTGAAGACCAATGTTGAGAAACTAATCTAAAGGCTTAAGTTGTCCCTGTCTTAAATCGGTAAATTACAACAGCACAATACCAACACCGGTTATAAAACAGGCCAAATCCAGCGTCCCCTAGCAGAGCACTGGACACAGAGACCGTGGCTTTTCATCCTGAACGTCAACCACGAAACCCCTGGACGCAGCGTTTTCACTCTTAGTATTGACAGGTTCCTGCCACTCAAAAGGACCCAGCCTTGTCCCAGAGCGCCATCCCCACCCTTACTAACATTCTTCTCCAAAACAGGCCAGACTTTTAGGCCTTGCTGGAAAACCGGTGTTTCAGAGGCAGGCACCTTGTCATATACGTCCCTCATTCAACCCCCAAAATTCGTCTCGCCCCTTGTTCTCTCTGCACACTGCTCTAAAACTTCACTTTTTAAACTTCTCTCCTCCTTCAGTAATGGCCTGGATTTTCATTTCCATCTGACTTCCCCTGGGTAAAAACTGTAGCCAAGGAGGAGAAATGAAGGGAAAATGCAGAATTGGATTTTACCTGACTCATTATACAGCAAAAAAGGAACTGGGCTCGATATTTACAGGTCACATAAATGTGAAACATTTCTACCAGACCCAGATTAACCGCTAGTCTGTCAGTTCCATTGGTTCATCACTGGATAGCCAACACCTAGGAAGTGTCTTGCACAAAATGAGTGCTTAATAAATGCTGACGAATGAATAATCATACACTGAGAGAAACTCAGCAATGTTTCCTGGGAATTATAAAGTCACTTAAACTACTAACTTAATAGGTTTAAAAACATTCTAGTAAGCTAAAAAAGAAATGCTAAGAATGGTCTAACATTATTAAACAACTGTTTATTTATTTATTTATTTATTTTTTAAGATTTTATTTTTCCTTTTTCTCCCCAAAGCTCCCCAGTACATAGTTGTGTATTTTTAGTTGTGGGTCCTTCCAGTTTTGGCCTGTGGGATGGCCTGATGATCAGTGCCACGTCCGCGCCCAGGATATGAACTGGCGAAACCCTGGGCTGCCAAGCAGAGCATGTTAACTTAACCACTCGGCCACGGCGCCAGCCCCTAAACAACTGTTTAATAATCAGCACAAATGCTTTACGACCAGTTCACCCAGTTTATTTGGTCTTCTGTGGAAGTGAACATCCATATTTACTTATTTTTTATTAAGTCAATTTTTAAAAATCAATAGCTAATAGTTATATGATACCTAATTTGATAGGTAGTGAAGTCAAATGACTATCAAAAGGCATGACACAGCATCACAGAAAAACCATAGGCTAAAGTGAAAAAAATTTAAATAATGGATATTATCAAAAGGTCCTTTTAAACCTAAGGGAAAAAAGATACTACAGACAACACTAGAAACACTAGCACTTTGCTCACAAACAGAAGTGACTCAGTAGGCTGCAGAACATTCATTCTGATCTTAAACGTTCTACAGGCATAGGACCAAATGCAGATAAACAGAAATCTCCACTTCAGAATCGTTATCAGGATTTGTAGCTAAAACAAATAAAATAGACTCTCTTCGTACACTTACAACAGAGATCAGCATCACAGGCTAAAACATCAGCGATTTTACTGAACATGGTCATGTTCCCTGAAACATGATATGAACTTCTGCACGGTCAAAATCATGGGACAGTAAGCTATATTAAAACAAAACTCTACCACACAATGCTATTTATTACTAAATAGGAAGATAACTCTCTAGGAGGAATTTCAAATGTACTTGAAGAGTTTTGGCCAAATTAACTGGTAAATAGTTACATAAATTTCCTTAAAACCATCAAATGAATCTGCCTCACCTCTTGCCAACACTCTGGATTAGGATTTTTAAGTTCTGAATTTGGCAAATAAACTTCTAAGAAAAATCAAGTACATTTTCTAAGCAATCTGCCACAATGCTAATTTATACATACACATGAGGTGGATTAATTACTCCCTGTCACTATTAGGCAATAGCAATTTGCTAATTATTTACACAAATAAATAAGCTTGTCTTTATGATATGTAATTATGAACTTAGCATTTTAAAATACCATACAAGTATTTAAATCAGAGCTATCAGAGGAAGACGCACATGTTTTAGTCAGTGGATCTCAGTCATCTTTCTGCTCCGGCACAAGAGAGTAGTGACACATCCCCAGTGGAATCGTGGGTCACCTGGAAATGACTGGAGAAGGTGGGGCTCCACATGCAGCATGAAAAACCTTGCCAGATAATTCTGACATTCTCCTCCAACCTTGCCTCTTGCACCTTTCCTCTCGCTTCTACTAGGCACAGAATAATTGTTTGGTTTGGAAATATCTATGTGTTTATGCATCTTACCAAACATCTATTTTATGAGATTAATTATTCCAAAGAGTAACAATAGCCACCACTTACTAAGTTTCTGAGTGAAAGATTTTACATATATTATTACCAATCTTCACAAAAATTAAAAATAGGTATTATTTCCATTTTACAAATGAAGAAATGGAAATGTAGAAAGCTCAGATAGTGTCCCCAAGATTCCACAGCTAATAAACGACAGGGGTGAGATTTGAACTCACGACAATCCCAGGCCTGTGCTTTCTTCACTCTACACACAGCTTCCTAGATAAAAGAAAGGCCTTGAGTACAGGTCTGTTTTTCTGTGCATTAACTTCAGGGTGAATCCACAGCCACTTCTCATTCTGGAAGGATTCTCAAACATGCCAGGTTTTAGTTCTTTCTCTCTATTTTAATCTGCATAGAGATTTTTGGAGGTATGAAAATCATTTTTTATAAATTTCATTGTGTTTCTGCAGTGCTGAAACTCAAATTATTATAAAAGCTCACTCTGGACCATCAGTGAGACAACGAAGATACGACACAAGACTTCAGTGCCCATATTGCATTTGTGCTTTTGGATCATATCTATGACATGTACTGGTCAAACAATGTTACAGAATACTGTACAAAGAAAGTTCTGAAACAGGTAAAAAGAAAAAAAAGACAAGTGAATTATCTTGTAGCTCATGGCAACATAAGCACGCCAAACTTGAAAAGCATGTGACATAGCAGATGGCGTTAATACATTAGGAACACATGTATTGCAAAGATCCCACATTATTATGGTTCATCAACAAGTAAATATTATTGCATACATACATTTTATGAATGGGTTTTTTAATTTTTCAGTACTATATATTAGGGTACACTTTTAAAATGACTGGCTCACAGAATATTGGACCAGTAGTTAAAAACAACCTCATTATTAAAAAGGAAAAATAATGCTAATCATGCTTAAAATCAAAAGAATCAAATCAAATAAACAAATGAAATACAAAATAAGCAAAAATATCTTCCTACTATTAAACTCAACACTGACAATCTAAAACTTTAAAAAAGGATTATTTTAAATTTTTGAATTATATCTGTTTTGTAGTTTTGCTAGTATTTACTTTGTAAATTTCTTTGTTTTATAAGAAGTTTGCATCTAGTTTATTTTATACATACTTAAATGAGATTAATAATAAAAATTATTTAATAAACACCAGGAGTTTATAAGAATTTTTCCCTTTGAAAAAGTCATACATTATTCAAGTTTGAATGTTAACTCCTTTTTAGCAAAACACAAGACACTATAATCTCCTTAATGTTAGTAATCTACATAGGGCCAGCCCTGTGGCATAGTGGTTAAGTCTGGCGCGCTCCACTTTGGCAGCCTGGGTTTGCGGGTTGGGATCCCAGGCAGGGACGCACACCACTCATCAGCCGTGCTGTGGCAGGGTCCCACATACAAAACAGAGGAAGACTGGCACAGATGTTAGCTCAGGGCTAATCTTCCTCAAGCAAAAAAAAGAGGGGGACTGGCAACAGATGTTGGCTCAGAGCAAATCTTCCTCACCAAAAAAATAAAATAAAAGTAAAAAATAATCTCCATAATGTTAAGATGTTATGTTAACTAATCAAACACACAGTGATTTCCCCGATCACACACATCTTTGCAAATCTGAGCTGGGAATGAGGTTGGGGTAAGAGGACAAGAATTACAGTTTCAAATACAAAATTCACGTTCCCCAAAATCAAAAAAGTTAAAAGAATCTTATAAATGCTACCCAACTCCATAGCCACCGAGACCACTACCCTACGAAAACTCTATAAACACAATACACCAAGCTTTACCCTCTATTTTATAGGCCCCAGATGGAATATCTTAAAGTCTGGGCATTTGCAGAGTTGTGATACGATGTTTCCTCCTGCAAACATGGTCAGTATCACTACGAAAATTATTGTGCTTCCCTGAAAACCTGCATTCCAATGACAAAAATACAATAATTAGGCCAATCTGTGAGGCAGAAGAAACAGATGGAATTCTCAACACTTACCTAAAAAAATAACAAAAAAATGTAAGACAAGCATCTCCTTCCTGAAATATCATTACTGTTACTGCTGACAACAGAAAGAAAGCAGAGGATAAAGAGGCAACGGTCCGCAGAGAAGCAGGGACTGCAGCCCCCCACTTGGCATGTTCCAATTCCACAAGTGCTGGCTCAAGTCCTCTGGATCTCCCTCCACTGCCAAATTGCAATCTTCAACAGTCACTTGAGGGCGATTTATACCTACCCTGGCCAGCCAGAAACAAAACAGGGGAGTTGCTGGGGTGGGGCTGACTGTTACATAACCGGCCTACCTCCAAGTCAAATATTTGCATCTGATGATCCCACATCTACTCAATTTCTTTTTTTGAAACAACTTGGGAATGGCACTTCATTGGTGGTCTTTAACGCTACCAAGGCCCGTTAATTGTTTATCTGCTCTGACCATACGCAAACCCCCCAAAAAAGTACGAAATTTGAAAGAAGAGACGTAAGAGCCAAGCTCATTACTGAGGTATACATATAAAAATTCTAGAAAGCACTGGGCTTTCCCATAGATGACAACACTTGTAGCCTTGGTGGGAAAATTATCAACAGAAAAGTTAGCACAGGGTTCTGACAAGTTATCCCTTACTGTTAGGAACATGTCAATAAGGCTAGGTAGGAAGCACATCTCTTATCAAGTAAGTTTTATTTTCCTGATATTAAACTAAAGTGTGTTCATATTGAGTTTGGGGGGATGAGAAGGAAAAAGAGGAGATCTCAGAGGAACAGAGCTGAAATGTGGGGCAAGAAAATCAAGATGGTTTTCAGCTGTGTGGGGATACGGGCATTTATCCAAAAGCTCACCATTACCTATTACAACACTCACCTAACTGCGCTCTTTGCTAGGAGCCCCGTCCTAACCAACCCAAGAGCAAAATCCATATCATCAATTCTAGCTTAGTCCCACATTTACAGCTTCCCAAAGTTTAATCCCTACTCATTTTCCTTTGATTCGACAGTGTCTAATTCAGCTATATCACAATAACATCACATTTTGTCAATACAAGCCCCTATCTCCTAGGTAACAGTAACAATGTGAGCAGCAACAGCAACTGCCCACATTCTAGAAGCATCTACCAGCCCCAATCACTCCATCTGTGAGGACTACATGAGATGAGCCAACAGCCCATGAGCTACCAATCCCATTACACAGATGAGGGAAATAAAGCACAAAGAGGCTGTGTCACTAGAATGTGGCGGAGGCTGGCTCTGTCCCCAGGCACTCTGACTCAGGGCTTACCCTAGTCTAAGCCCGTAGGATACACAGCCTGAAAATTTCCAGGTTAAGGCTTCCATTTACAGAAAACTAATTCATTCCCAATTCAAGTGTTTCATTAATCTGGAAATTCCATATGCTAAATTTACTTAAAATAGGAAATAAGAGTTTGTGTGTTGACGGGGGCGGGGGGACTTCCAGCCCTAGATACATTTTTACTAAGCAGCATGTGGATGATAAAAAACAAGAACGGGTCTTCTTTGGTTGGACTCAGCACTATATGTAGACTGATGATTTAAAGTGTTGCCAACAACGCTGGCACATTCCGGTCACACACAGTATCAATCTGTTGGTAATGAGAATGAGATAAGGAACAAATATGTAGCAGAGGTCAGCAGCAACACTCAATGGTCCAGACATGCCTTTACAATTGTCTAAATCATTTTCATATAGTTAGAAAGCAAGGGGTTGAAAATGCCTTAAATGAGAGCCAAAGACTTTGAAATAACTCAGTTTCATTTGAGAATGAAGAGGAAAATTCTTTAAAGGTTAAAAATTCCACTATACTAAAGAATACATAACATCAAAGAAAAGCACGTTTAAAAAGATATTAAGATATGAAGCAGAATCTCTAAAATTTCAAGAATTTAATCATATAAAAGCCAAATTAACCTGCTGACATAAAAATATTATGTTAAAGCCATTTAATTATAACCTAAAAATAACACACAAATTAATACATATTAATCGTTACAGATAAAACTACAGTATAGACTTGGCTTATACTTGGCAATTAGAGAGCTGAACAAGTATTCATTCTTGTTCAGTTTTTCTCCTTTCAAATAAAAAAAAACAACTTACAGACAAGCCTCATCAGTCATTAAGAGGGCCTGGTTCTGATATTATACGAGCCCTGTCAACCTTAATCAAATTGCTTGCCAGATCGTAGATAAGTAATGACTTGCTTAGGTTAGGCAAGGCCAGAGTTCTCCTTCTGTAGTATATACATCTCCGGAGTGAAAATAAACAGCCTCACACCTCTTATGGGAGCTGGACTCTGTTGCTATTACAACTCAGTCTTCACTCCAACGAAGGGAGGGGCCAGATCTGCCTTCAAGAATATCTACTTTTCCTTTCTTTCCTTCTCAATCTGGTCGTCAAGACCATTTTTAAACTATTTCATTAAACAGTTAACAGTTGCTTTGATTTATACCAAAATAATACAAATTAGCTATTGTTAAATGTTTCAGCATTAATATTTGTTCCAGCCAACATTATAGTGATGTAAAACAAAAGAGAAGTAGATAACAATTGATGAAAGCAATATGAAAAGAATCACATAAAACTGCAAAGCTTGAATTCATTTTCTAACATATGCAAGAATGAAACACCAAATTATGTTTCCACATCATCTGTCATGTTTTGGATACAGGGCTAACAGGGAACAACTGTTAAGAGAAAGAGCATACCAATTCATATTTTATATTCATTCCACAACCAAAGAAACAAATGTAAAGTGAGATTCATTTCTAAAAAGCTGCCTTTGATATTTTCCTTACTTTACATGTAACTGGAAAGGGCTCTGAAACTTCATTTTCAGCTGGGATGTACTTGAAAGAACTTCAAAGCATCCAAGTATTCTACCTGCTCTCAAGAAATGTGTTAGAAAGCAAGGGTCCTTGGGGCTAGAAAAAAATGAAACGACCTCTTTAGAGGAAAGAGTTTAAAAATACAAGACACCAGGGAGTCAATTTTATCTTAGGTGAAATTCACTTCAATATCTTCCATAAGGTGAATAGAACCTACAATGCAGAATCTGTGGTTTAGAAATGTCAAAGACAAAAAAAAGGAAAAAAAATCTTAGAAGTTAACTATTTCAATCTATTCCTAAGTACAGACAAATGTGCGACTATAACCTAAATTAAGCTTAAAAAGACTATAGTTTCAAATACCCTCCTTTTCCAACATAAGACAGAGAGATTTTAAAGATCACCTAACTTTGAACTATATCAACTCTTGTATCTGACACCAGTGCTTGATCATTTGTCTTCATGACTTCCATTCTCATGAAAATTTTTCCGTTTCATACATTTATTGTAAATAGCAAAAAAAAAAAAAAAAACCCAACTGTAAAAAACTCTGCAAAGTACAAAGGCTCTATGAAAGTTATTTAAGAAATGATCACCATCAGAAATAGAGGGAAGGAGAAAATTATTCTGTATATGGAATAAAAAGAACCACAAGACAGGAGCTGTCACTGTTAACCAGCAACTCCTCAGCAAGGAACTAAGTGAGCACAGGGAGGGTGGCGTTCCTCCGACGCCTGTCTGTGCGTGCAACCCCAGACAAGAGGGCCTCTCCCAATCCTCCAGAGGCCCACCTATTCTAAGTCTGCAGGGCACCCAAACAGACGAGGGCCCTGCTCTGCAAAAGCAAACTTTACTCCTTTGTCACCATATTATCTATTGTTAAATTGCCCGAGTAGACCCGCAGTCCATTCACTCTAGGTGAATCAGACACAAAAGATGCCAGTCTTTCTCAGAGCATTCGAAAGAACTTTTACAAGCAAATGAGGGCTATACTTGCCTACTAAATGTCAAATGAAAGCATTTTTTTTCCAGAGAATTCACATTTCAACATGAAGGAAAAAAATCCTTAATTGCACAAATGAAAACCTCAAAACCCAGTTTCTCACTCTTGGTTGTTGAAGGCCTCAGGAGTCTGACCTCCAGGCTCAGGAGTGGTGCCTGTTAATCTGAATCCACGACCAGCTGACGTCCATAATCACAACTGATTAAGTATTCGGTACATACGTACAACTAGCTAAGAAAACGTGACTCTGATCAACCATTCAAGTCTTTGTTCTACAGGGCAGATACTTCCCTTCTCTTTTCCCTAATAATCTACCTATCTGGAAGAGAGACCCCACAATCAGTAAAACATGGACAGTTTTCCTTTAACACAATTTCTATGGTTATTTTCATGTGGGGTGGGATACAGTCTGGACTTACAAGGTTCACATTTAGAGACCCACTTGAGGAGCTGGCAGCAAGACTCCTATCAACATTACTAAGATGCATGAAGCCAAACTCCGAGCTAAAATTTATTTGACGTCACAAAACATTGATATGGAATCTCTGCACAAGCTGTATTGATTAAAATGATTAAAAACCCCATTGTGGCTGCTGTCACAGTAACAAATGTGAAATTATTTTAAGACCTAACCCCTATGACAATAGCTCTTTTAAAATGCATCTTCAAACACAAAAGAAATAACAAATAATGACAACTGTGTTTGCTAGCCTAATAGGAGACTACAGTTAACAACCCATCTTATAATGACTCAAAATTGGCTTTCGTTGGCCATGGAATAAAAAAGCTTTAGCTCTAAAATGTATGATGAAAATTATACGAAAGCCCTATATAGGTCTACAGTCAAAGCGTGAGTATTGTAATTTCTTTTAAAAGAGAAATCCAACTAAAGTACAAAATAATTGAAAACATAATGACTAGAGCTTGGAATCAGGAACTCAGGGTCGAAGTTTGATCTGTTTGTTTTTGTTTTAATCACAAAAAAAGGACTTCATCATAAAAAAGAAAGTATGCCTAATTTTCAATAAATAGGAACAAAAGGACCGATTTAGAGATTGGAACAATTCTAGTCAGATTTAATATGACTTGAAAATACGTTCTTAAGTAGAAATATATATTTATAATTAGGTTTAAAATGTACTTTAGCCCTCCTTACTGTAGGAAAAAACCTGCAATTTCATTTTGAAGGAACATCCAAGATTTAATGGAGGAAAAAATAAAACGACCTTGTTTAGAAAGGTGATCACAGTAAGAGGAACCCACGAGGTAAATCATGGACACAACATAATAATATGACTTTCGTGGGGTCTGCTCAGTTTGATAATCTATTAAGAACTAGGAAAATATCTTTTCAGTATTTAGTAGTCCCAAGATCTAGTGGAACTACTGCTCAGATGCGTGGACACTGAAATCCTGGCATATGAGCTGTCATTAAATCATGGTAACATCTAAAAATCTAATTTCAGAGGCCTGCCCCATGGCCGAGTGGTTAAGTTCACGCACTCCGCGGCGGTGGCCCAGGGTTTCACCGGTTCAGATCCTGGGCATGCACATGGCACTGCTCATCACGCTGAGGCAGAGTCCCACACAGCAGAACCAGAAGCACCTACAATATACAACTATGTACTGGGGGGCTTTGGGTAGAAGGAGGTGGAAAAAAAAGCAGATTGGCAACAGACGTTAGCTCAGGTGCCAATTTTAAAAAAAATTAAAAATCTAATTTCACAGCAAGAGGGAACATGGTAAAATGGGCAGGAGGAAACACCATATTCAATCCAGCCAAATTGATTGGTAACATGATGTTATTTTACTGGTATTTATAAAGAGGAATACATAGCACCTTTTCTATAAAACTGTACTGTCACATTCATAATTACATTCAGATATTCACCCTCACATGACCATTTTATAAGCCAATGATCAAACATTTTCAATATATTGCAAGGTATGTAATATCAAGGTACGTAAGCTGCAAATAATGAAGTTTAACTCCATTTTATAGATGAGGATTCCCCACGCCCACTCTCATCCTCTCAGTCACCAATCTGAGAGGGACAGTTCACACTGCTGACATAGAGGTGAGCCATAAACGGCGCGTCTGCTCCAGCTGAAACTACGTTCATTCTCTAACTCTTGTTGCCTGTTATTCACTCTTATTTTGTTATACACACACCCTGAGGCCAAATGATGAAAATAAGCCAAAATAAATGAGCAAGAAAAATGTCTTATCCCTAGCTTATGATAGTATTTTTCTTTTTATTGGAATAAAAGACACTGCCAAGTTCTGATGTCACTACAGTAATTTCATGGGCTGATAAAAGTAGTATTTTATCCATTAAACACTCGTCCCCCTTGCCAATTTTACCTCCAACCAGGCAGTGTGTACAATTACTCACCGGATAGATCTCAAATTATAGTAAAATAGAGAATACTAATTACTTTTATTCTGATACCATAAAAAGCCAATAACAGTCAGAAATTCCCCTGCCAAGAAACAGAAGCCAGAATGCACTTTTTAGTACCTTTATATCCAGGAGAATTCCTGTAATACTGAGTATTTAAAAAACAGACAAAACATGACATCAGGTCTGGAGATACCAAATAATGTTGCACAGAAAATACATGTATTAAATATACAATCATGCCTCACTTAACTATGGGGATACACCCCGAGAAGTGCGTCGTTAGGCGATGTCGCTGTTGTGCACACATCACAGAGTGCACTTACACAAACCTAGATGGCATAGCCTACCACACACCCAGGCTGTATGGTACTAATCTCATGGGACCACCATCATATATGCGGTCCATCATTGACCAAAACATTGTTATCAGTGCATGACTGCATAAAATTGTTAAAATATTAGGCAAGCGTTCCAGTAATAACGTGACAATAGATGTCCTAGTATCTTCAACTTTTAAGTATTTTTTTCTTTACCTAAAGCTTTCTTTTATCTTCATTATCTGAAGCTGTGGTATACCTAAACTTGACATAGAAAGTCACTGCTTTCACTGGATTTTTAAGAACAGACTTGTTTACTGAAATCGTCCATGGATCTAGAGAAGACAGTTTAGCATCTTGCTACTCAGTGTGGTCCAGTGTCATCAATACCATTTGGAAACTTGTTAGAAAGAAAGACTCTTGGGATTCACCAGATCTAACAAATCAGAATCTACATGGTAACATCCTCCAAGAAATCCAAACGCATACAAAAGTCTGGGGCACTGCATTAGCACTGACAGATTCAGGACATTCGGGTATTTCTATTCCTTAGGCACAGTCCAAGGAAAGGGGCCAGAGGGATGGGGCATATAGGGGAACATCACATCCTCTGTCCTTAAGGAGTAAGACCAGGACGAGACAGACACGCAAACGCCACTGATACAGCATCAGTGCCATGAGAGAGGTGTTCCCAGCCTGCAGGAGAGAAAGGGAGGCACAGTCAAGGAATGCAAAGTCGCTGAGGATGGTGAAGCACCAGGAAGGTAAAGGAACCTGCACCCTGCTGACACCTGGGCTTTAATAAGTGAGAACAGTTTTGGAGAAATCAGTTTTAAGGAGAGTGGTCACATGATCAGATTTATGTTTTAGGAAAATCACTACTCTGGCAAAATGTAGAAAAATGGATGATTTTGAAGGGGGAAACTAAGCCTGGAGACAGGGAGATGAGGTAGCAGCATAAGCAGGAGGCACAAGGATATTTTTTGTCTCACATTCTGAACCTGCTCTCATCCCTCTCCCACATGTTGGAAAAGAGGCAGGAGCGGTGAGGTGACCGTAACAGAGAAGTGCTAAGACAGCCCTGCTTATAGGTTACAGAGAGGGTACAGAGGGTTCTATACACACGGTATGTGTAGACACAAACACAAAACAGTAAAAACTCAGGATACTCTTCTGCTTTATAAAGTAAAGAAAATATTGTTTTGATGATTCAGGATTCCACACTCCCTTCAATCATTCTAAACATCAATTATTAACATACAGACAATATGTTTACACCGTTAAATAACCAAGAACCCCAGAAAATACCCTGAATACAGTTTTGGTGCTTGGCTAAGTCACTGACATTGGACTTTCTCCCCCATATGAGTTATTTCTCTCTTTTGAAATTCAAGCATAGAAAAGTTTAGGTGGAGGAAAGAAGGTAGAGAGACAAGAGGTACATTTATTAATTCTTACTTTACATATAATTTGTTATAGGAGTGAATAAGTAACTAAGCCAACAGATGGCTTCAAGTAAATTCTCAGATGTGTGCCTTTATAAAAAGGTAGCAAATACTATACTTGTAAAGTATTATCATTTCTGATACGGATACACTTAGAATATTGGAAAAGTCCCTATTTTCTATTTAAGTCCCTATTTAAGAAAGAAAGAATACTTGACATTTACTTGTTAGTGATAAACTAAGAATTACACTTAAAGTGAAAAGAGCCAGCAAGTAGAGGCAGTCCTCAACTTTAAACTGGGCTGGGTTGAGAAAATTTATTTATCCAATGGCTGTTTGGAACTTTTTTTGTTTTAAAGATTTTATTTTTTTCCTTTTTCTCCCCAAAGCCCCCCGGTACATAGTTGTATATTCTTAGTTGTGAGTCCTTCTAGTTGTGGCATGTGGGACACCGCCTCAGCGTGGCTTAATGAGTGGTACCATGTACTATGTCCACGCCTGGGATTCGAACCGATGAAACACTGGGCCGCCTGCAGCGGAGCACACGAACTTAACCACTCAGCCACGGGGCCGGCCCCTGTTTGGAACTTTTTAATACATTTTCTCCCTCCAAAATTATGTATGCGTAGTTGTGTAGCTTAGCTATTATTTCACGGAGTCTTGGTACTACAAAGGCCCTGAGAGGTCATGTGGTCTAGTCTCTCACCCAAAGAAGAGAGTCTTTCCACGTTAAGTTTTCCAAACGCCACTACAGCACATCAAGTAATAAGGAGCTCACGCCTCTTCAAAAAGAGCATTTTCTATCATGGGTCAGCTCTATTTGTCAGACAGTTCCTGCTTCTTTTCAAACAAAATTTGCATCTTTTGAAAGCCCCAATGGAACAAAAGATGAACCATATATCACTACTTCAACTCTCCCCACCCCAGTGAAATCTTGGCACTGGTGGTCTGATTTAAGAAGAAATGGGGACAAGCTGCCCCTCTGGAGTCCAGGGGAACCCATCCCTACACACGGCTGTGTGTGAAGAATGCCCTTGTGTCAAGGAGCTATGAATAATAAGATTCAATAAAATTACAAATGCTGAAAAATACAATGTCTCCTGTGAGAGAAGTGGCTTGTGTTCAAGCAGAACATCCAGAAAATCCTTCATCAACATTTCCAGGAACAGAAATGTAAGCTATGAACCTAAAGCACAGCCCCCTCCAAAATTAAAACAACGCACACACAAACTTCTGATTCATCAGCATCATCTTGTATTCTTGTTTCACTATTTGGTGAAATAAATTTTATTTAGCATATTAGGGAATTCCAACAACACAAACAAGAAACTCTAAACCCACAGGCATAGCCTAAGAGCAATTGCTAAGGTTAGGAGCCAAAACTTCTTCCCGATATGTGTTAGGTCCCGTTCTTCAAAAATTTCCTGCAGTATAACAACATCCTAGTTTCATTTTCTTCCATTTTGGTGGATTTTTTTTTTGTCAAAAAAACATTGCATTGTTTCATTTTCTTCTAAGAATATTACACTAATGCTGGGCTAGTGGTTTCTTCTGTACAATTCTAAGTATTGATTATGTCATTAAATCCTAAGCACGAAGGATATAAGCTGCCTTAGATGGTCCTTCTCTATTTTTGAGGCTCTTTTCCTTCTCTTCTAAAAACACACAAAAAATAAAAGCAGTTATCAAAGGATGCAGTTAATAGAATTGTGACAACACAATTACATTACCTTCAACCCAATTTTATGTATAAAAATAAGGTGACGGTTATTTTTCTAAGCTAGCCACTGGGATCTGATTTTCTAATAACTTAGGAAGAAGTGTTGTGATTTTCTTTTGTTCTCAATCACCACAAACCCAATATACCAATAAAATGAACTGCTACGAATCTCAAAACACACAAAAGATGCTACAACAATTTAAAAAGCATCAATTACTACTGTACACAATATCACAGATGAACCTCAAAGACACGAAGAGCAGTGCAAGAAAGCAGATGTGAAAGAGCACATACTGTATGAGTCCATTTTCATAAAGGTCAAGAACAGGCAAAACTAATCTATGCTGAGACTAGGCAGAAGAGCTGCCTGCTGCGGGTGGCCAAGCTGTCTGGAAAGGGGCCTCGGACAGCCTTCGAAGGTAAAAGAAATGTGCGAGATCTTGATCTGGGTCACAGTTACCATGTATATGTGCGTATATAAAACTTTCTCTAGCTACTCCCTTAGCATACGCTAACTGGACGCTTGTATACATTTTTATATTAGATCTCAATTAGAAAAAAAAGCCACACATTGTTTGCAAGTGCCGTTTATGCTTCAACTGCAAAATTAAGAAAACTATGCCATACTGAAACCATAGCAGTTACATGTGCCCACACTACTAGTCACTTCTGAGAATTCCTCCTTATTTAGCACTTCAAAGAAATCATTTCTGGATCAAAGTAGTGGACTAACACGTACAGGAGGAATTACTAAAAATAAGAGCAGCTAACATTTATAGAAGTTTTACCATATGCCAAGTGCTTTTCTTTCATTACCTGGTGTCACCCCCACAACTGTGGTAAGAGATACTTGGTCATCATCTCCATTTTACAGATGAGGAAACCAAGGCTTAGGGCGAGGCCACTGCCCAGCTCACACAAATAAAAAGGGGTGAGCTGGTCTGCAAGAATACTTGAAAAGCAAGCTATATGTCAACTTCTTAATTCTCTGTATTAGGGTAACATAAAAATAAAATCAACCACACAGTTGTAAGTAACAAAATATAAGCAGAATATATCTAAGTTCAGTAATATAACCTGTATATTTTTCCCCTCTCAAGTAAGATGTAAGGAACTTCACGGTTCCTTAATTCTATGATTAAAAGGCACATCACTGGCTCTCAAGAACTGAAGCCCCTAGTCACATTCCAATTGATATGTAGCAGAACAAAATGTTCTTTGGGGTATTTTTTATCATCTCTGGCCATCAAAATACATCGCACAGCAAAGCGACTGAACAACGGTGAACCAAGACTCGCACAATGCTAACTTTAGTGTTTACCAGAGTGCATTTAAGAGTCCTTTCAATTTGCCCATACTAGAAGAAGGCATACCCAGGATTAAGGTGGAAGGGAATCAAATATATTCTCTAAAAGGCTTCTTTATTTTCTAAACACTCCGTATTGTGAAGAGAATTTGGTAGACGACTACAAGATAACAGGATGGAAAGAACTGTGATTCACAACATGATTTTAATCGGGAACAAAGTATATCAAACGAACCATCAAACAGGCTACTGCATTCTGCATTAATTGCAAACCAGAAGCACTGGAATTCACATTCATTTTTAACTATTCTTGGAAGATGAAAATCAATTACACCATCCAAGATTCAGAAGTGTTCTTCCTTGAAAAGTACACAAGAAACAAACTAGGCTAATATTCTGAAAAATGTTTGTATCCAAAACTTAGACAGGGTAGGGGGCGGGGTATGGGTAGGAAGACACACTAACGTCTCTCAAAAATTTTGCTCCAAAGATTTCACAGAAGATTTTTGGTAGATATATTTTCATTTACTTGTGGCTGTTAGCAAGTCTGCAAAGCAATGCCTTAAAACATACTAGAAATCAGAAAGAATTCTTAAAAATACAAGAGAAAAGACAGACATACCCTAAATGAATTTAAGTTCTATAATAATAATGTAACAAAAACACAGTAAAATCATATAAAAACAAATGAGCAAACTAAAATATACCTATTCAAACAAGCATTTCATCTCTGCAAAACAATTTGCTTCACATAAAAGTCTGATTTGGCTCTCAGTTTAAAAAGTTATTAAAACAATACATCAGCCCTCACAGGCAAGACCAAACTGTAACACAGTTTTACATCTTTATCAAAAGATCATTCAGAGAAAACTTACCAAGTCTGCAACGTGTAGACGCTTGTGCTTCGGAGGGAAAGCAGAGAAGTGACTTTCTGTACTTACAGTGGCGTCACTACAGTGCTAAAAACACATCCCCACAGCCCTGACTGGAAGAAAGTCCTGACTAGCAATCTCTCTTTGGGTTGGGCTTTTCTCTTACAAGATAAGCTGTTAAGTCACGCCTTGATTTTAGATCTGCTAACATATGGAGTCTTCTAACCTAGCCCCTCTCCGTGTGCCCACCCCCACCCGCGCTGCACCCCCCCATCACT
Organism: Equus przewalskii; assembly: GCF_037783145.1. Taxonomy (NCBI): domain Eukaryota; kingdom Metazoa; phylum Chordata; class Mammalia; order Perissodactyla; family Equidae; genus Equus; species Equus przewalskii. The sequence goes on from NC_091836.1 coordinate 35,515,418, forward strand.
ACTCTGCTCCACTCCCTCTCCACACACACACACACACACATACAAAAAAGGCACTGCAGGGCAGAAATTCTTCAGGTGCTCGCTAATGGAATTCCCAGGGTCTTGGAGCCGCTTCGGGGATCAAGAGATCTCGTAGCCCCCGCTGGGGTAAGGAGCAGCGAGTCTGTTCCATTTAATCAAATACAGAATGAATTTTCAGCTCTATTCACTAGCTTGTCTCCAGGGCTCTCAAAAGGCACCAGGCAGCTAGAATCACACACATGTGGCTCTTTTAGGCAAGTATAATTAGTTTGATTTTAAAAAGCCACATTAATAATATCACCTCAGGACCATTATTCAGGGGACAGATGACAATGATACTGTATGTTTTAAGCCTAACAATGGGGGAAAGAGGACAAACAATGAGGGAAAACTTGAAGGATTAAAAAAAAACAAAACCAACAAACCAGTTTTTCATTTAATTGTAATCCAATATTTTTAAAGTGACATTGAGTATATTCCACATACCGTCTCTTAATTTTAACTGAAAAGAATGAAGTGAAGCCGTCCTCCTCACTCTCTTGAAAGTGAATTAGCACCACACACACAACAAAAATTTATAAGTGGAATGTTTACAAATAAATGTAATGTTTACATACAATATAAAATTTTAAATAAAAACAATCAAACATACTCTAACTCAATCCAACTTAAAATTTCCTGGGGAAAAAAAAAGCACCAATGAAAAAACACTGTAAAATCAAGTCCTTTAAAGCAATCTATTTAGCAACCAAACTCCAAATTCCCTTTCTAATCTAATTGGTTCCTATTAAGTAATAAGATCATATGTCTACGGACAGACTCCTTGGTAGACAACCCCTCGAGTCTTCCGATGTGTTGTCTTATCTAGGCTTCTACCTGGTGCACACGCTAATAACACTGCGAGAGCTAATGTAATTACATGTTTACAAATAACAAATTTTTCAATTAGTTATTTTTCATTTCCTATCCCCAGCCTGAGTTCACTAAGATAATGTTTAATTCCTGAAATCATTTCCCAGGATTTTACTCAGGAACAATCACCCATTTTCAGTCTAAACTCTGCAAAAGAACCATTTCTAGAGAAGAAAAATTTTACAACTTATATTTTGACAAAACCATACATGAAATTGTCTAGAAAGTCATGAAAGCATAAGAGCAAAGTGGAAAATAACAGGCAAGCAGGAGGACTAGTCAGCAAACTTACCTGATCTCGAGAGCAAAGCGCTGTGACAGAAGTTCCTATAGCCACACAAAGCTCTCCTCTATATACACCTTGCAGCTCTGGGTTGGGGGGAGTCCTATCTTAAAGTGAACTTAATTCCTTTCATGCAAAGTCAAACCACCTGCAAAGAAGGCAAGGAGTAAGACTGATTTAGAAGCCAACCTACACAAGCTAGATCAGTGCGCTCCAAGTCCTAAGGGTTCTTTGTACTTCGAGGCTGGAGAGTCAGAGCTGTTTAAGTACTTTCCGCAGAAGAGGAGGTTGATGAGAACCAAAGCAATCAATCAAAGCATCCCAAGTGAGTAACCACACAAACAATAGCACAGTACTTCTAGTAACTGATTTCCTGGTTGACTAAACTATTCAAACAAAGACCGGTTTCCCAAATACTATATCCGAGTTTTTGCATGAAAGTTAAACAATATACACTTGTGTGTTTTTTATGGAAATATAAATGTTTCTGCTCTATACACTGCCAAACACACACCCAGGGCACGTCTTTACAAAATGAAACAGGTTTTCTCCATCCTTCTCATATAACTTAAAGTATGAGGCAGTTTATTTCAACATGTGCATAACAGAAACTACAGTATTTGGTGCCTCTCTGGGTTCCTAAGAATGCTTTCTTAGTTAAGCACTAATTTAAAATTTCCAGAAATTTACTGAAATTTTCTTTCATCTTGTCCTAAAAGTTGAACCACCTCCCACATTTTCAGCTAAAATAAACTACCCCCCAAAAATGAGCTATAAAATGCAACAGAAGTTCAGAATTATGCCAAGAATAAACCCATTTCATCCTCCAGCCCTCTCCCCACCACCTCCTCCCAGACACTGTCCATTGGGTATGCCAAGTGTCAGTTGGGAGTCTGGGGCTTATGGTATCAGTGAGGCATGGAATCAGAATTAGCCTCTTTCATCTTCACTGGCCATTGCCCTGAGAATAAATCTCATGTTACCTTTTACTCCAACCTTCTGTTTCTCAAGGTGTCTGATTTAGGACACAGAGGCTGACTTTCTGTTAATGAAGTTCCCTAAATTCTAGATCTCAATTGGAAAGCAGCCTGCCCTTAAAGCACCTGCCACCCTCTGTAGTCCAGACCAGGAAAAGCAGGCATTCTGGAGAAGAGCTTTTTTGGAGAGCTTTCCACCTGATTTGGTGGGGTTAGGGAAAACAATGAAGCGAAGGGCGAGAGAGTCTATCTATCCCTCTCAGTGATTTATTACTGAAATTCCTAAATGTGGAGAGAAAGCAACAAAGGTCTGGAAGCTGCAGACCGAAATAAATAGCAAGTCGTAATGTATTTAGCAAATGATAATGCAATCCACAGAAAGCTTTACAGAGGAGAAGGAAAAATACACTCCCTGGGGCTGGGAAGTCACTGAGTCTGTGAAGGCAGAGAAAGATACATTGTGCAGGAAATTTCTCTTGCTTCTCCCTACACATAAATCACTGTCTCTCGCGGGCGCTCTGCGGGGATGGAGGTTGAGAGAGGCGAGGGACCCCGCTCCCTTGGGAAAACGCGCTGGCGTCCCTTGCTCCCTGCTATGCTGCATCTCACCTGCCCCAGTGGATCATTGTCAAAGAGATTTAATCGTGTCACTGACACCTCTTCCCCGCCTCCTCCCACGAAGTGGCTCAGAGTCTCAGAGGACGCGGAACGTCGGAGCTCCCCGCTGGGCATCCATCAGCTGTTCTTCCCAGACCCCGCACGGAGCCCTGGACCCCCACGCCCCCCGGGCATGCTGGCCTGCCCGCTACCCGACCTCCCAATCCCAAGCCGCGTGGCCCCAAAGCGCGGTGTCCCTGGGCCACCCCTCCCTCCGACCCTGCCGTGGGACCCCAGCCCCGCACCTCTCAGCGGGGCAGGCTAAGCCCCCAGACCTCCTGCGCGGCAGCGGGCTGCGACAGCCACCCCCAGGTCATCCCCCGCGCGCTGGCGGCGGCTACGGCGGCGTCGGCGGCTGCGATCCGAACGGGCCCCTCCATGCACCAGGCAGGGCAGCGGGAGGGCGCGGCGCCTCGCACGCCGGGGCGGGGGCGCAGGGGCGGGCGGGTGGGCGACTGGCGCGGGGTCCCGGGTCTCCTCGCACCAAGCCGCGCGAGCCGGGCACCAGGGACTCAGGGGAGGGAAGCTGGGGGGGCGGGGCCACCGGGGCGCGGCCCCGCGGCCGCGCTCCTCCCCGCCAAGGCGCGCGCGCGCGCGCGCAACCCGGCGGGCGCGGGGCCAGCGAGGAGCACGCGAGGAGCGGGTGGGGGGAGCCGGCCGCCGAGGCCGCAGCGCCCGACGCCCCGCGCCCGCGGAGGGTGCGCGCGCAGCCTGCCAAATCAGCGGCGGGGGGATGGGCCGTACCAATCTGCGGAGGGGGGACGCTCTGGGCAGGCCCTTCTCCCGGTTCCCTTCCTGCTCGCTCTACGAGAAAGCCACCCAGGGAAGTAGAGCAGAGTCCCTGCTCTGGTTTAGGACAGGTGAGGATGAGCTGCCCTAGCAGCTCACAGAGATTCCCATCATGCCTGCACTCACTCTCCCTCCCTTCACTTCCCCGGGAGAGGCGGCATTTCTGGCCTGTCTACACGTTCCCCCGTTTCCCCGCCCCGGCCCCGCCCCTCACCCCTCTACCTAAGTTCTCTGCGAAGACGCAGAGTTCTTCCCCTCGCTTGGGTCTCGACTGGGATCTGCCTTAGGCGTCCAGCGTCCCGTCGCTTAGGGTTCTTTGGCCTTTTCACCACTTCCAGTGTTTAGTTCCTTGGGCGGCTCACCTGGTTCCCCAACCCGCCCTGCGCTCAGATACTCGCACGCGCCTAACAAAGCTGCCCAGGGACGAGGAGAGGCTCCGTGTGCTGGTGAAACCAGCGTGGCCTTTGGCCCCAGAGTCTTCCCAGCTCGTCCCTTGGGCCTGCCCCAAGTTATCTGATCCCTCTGAACTCCTGTTGTTCAAACAGAAAAAAGGAAAAATAATTTCTATTTAAATGGTTGTTGTGCAGCATAGATAGGATACTTAGTGAAAAGCACCTGCCACTCTGGGCGTTTGAGGACTCTGACTTCTGTATAATAACTATTATTAGCAGTTAGTTCATTTTTTTTAACATCATCATCGTTACTTACTATTTAACTACAAAAAGAGCCTTACTAATATTTGAAGTTCCCAAGCACTCAGTACCAAACTTCAGGAGAAATATGCCACTCCCCTCACCTTCTCACCTGAATTTCACAAAGAAATGCTTTGAAAGTGTGGTCGTGTTCAGACAATTTAGCTTTCTGCGTTAGCTACATACAGGGTCTTTGTGAAAGCATTAGGTCATAAGAAGGTCAGAACAAGGAAAAAAAGAACTCTAATTCTAGTTCGTTCTCCATTGTTCATATTTTACCTATTCAGACCAAGAATCTGTATGTTATTAACTTAAGGTATGGTAAATGATTTTTCATTCGGCAAACAAGAGGTCCTATAAACATTTGAAGGTTTAACTGAAATGAGATTTGTATGTGAATGGGATGGAAGTCTGGCAGGTTTCTCGTGGCCGTTTGTAAGACTCCCAGCCGTCAGAGTAGAGCAGCTCGGCTACAGACACTCCAGGCTCCTGTCTTGGGGCCCCATTGACTCTGGACACCCCCAAATCTCTCCGTGCCATATGAATATCACTGTGCCTCGTGTTACTCATAATCAGGCCTGAGCAATAATCAAGATGTTTGTTGATACTGATTACTCCCTTTCTGCCTTGTTTGTAAAGTGGAGAAATCATTTCAAGTGCAAAATAGTTTTTCATTAATTAATCGTTCTGTATTTGTTCGACATTTACTTTTTTCTTCTTTTTTTTTTTTAAAGATTTTATTTTTTCCTTTTTCTCCCCAAAGCCCCCTGGTACATAGTTGTATATTCTTCGTTGTGGGTTCTTCTAGTTGTGGTATGTGGGACGCTGCCTCAGCATGGTCTGATGAGCAGTGCCATGTCCGCGCCCAGGATTCGAACCAACGAAACATTGGACCGCCTGCAGCGGAGCGCGCGAACTTAACCACTCGGCCACGGGGCCAGCCCCTCGACACTTACTTTAAAAGTATTTATTAAGCACCCACTCTATATCGCTGCTAGACAAAGAGGGACGTGGAGAAATCTGACACAGTCCGAAGCTTCAAAGAGGTCACAGTCTAATTGTGATACGGACACATAAATGGGTAAGTACACTGAGCATCTTTAGTGCTGTGGGAGCACAAGGACAGTGTTGTTAACCCTGTCTGGAGTTTGAGGGGAGGGAGGGCGGCTTATCAAGAAAGACTTCCCGAAAGAAGTGACCTGTGAACCAAGCCTTAGAGGATAGTAGGAGTTGGCCAGGTAAAGGTGAAGGGGTGGGAGAAGCTGTAGGCAGAGGAGACATGAATAAAGGCATATAGGCAAGAAACAACAAGGCAGCTCTAAGGAACTGCAAGCTTTTCTTTGCGGTTGAAGTGTAAAGGGCCAGTAGGGGATTGGGAAGCGAAGGCGCTGCAGAAAGAAGCTGAAGCCTGATCACTGATAGCCGTCCATGTCATGCCAAGAAGCTGGGACTTTATCCTGTAGGCAATGGGGAGTCAATGCCGGGTTTTAAGTGGGAGTATGATATGATCAGCTTTGTGTCTAGAAAGATCACCTAGCAGCAATGATGAGGATAGATTTGAGGGAGCCAAGCCTGAGGTCAAAAAATTTGGAAGCTTCTGAAGCAGTACAAACGGTCCAGTGGGATCAAGAGACTGAACGAGGACAATACAGTCATGCACCACATAGCGACAGTGCGGTCACGGATGGACTGTGTGTACGGTGGTGGTCCCATAAGGTTAGTACATATGGCCTAGCTGCGTAGTAGGCTCTACCATATAGGTTTGTGTATGCACTGTATGGTGTTCATACAACGATGAAATCGCCTCACAATGCTTTACTGAGGACATATTCCTGCAGTGAAGCGACGTGTGACTAGTAGTAAGGACAGAGAAAAAATGGGAAGTTCCAGAAACAACGAAAATTTGGCAGGACTTGGAAACTGATTGGATGTGGAAAGTAAAGAAGAGAGGGGACTCAAAGATGACATCAGCCTTCTAGTCTGAGTGGATGGTGGTCACGCCCCCCCATTTCCCATGGTACCTGGGAAGAGAGTAATGCCCTGCAGGAGATACAGGTTTTAGGGGAACAATGATGTGTTCAATTTTCACCTATTATTTTATTTATTTATGTATGTATTTATTTATTTATTTGTTTTGTTTTTTTGAAGAAGAAGATTAGCCCTGAGCTAACATCTGCCGCCAGTCCTCCTCTTTTTTGGCTGAGGAAGACTGGCCGTGAGCTAACATCCATGCCCATCTTCCTCTACTTTATATGTGGGATGCCTGCCACAGCATGGCTCAACAAGCGGTGTGTAGGTCCGCACCCGGGATCTGAACCAGCGAACCCTGGGCCACTGAAGTGGCACGTGTGAACTTAAATGCTGCGTCACCAGACCAGCCCCAATTTTGAACCTTTTAAACTTGAAGTGCCTGTGGAATCTCCAAGTACAGGTGTCCACTAGATCAATAAGTCCAAGCTGGAGATATAGATTTGAAAGTTATCAGCATAGAGTATATTTATACCATGAAAATAGAAGTGATCCCTCTGAAAGAACATGGAACTCTAGAAAGTTGTGGCCAAGGATGGATCTCTAAAACCCCAATGACTAAAGCCCTCAATTATCCTGATGAATTTGGAGGGAAGGTTGTTTACTCAGCTTAAGGTGTGGGACTTGAGAAGGATGCTTGAGGAATGTGGTGGGCATTTGGAATAGTCATTAGGAAAAATGAGAGTTGAAAATTGAAAGTTGAAAATCAATCACAGGATTGATGAGTGATGCTGAGGGTCTGGCTGAGGTTGGAGATCATGAATTTGTAGTGATGAAGTCTGCTCGATTGGGTGATTTTCTCTATCAATATGTAACCACTCAGGTGTAAGGGGAAAAGCATAACACTGAGCCAAATTTGGAGTTTTTCTGGGGGATAAGCAAGTAAGGAAAATAATATATGATATTGGTAAGAAAATAATTTAAATCATCAATCAATCACAGAATCCAGGCTGTAGCTGGAAAAGAGTGATAGACTGGAATAAAATGACTGATTTTCAAAAAGGAGATTTCTGTGTGGTTAAAGAGCAATTGTTACAGGATTGAGGAGTGAACAAGCCAAAAGTTCTTTGGTTACGATCACCATTTCCGACGTGCAACAGCTCCAGAAATGATTGGGTCTAGAATGGTAAAGGATAGTGGTGGTTGACGTGGTGTAGAGATTTAAGGTCATCAGAATTTATACCATCAGGGGACACTGGGGCTTGAGAGATGGGCAGACCTTGACGAGACCGAGAGGATGTTAACAGAAATACCATGAACAAGTGCCCAGGTCCACAGTGACTAAGTGGGAAGGTTGACAGATGCTGAGTGACACAGATATACATTCAGTGAATTTTAGGCCTGAATTGGGTGCTTTGATAATACCAAATAAATGTTAAAATGAGTTCTTCAAGAATAACATCATGAGCTGAGTAAAGACAAGCAGACCGGCGTCAAATTGGGACTCCACCTCATTTGACTTAGTCAAGTTAAACTCTTAAAGCCTCGATTTTACTATTTGTAAAATAGGCATGAGACTCATACAGGGTGATAATCCAGCCTACCTCCATAGGGTGGCAGGGGGATTAACTGAGATGACACAAATTAAGTACTTGGTCCTTGGCACATGGCAAGCACTGAATAAAAGTTAGATCCAATAACAGTGATAGTTAACGCTTATGCAGCACTTGCTATATGCCAAGATTATTGTAAGCATTATTCCCATATTACAAGTGAGGAAACAGGCCCAGCAACGTGAGGTCCCAACTAGGGTCACATAGCTAGTTAGTGTCAGAGCTGCTGTTCAAACCCAGGGAGCCTGGCTCCAGAGGCTCCTTTTTTTTTTTTTAAAGGTACAAACTTCCAGTTATTTATTTATTTATTTTTTTGAGGAAGATTAGCCGTGAGCTAACATCTGCTGCCAATCCTCCTCTTTTTGCTGAGGAATATTGGCAGAGGCTAGACTCTTGAGCAGTACACATTAATGTCTCTCCACAACAAGCATGTTTATTTTTATTAATATCACTTCAAGTGAACTTATCCCTAAAAACTTTTCTGGAGCACCTTTTAGGTGTAAAGCACTAAAATAGAGCGGTATGAGAAAATACCAGGATTAAATCCATCGAGGGGCCTCCTCGGGATCCTTTGGCCTCCCCTGTCTCTAGGAGCCTCGGCTACCGCAGCGACCACTCGATGCTCTCCCACCATTCCTGGACACTGCAAAGCTTGGGATCCGGGTCTCCCAGAATCTGCTGACAGGGCCCAGTGACCCAACGCAAAAGTGCCTTGGTTTCCTCATATATAAAATGGAGATAGTGACACCTGTGTTGCACTTTCATGCATTGGTGGTGAGAACAAAAAAATGATACAACCTCCAGGGAAGAAAATTCAACAATATTTATCAAAATTTAACATGCTTTTTACCCTTTGATCCAGCAGTGCCAGTCGTGAAATTCATCCTACAGGCACTCTTACACTCGTGTAAAATGCTGCGCATAGAAGCCCACATGCTGCAGCATCATTTATAACGGATCAGAACCAACCCAGGTGTCCATCCATAGGAACTGTAGCCACACAGTGGAATACTGTGCAGCTGAAAAAAGGACACTCTTAGCTGCCATGGAAAGTACGCTAGATTCTGCCGTTTGTGACAACATGGATGGACCTTGAGGGCATTAGGCTAAGTGAAATAAGTCAGACAGAGAAAGACAATACCGTATGTTCTCACTTATACGTGGGATCTAAAAAACAGAACTAAGAAAACAGATTGGTGGTTGCCAGAAGCGGGGATGGGGTGTGGACAAAATGGGTGAAGGTGGTCAAAGGATACAAACTTCCAGTTATAAGATGACTTACAAGTTCTGGGGATGTAATGTACAGTGTGATGGCTATAGTTAGCAATACTGCATTATCTATTTGAAAGCTGCTGAGAGTCAATCTTAAAAGTTCTCATCACAAGAAAAAAATTGGTTACTTTGTATATTAACTGAACTTATTGTGGTAATCTTTTCCCAATGTCTACATATAGCAAATAATTATGTTGTATGCTTTAAACTTATACAATGTTATGTGTCGATTACATCTCATTAAAACTGGGGGAAGAAAGAAAGTACTTTAGGGTACTTTGTCAACTGGAAAAAAGAGGGAGAGAGAGGACGATGGAGATGTAGAAACATGTCCATAGTATTACGTCCTACTTTCTAAGAAGGAGAAACTAGGAATATATATTTCTATTTGCTAATGTTTTGCATGAAGAACCACTGGAAGGATCCAAAGAATAACTTTAAAAATGATTACCTCTGATGGAAAGTGGATACTAGAGTTGACAGGAACAGGGATAAGATTGAGACTTTTTAATTTGCTGGCTTTTATAATACTTGATGTTTGAACTATTTAAACAGGTTGCTTATCCAAAACAAAATAAAACAAAAATTTAGGGGCCAGCCTGGTGGCACAGTTGTTAAGTACTCATGTTCCGGTTCGTCAGCCCGTGGTTCGTTGGTTCACATCCCAGGTGTGGACCTACACACCACTTGTGAAGCCATGCTCTGTCAGGCATCCCACATATAAAGTAGAGGAAGATGGGCACAGATGTTAGCTCAGGGCTAATCTTCCTCAAGAAAAAAAAGAAAAGTAAAGAAAACCAAAAATTGAATATGAAAATAATGCCTGTTTTTCAAGGCTTAAATGAGGTAACATGTCAAACGCCTGGCACAGTACCTGACACACAGTAGGATCTCAGCAAGTGGTAACTACAAAAATAACTTCCAGTTCAAGTGGAAGAAGAAAGGCTTTAAGAAGGAAGGAGAACTTAACCTCAGCCTGGAGACCGAGGAAATCTCAGAGAGAAGTAGAGATACAGGGACCATTCCCAACGAGGGAGTAGGTGGAACAAGGGGAGCAAAGTTGTGAAGGCAGGATTGCAGGTGGAAGGCTCTGGACAGTGAATGGCCCATAGGATTCGAGCAGAGTTCAGTGCAGAGGAACAGTGGGAGATGAAGTTAGTGGGATAAGCTGGGGCCAGGTAGTGGGAGGTTTGAATTGTTCTTAAGAACTTGGGACTTTATTCTTTGGATCACAGTAATAGTAACTAGTCTTTGTATTTGAATTGCATTTTATGGTAGAAACTCAAATCTTATTACCTAGATTTGATACCAACCCAAACTAGTGTTATGAGCCTCTAACATATTCTTGAACTAGAAATGATCTAATAGACGTGACAAATGTCAAGAAGTGTCTCTTTTAGCAACAGCAGGATTGGTGAGAGTGGATCCTCACGAAGCTGGCTCAGGCTGTTGAAGGTTTTCAAACAAAACAGGGATTTCACATGTTTTGGTCTTGGTCATGGTTTAGGATTTTATTTGATCTTATTTACATAAGAAAAAACATTACTCAATTTAAAACTGAAAAAAAGGAAGGGAAAAATGACTCTCTAAAAGTCATTTTAGACCAGGGCCTTTCTTTTTACTCTCTGCTAAAGGTTTCAAAGTTCAAAACAACAACCAAACCCCCACAATAAGTTGGACCCAGAGGGCTACACGATCACAGAAGTCGCTTGTCTCCATTTGGATGATTTCCAAATTTATGCAACAAAGTCCCCGTCAAATATGCAGGAAGTCCTGATTATTTATGATGTAATTCAATATTGACATGTTATTAAATGACCTGACCCTCCCCCAAGCCTTTGGAATTTCGCATCTAATGCCTGCAGGATAACTCCCTGCCAAGGAGAGAAGATTGGTAATCAACAGTTTTCCTCTGCGAGATATTTTTCTTCTTCAAAAAGAAATTCCAATAGGTTGACTGTATTCTCACTGTCTTGTACATTTCCTGAATTGTGTGCAAGAGAATTTCACGGAGACAGAGATTTCTCTGGCTTTTTTATGTTGAGCAGGCTAAGCTCCAGAGACTCACCGCCTAAACCCATGACACATAGATCACCTAACTCTGTGACTGTGTTTGTGATGCTGGGTGAATTTACCCACACACCAGGTCAGGACAAAAGGATTTTACACATCTCTGCACTAGCAAAGAGTGTGGAGATCATTTTACAGGAAAGAGAAAGAAAGGTCTGTAATGGAGGCTGACACTGAACAGACACGGGTGCCACCTTCCATGTCATACAGTTACGTGCAGCAAAGAGGCCCCTGTTTGAGGTATGAAAGAAAGAGAAGGGCCTGAAAGAAAATGACAAGGAACTGGGGATATTTGCAAAGGGTGGCAGCTAACGAATGAGTTATTTGAGGCTGGATGGCCTCATAGAAAAAGCACTGAACTGAGGATTGGGAAGCCTGTCCAGGATAATTTATTCCCAGCTCCCTCATTATCCTCCTGTTGCTGTGTGATCTTGGGCCAATCAGTCTCGATGGCAGAATTTCCCTTCCTCCTCTCAGAGGGGAAAAATGAACTATAGCATTTCAAGGTCTCTAAGTGGCTGGCATTGTTAGAGCAAATTCTGGCAACTTTAATGGCTCTAGCATAGGTTGGAACAAAAAGGTTTTGACATAATGTCTTAGCTGCTGCTTGAAGGATTTCGTTTTAAGTCCCTCAGGACATCTAACACCTGAGGCCGCTCTGACTAGGCTAGTCTCTGGAGGTGCTGGGGGTCTTCTGTTTGGTCCTGTTGACCATCAGCTGTATGAACTTGGGTAAGTTTCCCCATCAGCAAAACAGGTGCACATATACCATAGGTTGGCAGGTTGTTTTAAGGATTTTAGGTGTATAACGCACCTTGTACGGCAGCCAACACAGAATAGGCGTGCCATACGTGATTGTGCTTACTATTCATCAGCTTGCTTTAGACAACCACCGTTCCTCGTCACTTGTGAATGTTTCTTACATCAGCAGGAAAGAATGTTTTGAAAACTAACTTGCATCTTGGACAAATTACTTACCATGCTTTGTGCATCAGTTTTCCTATCAAAATAGGTACTATTACTGTTTCTCAATGTGAAAATAATACCTATTCTCTGTGACTGTTATGAGGATTAAGTGAAATAATGCATATAAAGAACTTGGCCCAGAAATAGACATAATAATAAAAATTAACTACTGTTATTATTTTTATCATCATCATTGTCGTCATCATCATGGTAAAAATCATTGTGAATTCTCCTCCTATAGAACAAAGTTTTCTCTAATTGTTTTAGTTGTGAGCAATTATCATGCTACATGAGCAATGAAAGATTGACACACATGAATTATTGGTTTGTGTTATAATCTTTCACATGTTAGTAATAAGGATAATGCTTGCTCTACATATTGATGTTTATCCATAAATGACATAAATTTAAAAGACTGTTATGAGGATTCGATAAACTTGGCACATAGTAAGCATTATATTGTGCTTGTTAACAAAATAAACACAAATATATATATTAAAAAACGGAATCTCATGAGTCATCATCCTTAGTCTTGGATTTACATTACATAATCAAGTGTTCTCTCTCCTCTTGGCCAGTTAAAAGTACTTATAAAGAGCATCAGTGCTGACGCCCCCTAAAACAACAGCTCTGAAACTGAGCCCTCTAAAAGTCCCTGTGTCGACCTCCTCTCATGCCCTGTGCTAGCCACCATGCTTCCCAGTTTTCGCTCTTCTGGGCCCCAGCCTCTCCCCTTGACCACATCCTTGACCAGCTCATTTACTACCTGCCTCTTCCCCAGTTACTGTCTGTCCAGTCCTGGGGGTTCTGGGTACCAAGTTTCCTGGGAGAAATGGAAACTCTTTCTTACTGACTCTGCATCACCGTCTCAGCCTTATCATGTCCTTGGGGGCTAGAGAGACCCTGGCCCTGGGCATGGGCAGGAAGATGATACCGTGAGACGAGACCCTGGAACTCTGGCATCTTGGGGCAGAAGTGGGAGCCTAGAGAAGCTGGTGGCTCACGCCCTGGGCTGCTCTCCTCACAGCAGGCTTGGAGATAGCCTTGATGTTCACATTTATGCCAGAAAAGGAGGGGAAGCAAGTGGGGAGAGAGTACCTGCAAGCTAGATACCTGAATGAGGGAGGCTTAGGAAAGGCTGGCAGGGATTGAGAATGATTGATTGATTGGTTGATTGATCAATTGATTGATTTTAATTTCAGGTGCACATCATTAAATTTTGACTCCTGTATAGACTACATTGTGTTCACTACCAAAGGTCCAGTTGCCATCCATCACCGTACACTTGTGCCCCTTTACCCCTTTCATCCTCCCCCCACCTCCTTCCCCTCTTTACCCACCAATCTGGAGAGCAGTTTAAATTGAGGGCCATTTCCCTTCCCCATCCAATCCATTCCTCACAGATGAGCCACTGGACTGTCACAAAAGTGTTACTCACTGTCCCTTGCCTCCTTGCATCAGGGACTGCCTTAGTTAATGAAGGGAGTGCCATGGAGAAAGAGACAGAAATTTTCTCCAGCTTTCTCCAGGTTGGAGATGTAAAATGGCCATGGGCTTTTCCACGTGTTTTCAGACTGAAAAGGCATGGGTGAACTAATTCAATCTAAGGTGTCAATAACTGATAACAGCTTTATGTTTAGTTCTCCTGGGACCTAGGGAGATCATTCTCGGGAGCAGACTTTCGGATGCTGTAGCAGCCCCTAGGGAGATATTCAGGGTTTGGGAGACCTTCTGTCTCCTCCATGTTCCGATCACAGTACAGGTGTGGCTCTTTGTGTTGCCTACATTTAAGGCCCAATGCACTTTCTCTGCTGCCCCATGGCCAGTAATCTCCCTGGTGACAAGCAAGGCTCTGGGGCTGAGATTAGCACCCCACACACCTGGCCCCAGCCTGGGAGGAGGCATGAGAAGGCGGTAAAGAGTCCCTTCACATGCCCCCTCCCATCCTTCTCAGACCCCCAGCTCCAGGCAGGAACATCTCTTCTCCCTCTCGTCTGTTGTATTCACTTCACAGATTCGTCAAAAGCTCAGCACTGAGCCAATTAGCCCCTCCTGCAGCCCACTTTCTCTTGGGCCCCTTCACAAAGGGCTTCCACCTTGATTAAAGGACTGTGCCTGAGGTGACACTGAGCTTAACATTCTTCACAAACGCCCGAGGAGGAGGGCAGTGGGGCTTTCCATGGAAGGAAGGAATGGAGGTGGGAGTGTGAAACTTAAGCCCAAAATAAGCCAAACCAACACAAAATTATGGGACTCCTGGACTTTTTTCCAGAGTGAGATAATTTCCTTTCTTACCAGCCATCAGGAGCCATGAGTTTGAGGACAACATGTGCCTCTTAAGCTCATCAGGTCCAGAGTCTTGCCTCCGTGCGTGAGGATGGCTCAGAGAAGTCTTGGTCCTCTCTGCAAGGCCCTAATTTACCTGCCTCTCAATCTCTCTGTCTCTCTGTCTCTCTGTCTCTCTGTCTCTCTGTCTCTCTCTCGTACGTCAGTATCTCATACTCCTGATCATGAGGCATGTAATCTGAAGGTCCCCACCAGCTTGAGAAGGCTGGCTTTATTGTCCTCTAACACAGGAACACTTCAGGACCTCTTTGGGATGTTCAACCTGAGATGTTCGGTCCCATCTGGATTACTGTCCCTGAGCCCAGTGATCTGTCTGCACCAGAAGTCCCCAGGAAGGTGTCACTCTCTGGCTTCTCTTTCAACCAACATTAGCAACCGCAGTTTGGAGATTTAGCCCTGTAGTCTTCTCTGGACCTGACCTACTTCTACCCTAAGGCTGCCCTAGAGATGGCTCAGAAGGTGCTGAACTCAACAGGCACTCGGAAACAATGAGCCAAAGGCGCAAAGGAGCTGGAACAGGTCACCCTCCTCTTCTTCCTCGGTCCTTTGTTTCTCTCTTTGCTTTTAAACACTGAAATTGCCATAGTTCTCAATTTCAATCAGTTTGCTGGTTTCTAAGTATAATTAATGTATTCAATGACATTTACTAAGCACCTATAAGATGTTATCAAGTTTGATGTAATGTTTCCTCACTTCTTTGTGTTTGCCTTCTATTTTGCTGATTTCCTGGGAGGGGTCAGTATATCTTCCAACCATTTTTTTTTTGAGAATCCAAAGATCCAGGCAAGTCAACAAATGCTTATCAAGCGTTTTTCTGTTTATCACATGCTATTAGAAGGACGCAATAGCATCTCTGCCCTTGAGACACTTAGTCTTCTTTGGTGAAATAAAATATGCACTTACGTAGTACCTATTAAGTGCCAGGCACAGAGTTCTAAGACCTTCCTATAAGCACTCATTTAACAATACTGTGAAATAGGCATTGTTATTCCTACTTTATAGAAGAGAAAACCAAGGCTCAGAGAGGTTGAGTAACTTGTCCAAGTGACACAGCTAGAGAGGATAGAACTGAATTCAGTGCAAAGCCGCTGATCTTCAGAATCCACACACTTAACCCCTACGCTATGCAGCCTTTCAAATGTGTCTCCATGACAATGAGAAAGCGATGCAAAGTGGCATACAAACAAACACTCATTTGTTATGGAGTAGACTGAGGTTATGGGTTTGAAGAGCCAGAAAGAAATGGTTCTTGGGCAAAAGAACCACAGAAAGAGCTGGGTTGAACTGTTTGAAGGCTAATAGAAGACATTGTGCACATGCACAATGAGGGGGACAACATGGAGATCCAAAGAGAAACTAAGGGATAGGGTGGGAGACTTGCCTGATTTAAGAATAAAGAAAATAGGGAAGTTCCTCTCTGCAAAATGACGGTAACGATAGTACCTCCCTCCTGGCTTTTTGAGGATTAGAACAATGCCTTACACGTACTGAGCTCAGTGTAGGCGTTGACTGCACTATTACTGTTACTGTTCTTGGAAGAGCTTATACTTTGGGACTGGCTAGAGTTGGGGAGAGGGGAGCCTGGCTTATATTATGGTGTCTTAGGTTAGTGACTGAAACACACTGAAAACCTTTGTTCCTGGCAAAGCAACATTATGCTCTCATTTCAAACCCACTTATAAATTCTGCAATGGAAAAAGAGGGGCCGCCCCTCAGGGAACTCACTGTAATGGCCTGAGACTTGGGCCACACTCTCACTAAATCCACCGGCAGAAGACTTTCAGGCCACCCAGCCCCACCTGGAGGTGGAAGGTGATTAAATGGGTGATCTCACCTAGTCCCTTTTGACCAAGGAGAGGACCTGAGTCTGTGATCCTGTACACAGACTCCTATGCGTCACAAACCATGGGCGTTTTTGTGGATTGTTCTTTGTTCAGAAAAAGCCAGAGCAGTTGCGAGAAGTCTGCAGAATGTTAGAGCTGTCACTTCTAAAGTAACGTAACTCTGTCTGTTACCCAGCCCATCAGCAAAGCAAAGCAAGGTATACGTCTCCGTGAGTCAGGGTTTATTTAATATTCACAACCCTGGCAGGTTTTTGACTGATGAAAATGTTTTGCAAACAGAACCTGGTCCTGTTTTTCTCCGTGCTCCTTCCCCCTGCCAAATGGAGAGTGAGAGGTTGGCAGAGCCAGTGCTGAACTAGTAGGGCTGACGAGATACTATCTCCATCTCCTTGTAACACGAAACATTTATTTTGCAGCGAGCGAACACAGAATTGAAAGTGGGCCAAGATTTCTGGGAGCAAGAGGCTTGATTTGTCCCTGGCTGGACTGCCTAGTTTGCAGACTTTCTGCCTTTTGTCTCCCCCACAGTGGAGCATGAGCTCCACCTGAGATGTAGGCCAGTCTAGAAGCAAGGCAGTTACTGTAAGGCAGTTCTAGAAGCACCAAACCATTCCCCACCTCAGGCCCAGAAGTTAGGGAAACTGCCTACATGGCCATGAGGATGAGCCAAACGGGATGGGCTGTGATGGGCAAACCAGGTTTGTGACTGCCTCCTCTCCATGCCTGTGCCCTCTGCTGTCTGTCTGGGGACCCGAAGCCCCAGATGCAGACACAGCTAGGGGCCCACACAGCAGCCTCAGCAGAGACACGTGGGGCACTTTGACGAGGGCCTAACTCCCCTGCAGCAAGACGAGCGTCCCTCAAGACCTGAGGACACCAAGGAGGGCTCACAGCACCTAGTTCCCCGGGGCTAGTAGCCTCAGACAGCTTCAGCTGAAATCCTGGCTCTTACTAGGTATGTGGCCCTGGGCAAGTTATTTAATTTCTGTATCTGTAAAATGTGGATAATAATAGTACCTACCCCCTAGGCTGTTGTGAGAATTAGAACAGTAAGCTTAATATGAATGTTGGCTATGCTGTTACTATTATCGTCAGAGTTAAGGTGTGAGTGGAGTTCCCTCTTCACAATCCAAGAGTCCTTGACACCTGTTCTCCACTGCCCCGCGGGGCCCACAGGCCGGGCCCTCTGCCTCTGCCAGGTCTCTCTTCTCAGGAAGCCTCCCCTTCCTCTTACATCAGAGCTGGCTTTTTAAGGTGCTTGGATTCATAACCAGTTTCTTTGGTCCTGCTTCTTGCATGGGGCTCCCAGCACCAGCCTGTACCACTCAGCTTCGGTCTGTTTGTTCAGTTACTTGAAACACGGTTATTGTCCAAACTCTTCCTTTCAAGAAAGGAGAAATCCTTAAAGAGTCAGTTCCGAAGTTGATTTACAAACATACTGCTGTGGTCCTGTTCCAGAAAATGTCCCAGCTCCTCACTTACTTTTTCGTCTAACTCAGGTTTATTGAGTGCTTTTTACCTCAGAGTTTCTCAGCCTGAGCACTATTGATATTTTGGGTCAGATAATTCTTTGTTGTGGGGCTGCCCTGTGCATTGTAGGACACTTAGCAGCATCCCTGGCCTCTACCCACCAGATGCCAGCAGCACTCACTCCTCCAGTTGTGACAACCCAAATGTGTCTAGACATTGCCCATGTCCCCAGGGGTAAGGTTGTCAGATTTTGCAAATAAAAATATAAAGATATATTTTATCTGGTGGCCTTACCGTTGGGGCAGATCACCCCAGAGTGAGAACCACTGGGTTAGGTGCCAGGCCCTGGGCCTAGTGCATTCGCATCCGTTTACCCGTGGGGCAGTTATTAGCAACCCATTCTAAAGATGAGGAAAATGGCTTGCCCACCGTCCCAGATAGATAACTGACTTCAGTGCTCTTTGTACTATATTGCAGCAGCTGAACGGAGCACATCCTCTTGGAGCATCTTCCATGGTTATCAACGTGGAGGGGCCCCATTCCTCCCCATTCCAACCCTTCTGAGCCTCCGATAATTGGGACATGGGTTGTAGGAAGGGCCAGACTAGACATTGTCCTACAAACCTCTTCACCCCACCCAGCTCTGAAAGAGTCTCCGGTAGAGAAGGCGCAGGCAGGAGAGGAGGGGACAGGGGCCCAGCGGGCTCAGGGTCCCGCCTCCCACGGCTCTGCAGCCGCAGCCTGCAGAGACAAAAGGCGGCGGGTGTGGTCGTATTTCCCTTGCTCTATCACCCAGCTCAATGGGGCATTCTGGATCCCTGCCCTCCAGTGCTCAGGGACCTTATTAACAGACCTCAGCTGTGGCCCGGAGCACTTACCTCACCCAAGAGGGCTCTATTTGCATGATAATGCCCTCTTTGGGGGAATTATTGCTTAATTAAAGAACAGCAATCACTTTAATTAGCATGTCTCCCCGCTCCCTGGTACTTCATGGATTCAAATGAGCTCCTCATTAGGTATTGGCACTTGGACAAATCTGGGGCCTCCGGCTGCAAAGGGAGGCTCCCAGGGCAGGCGGCCACAGCCAGGACCTCAGCGATGGGGAGGCCCAGCTCTGCCAAGAGCACAACCCAGCCTTTGTGAGGAGAACAGCAGACAGGGCCCAACCAGCACCCTTCCGGGCCCATGACCCGGCACGCAGGGGAGGGCCAGGCCCTGGGTGGTGGCCTTCGCAGGCTTTCTCCTTGCCTCTGCTTGTCTCCTTGAACTGTACTTTTCTTTTCAGCTCTTTTGCCCTTAACGTTCAGCTGCCTTACACCATCCTCCTCCCATGAATGTTTTGAGCTACTTTTGTCACCCCAACCCATCGCTCTTCTTGCTCTTCTTCTCCCCTGCCCCTCACTGTCCCCAACATGAATCTGCTTTAATCTCAGTGCCCCTCAAGTTCTTCCCTCCCAGCTTCGGAGTACGATTTTCTCTTTTAACTGGTAGGGTGCAGGGGGATAGCACATAAAACAAATCAAAAACAAACAGGCAAGAAAAACACCTGTCCTGATCCAGGGACAGTCTCTTTCCCTGGACAAGATCACCACCTCCTTTTAACTTCCCTTCCTTGAGATCTAGAAAACTATCCAGGAACTGCTCTGTGTGCTCAGGCCTGAGAAGGATTTCTAGAAATATGGGCCACTGCGGATCTTACCACAGCTCACCGTTCCCAATTATTAATAAAACATAAGTTATTTTGTAGGCTGCTGGACAACCACTTCCTATATAATAATACAAGTAGTGTCATCCTAACTGTACTTTGATATTTCTCTTGATCTTTTCTGGAAAAATCTTTTCTAGAGTACAATAGCCTTCCTTCCAGGAAAAATCTTCTTTCTTTGCCTGGATGTCAATGTACCCAAAATCACTTGACCTTCATCCTTCCTGCTTCGAATGTGTGCACACACGCATAACACACACACACACACACTCACTCTACCCCCAAGGCCTGTATCTATAATATTCTGTCTATTGAAAATAAAGGTGAAAGTACACATTTAAAAAGTGGGAAGGTAGAAATAGCCCCAGGTCTGCATTCAGGAGATCTGGCTTCCAGTGTCACTTGAGCGTCCAGGGCAGAAACATCCCTTTCATCCATTTTCTGGGGCTCTTGGGAAGAGAGTGAGAATAGTGCAGGGCTGTAGCTCCTGAGAGAGACCACCCTCAGCCTCCCACTCAATTCAGGGCTCCCTTCCGCCACCACCCTGCCAGCACACATCCAGCCTTCCGCCCTCTCCATCTGGCTCAGCTTTGTGCCCCCCAGAGGGAGCAGGCATGGGGCTCCCCTACCTTCAGAGTCCCCGACTTTGCCTGTGTGGGAGGAGATTTCAGGGGGATGAGGAGGTAGCAGGGAGCTACTTTGGGGACCCAGGCTGGAGAGAGATGGGGGAGGGAAGAGGAGGGCGAGGTGGGGGTGTCTGGGGAGAAAGGACCTTGCTCCCCCTGGGCATCATCCTGTGGAGAAAGTAACAACAAATCAGAGGTAAATCCACTTCCTGGCAGGAAGCTGAGCCTGAAACTAGATGAAGCCACAGTGGTTCAAAGGGAGAGTGACACCCAAACAAGAGAGCAGCTCTTAATCCCCCACAGAAAGATGAGAATGGAGAGCTCAGGCCCAGGAGGGAGAGCGCTGGGCTTTGTTTAACCAGGATTGAAAACACAGCCCTATTGAGAGCTGGGGCTTTGAGGCACAGACCCCGAGGCGCAGTTGCCAAGTTGAAGGCAGCCTAAGGCTGCCAGCTTTCACCTCTTTAGTTCTGGGCTTGGCAGTAATGAGGCGAAGGGCCAGGACTTTTA
Organism: Equus przewalskii; assembly: GCF_037783145.1. Lineage (NCBI taxonomy): Eukaryota > Metazoa > Chordata > Mammalia > Perissodactyla > Equidae > Equus > Equus przewalskii. Next base: position 35,536,139 of record NC_091836.1, read on the forward strand.
ACTGGCTGGGTCAAAAAGGTTTCCTTATTAGACAAACAGTGGGAGGGGGTAGGGGATGCATTCGAGTCTCAGCTTAGAACGCGGAACTTCCAGAAAAGAGGCAGAACCGGAGGCCTGTTCTACAGTCTGCTTCACACCCAGCCCACCACTGAGCCCCTGGGCCCTTGACCTCTGTCGCCTCCCCACTCCTGCCATCTTCAGCACAGCTTGAAGGGGAACTTGAAGAAGTGTCAAGTGGGCCAGAAGAGGGCCCAGAGAGACATGAAGTGACAAACAGGTGGCCAGGGGAGGGGCCTGTGTTGAGGCTAGTTCTTGACCTGTAGGTCAGGGCGTGGGATAGGTCAACTTGAAGAGGGCAGCCCTCAGCCAGTGGGCAGACAGGTCCGTGGGAGGGAGGGGTCCCTTTCTCCTGGGTGGTGGCAGAAGGCTCAGTGTGCAGCTGCTGTGTCCCAGCCCTGGCCCCAGGGGTCTGAGGCCCCCACCTTGCTGAGTGTTCTCCAAAGCTGTCTGTCAACCTGCGCTCTGCAGCGACCTCAGGCTTACGAAGTGGTGCACCAGGGCCAATGGAGGTGGGGAAAGGGATGGCCCAAGCTGAGTGAGGGGTCCCCATACTCTCACCCACACATCTCAACCAGAGCAGCTTCTTTTTATCTTCTTGATACGTCTCCCATATAAGATTTTAGCTGAAGAACCAATCACAGGGCCTAGAAAGTTTGAAAAGCCCTGGCCTGAGGAATAAGAAGATGCCCTGGAAGGGAGATTCATGCATCTCTTTTTTCATGACAATATTTCTGCATAGTTGGCATCCAAATAGAATTCATTAAATGGATGCTTACTAAACACCTTATTTATATGTCCGCTAGTTCCACGGGAGACTTGAGGCAGCTCACCAAGGGATACATATAATGAAGTAGAGGTAAATACCAATGGGAATAGATTACCAGGACCAGAGAAAACATATATAAAGTGAAGTCAAGACTGGGGAAGAGAAGCACACATACGCAGGGGATAAAGTTCTATATATTCGCTGTCACTGGACTCCAGATTGGCTTCTGAGCCTCCTGTGAGGCAGGGAAGGGGCGGGGAGAGAGCTGGTATCTAATTCTCTTCTTCGGAATGGAAGAAGTACACCAACTTCCCAGGTTAGGCAAAGTTTTTTTCCCCTCTGAAAAAATTCTCAGAAGAAGTTTCTCGCGATGAACTTCATGTAGGAACTGCTGAGTAATGCTATTGGTGTTTTTAGCTGGCTTCCTAAGGTAATTGACTCCTGTGGCTGAATCTGGGGTTAGTCAACAAAAACTAAAGGCATTAACATTAAAATGCAACTCAGTAAAAACAGGGTGGTGAAGATACAGGGTAAAACAGCCCAAAAGAATGGTCTGGTGTTGCTTTAATTTTTTCCAAGTGTAGCCTATCTGTCTTAGTTTAGGTTCCCCCAGAGATAAACCTTAAGAAAAGGATCCAAAAGCAAGTCGCTTGTTTGAAATCTGATTTCAGTAAACACCGATACGGTAGTGGGCAAGTGAGACAGGGAAGGAAAAGAAGCCCCCCAAAAAGGTGCCTTATCAGGCTAGTTACTACTAAGGGAATTAGAGCTGACCCCATTGGGTAGTGGAGTATGAAACAGCCTGAGTTACTTGGGTAGTGGAGTATGAAACAGCCTGAGTTACTCTACCTGAGGAGGTGGGAGCTGGGGCATTTATATACCTACTGCCATCAGTCATTGGTTGAAGGCTGCGCCTGGGGAGTGTTCATTCCCTGGTACTTCTAGCCTGCCAGGCACGTGGGCAGAGCAGGCCCCAGCTGGCAGAAAAATCCTCAGGCAAAGAGATGCAGGTGCTGGCATCAGAATGTGGGCCGGTGGGCCCTGAAATGGTACTGGCCAAGGAGGTGTGGGCAGGGTGCTGACAGCATCTGCTACACCATCCAGCCTGGGGAACACAGAGTGACACCCTAGCAGTAACAGTGCATATTCTCCTGGCTCTTGCTCAGACTTGCTGATGCGGGACTTCCAGTCCTCTAAAAATCTTCTCATAATTATTCCTAGGAGAACCCAAGGAGTGTCTCGCAAGCACTCACAAATCAGTTCAGTCAACTGGGCATCCACTGGGCACTACCAGCTCTGCTGGGAACAGCTCATACCAAGTCCAGGTCCGCTGCCTTTTCTGCTGGACCCCGGCAACACCACAGGTAGTACCGGGGCTGTCCAGTATCATGGCCTATGCTGGACTTCACACTCTTTTCCTTAGGGTTCAGAGTGAGATGGAGCTCTCAGAAGTCCTCAGAATATCACACTGTGTTCTCGACTGAAGAAGAGAAGATGCCTTTCTCTCCACTTAGATTCTTTTCTGTCAGAGGTCCACTAAGGCAATGCAGTCTTGTGTCCTGATATCAACCTAGAGTTGAATGAAGACAACTCTTTTGATTTTTACATGAAGCTACCCCTTTTCCTTCTGTATGCCCAGACAAGGCAGGGACAAGCCCAAAGAATATCGTACACGGGATTATTCCTCCCCTCCGACAAGCTGTATTCAGAAATACACATACAAAGAAACCCTCTCTTCCTCTTCAACAGCAAGCTTTGTTACTGGATCAAACCTGTCTTCCTCTCTTTTCCCTTGGGATTATTTCCTGGGCGGCTCCTTGGTCCTTCATGCAAATAGACTTCTGGAGGACTTGCCCCACCAGTTTGCCAGATTTGCTTAGACATGCCTCAAACTGCAATGGTAGATACACCTTAGACCAGAACTGGGACCTGCTTCAAAAATTAGAAATTTTAAAATTCAGAGAAATGAATATTTGTATTCTTCAGATAATTTTTCATAAAATTGTCACCTTTGATAGGGGCCAGATGGCAGATAGTTCAATATTATATTCCATAAAGAGACCCTGGGATGCTGACATTCTTTGTTGACAAATGAAAATAGACCCATATGTCTGGAAACCAGTTGAGCAGGTAATAATTTTGATACTGTTTTTCAGGTGTCTAACCAGGACTCTCACCTCTGTGGAGGGTTGTTCCACCTCAGCCCAGAGGAAGGCTGGAGGGGTACCCACAAGTAAAGACAGAATTTTTCCTAAGGAACTCATCTCAGTTTGTGATAGTCCGTGAACAAGTGGTCAATTAGTTTCCCAAAGTTCTATATTATAGAGTGCTTTTCTATTTTTCCCACCAAAGCATCCTTCGTGGCAAAAGCACGTGTGCTGCGATCTTCACTATTTAAGTGCTGTTGTCTGAGTCCTTGCAGTTTCTGAGGCTCTGTAGGGAAGAGAAATGTCATCATAATGTGAAAATATTTTTTAATGAATGGACCACTTATGTAATTAGCCTCCATCTTAACCCTAGCATTCATCTCTACATTCTCCTCCTTGCATCAGCATCATTGTCCGTTAGTCTTCGCCTGGTGGTCTAAGTGGTAGATGTGGTGAATATTTGACAAAACAATACAAAGATGATGGCAAATTTTGCATGCAATGCAGGATTTCATGAAGTCAATGAAAGTGGTGTTAGATTAACTCCTGAAATTCGCGCAAAGCCCTTAGAAAATGACAGATCGCTAACAATTGCAGAGAAAATTGAGAAAGCTGTTAACTCGATAGGTGCTCTGAAAGAGAAGTTTTGACTAAAGAAGGTTTGACTCCCTTGAGGACACTGACAGGCCTTGTGAACATTTTTGCAAAGGTGCCCTTCTTTAAATCACACTGAGAGCAACAAAAGGGAAAGCAAAGGGATGTATCCTGCCTCAGGTTTGGCATATTGCAGCATGCCAGAATCTTCCCCCAAACATTTGTTTGTTAAAGAAATACTGCATGGTTGCAATTATAACTTACATTTTGTTAAACCTAGGGTAATTGGACTTATTTTTCGTATTTTTTGGTATAATTTTCAATAAAAATTCTAATCTACACTTTTTCCCCCTACTATTTACTGTGAAATATTTGGTCCCCATTTTAAGTGGGTTCCCTTTAAGTGACCATTTTCCAGGATCAATCGCTCTCCAATAATGAGAAATTTCTGTGTCAGCTGAGGAGTCTGAGACAGGTACCTGAAGTAGCCTGTCACTAGCATGAAATCCTCTAAAGTTTCACATTTTACCTTGAAATTTCATAAAAATGCTCTTTATACTCTATAATATATTTCTCATACATTACTTATCATTTAAATTACTCACGTTTCACTATAAGTCTTTAATAAGAAGGATACTCTTAGAAAATGAGCCATATTTAGCCTGTGGCTTTATGCACCCCTGAGGCCTGTTGCATATTTCCCTCAGGATATCTGAACTCCATTTGGAAAGCCTGGCATAAAGAACAATCAAAATTACTTGGCCCTTGACAATGTCCAGAGGGGAGTGTTGCCTGCCAGTCAACTACTATACCCAATCAGAGAAAAGTCTCAAAAATATCCCCTTAGATTATGTAGCTTGGAGCAACGGTCTGATCACTCTACGAGGAAAATTAATTGTGAATGTATTCTTAAATTCCTACACCGATTAACCTGATTTATGGGGTTATCCCATGTGAGGAAATTCAGTTTTGGGGACTGTATCTGCCACAGAGGATAACTGTGTCTTAGAAGGACAGTCACTCTTGTAGCATGGTGAGATGCCAGGCCCTGGTCCCCTCAGTATCCTCCTGGATCATGTCAAACAGAAGGCTTGGCGCGTCTCCATTTAGAGGACTCCTTCTCTTCCTATTTCTAAAGTGAGACTATCCATCTAGAGATAATCCTAGAGCAGATTATTAGCGTACATGTTTTTTTAATTTAAAAGGTTGGGAGGACAAAAGAGAAAAAGAGAAACAGAAAAGGAATCAGAATGGTGTTCTGGTTTAGAATGTCCTAAATTGTTCTTTGCTTCGATTCCTGTGGACTTTGATTCTCATGGTAGTACCAAAACCCAGGATTTATATGAACATCCACAACTGGAGATCTCTACTGTTCTCACGGGGTCCGTTTCCTGTCCACTGAGTCAAGGCCGATGAAAGGCTAGTGAAAACCTCGAACGATCTGACGTCGGTTTTGACGGATCCCTTCACCACCACAGAGAGTAGATCAGGGGTCAGTGTGGAGGCAGCGGCTGTGCTTGAAAACCCCGATTGTTCCCCATGTAAAATCTCAGCCTCGGAAACACAAAACTACAGTTTGCTAAGAAAATGTGCACAATAGTATTAAATACGGTTTATTTCATTTTATTTCTGTAACAGAAAGGATATTCCATACCATCAAATGCAGGGTGTAAAAAGCTGAGGATGATGAAAGCTGAAAAAAACCTGTAGGGTCTCCCTTCAGTCAGAGGAGACTGTCAGAGCCCCGGGTACCCACGTGGGAGCTGAACCTTGGGCTGCACTCCAGTTTCTCTCCAGAGCCTGCCCGAGAACGCTGGTATTTGAAGAAGACAGGCTAAAGGGCATGCTGGCCGCTCATACTGTAAACCCAATCCAGGGTTCATGTTTAAGGGGGTCTGGTTTAATGGAAAGGGAATGAGCTTTATGGTGATTCCACCACGTTCTGGCTGTGTGGCCTTGGTAAAATCCTTTACCCTTTCTGTTTTCTCATTTGTAAAAAGAGAATAATAGCACTTACCTTACAGGCTGTCATGAGGATTAGAAAAAATGCCTTTAAATGCCAGCCTTGTTTTTGATAAGAGCGTGGTAAAAGAAACTATCATTTTGATCACCAGAAGATTACATTTCTAGACTTCAGTTCCCAGCGAAATGCCTTCATTAAATAATGTCAGCAGTTTTTGTCGAGGATTGTCGTAAGACGTTAGCATAAGAATTCTACAGCTCTGGAAAAACTCTAGTTGGAGATATTGTTCGTTGTGTTCATTCAGAATCCCCGGTGATACTTTGCTTGGATATGACAAATTGCTTTGAATTTAGCATCAGAAAAAGTTTTTCTATTTTTGTTTGCTTTTTATCAATAAGAATCACAGTGTTTTCAATTTTGTTTAGTTGCCAGGAAGCCCAGAAGTAAAGTAAATGCAATATAAGTCTTTGTTTTCCTCTTCCTCCCTCTATGGTGTTTCGTCTATTTTTATTTTAAGCCTTATCTTATATGTGTATTTTACCATTACTATTACTTTCATCCTACTGCTACTTCTACAAAGCATTTGGACAGTGACAGTGTCGCATTTTACCTGAGCCCTGTGATCCCAGAAAATAGTGAAGGTTAAGAAAGCCCCCATCCTTTGTGTTTCAGAAGAAAGCTTACTGCAAAGAACCACCTTCCCCATAGACTAAGGTGAGACTCCACGATGCACCCTTGTTTACCCGTGACAAGGCCAGACACAGGCCCTCAGGACATCCTTTCTTTGCTTCATAATTTATTCTCTGGACTGCTTGTCCCCACTGATCAATCAGAACAAAATGCCTGTTAATCAGACTTTGGTGAAGCTTCTCTCCTGCCTCCAGGGCCCTGAACTTTGGACCACCCTTCAACCAGCGTACGTACGCTGTCCTGAGACTGGGCTGGCCTCAGGGTAAAACATTCTCTGATCTATTCTGCCTTTATGCTGCCCTTTCATCCATCCCACTTTCCCTATGTGGTTCTTTCCAGCCTTGTTTACTCCTCTCTGTAAGAGAAAGTCCCTTTTTGCTGAACTCTGAAGATGCTTGCTGATCTCACTGTCAAAGATGCTCTGCCTATTGCAGTAGTCCCTTCCCATGCCCCTAACCTTGCAATAATCCTTTCTGAATAAAAGTCTATCCTTACTAAGCCTGGATTTGTTTTTTATCTGAAAATAGTAATTTTCCATATACATACATATGTATGTATACGTATATAAAATCTCATTTAAATTTCATAATAACCCTATAATAAGGTCAATATTCTTACTATCGGCTTCAATTTACTTGTGAGAAAACAGAATCTCAAGAAATAACTTGCATTGCAACAAGTGAAGCAGAGATCTGAAGCCAGATTTTCTGTCTTTAAATCCTGTGACCCTTGCTACAGCATCACTACCCTTTTCTGGAAATGGACCAGGTACAAACAGATGGTGTGCACAGAATGAGGGAGCATGTTTTCCTCTGGTCTTCCTGGGTGCTTGTGCTGCCCAGGTGTGATTACTCACATGCACTGGAAGGGTTGCTGTCTGTGTGTTTGTTTCCCCAGGAACATGCACCTGTTCCGGTAATTAAGAACATTCTGCCTGTCAAGACGAGGGACAATCCCACATGAAGCATTTAGTGCAGAGACCTGACTGGAGTTCAATCTATACACATGAGCGTCTTCACTGGGCGCTATGTTGGATGCGTTACTGAAGTCATATTTGCCTAGTTCCAAATGAGTTTGAGGTCCAATTTAGTCATTTCATTTAATCTTTCAACAACTTAATGAGGCAGCTGATTATCTCCATTGTCCAGATGAGAAAAGCAGGGGCAAGCCTTTGCTGGACTGTCTGTGGTTCCAATAAGAATAGTTACTGTATATCAGAGACAAAGAACACTGTGAGTTATGCTCTGTTATTGCAATTTTTGGAGGAAGAAATCAGATAAATTAAATAATTTAGATAATTTATCCAAAAGACAGCAGAGCCCAGTCTTTTCTGGACCCTTCTGAACTCTCCTTCTTCTTCTTTTCCTCCTCTTCCTGCTCTCCTTTATCTTGTTTTTCATCTAAAGCAAAATTTTTCTTGCACATAGTTTAAAGATAGGCTTGATGAGACGTACGACAGGCCCCTGCCGCTGCCAAGTCCTCCTCCTCAGGGGTAACCTCTGCAACTCTTTCTAACTGATTCTTTACCTTCATATTGTAAATAGCAAGCTTATGTTACTACTTCAAATTTTTCAGTGTTAGGCATTTCTTAAATTTCCCTAACGTAGGCGTTGCTTTATTCCCCATTGTGGAAGAGGAGGATTTCTCTCTTCCCCCAAACTTCCCTGCCATCGCCACGTGTCTGCACACGTATTTCCCACCCCACTCAGCCTGCCCTTTCCCCAGTATAGTTAGATCACAATTTTCGTTAGATCAATATTCAACATTTACCTTATCATGAGTATATAAGCACCTTTCACAGCCAAGTCATAGGTATATAATGATTATTTTCCTTTTTCTGCTAAATTTTCCTCCTGGAATTAAAAATCCTTTTGGTTTTGTTTATTTATTTGTTCAGTTTTCTACATATTTGTGACTAATTGAGTCCCAAACTCTCCCCAAATTGAGTGAACGCCTCTCAATCGTCTCAAATGCTGAAACCACTTAGGTGTTTTATCCATCTCATCCTCCTGAAGAGGTGGGTCCTGGAGCTTCTGTCTGGGCCCGTCTGGACTGGGTGCTCCCTAGGCCTGCTGCGAGCTGCTGACTAGGGATCTCCCGGCACTATCGAATCGGGACTTCCCTCTTCTCTCATACAGGGTCCTCTTTTTCCAGGCTGCCATGTCTTCTTTCTTGATTTACTTGCCTATTTTTGGTGGAGCATATTTTCATGGTAGCTTCCTGAGACAGAGTGCATGGAGACACAATGTGGAGACTGCATATCTAAGAACGTCTTCATTCTACCCACACGGCATTGGGGGTGTAGGTGAGTAGAGAATGTGGGTTGGAAGCAGTTGCCTTTCTCCACTGTCTTCTGGCTTCCAGTGCAGTTGGGAGGTTTACTGCCATTCTGACTCCTTTGTATGAAAAATGTTTATTCTCTCCGGAAACTTGTGGGATCCTCTCTTTGTCCCTACTATGCTGAAATTTCATGATGATGTACCTTTCTCTCTTTTTTTTTTTTTCCACTGCTTTTTCTGGGCATTCAGTGGGCTCTCCCAATCTAGAAATTCCTGTCTTTAAGACTGGGGAAATCTTCCTGAATTCTCCTTTTGATTACTTTCAACCTTCATTTTCTGCTTTTAGAATTCCTATAATTTAGGTATCAGCTCTCTTGAATACATCATCTAATCTTCTCCTTAACTTTGTTCTCTACTTTCTGAATAATTTCCTCAACTTGTTTTTCAATCATGTATTGATTTTTTTTTTTGAGGAAGATTAGCGCTGAGCTAACATCTGCTGCCAATCCTCCTCTTTTTGCTGAGGAAGACTGGCCCTGAGCTAACATCCGTGCCCATCTTCCTCTACTTTATATGTGGGACTCCTGCCACAGCATGGCTTGCCAAGCGGTGCGTAGGTCCACATCTGGGATCCGAACCAGCGAACCCCAGGCCACCGAAACAGAGCGTGCAAACTTAACCGCTGTACCACGGGGCCAGCCCCATGTATTGATTTTTTAAAAATTTCCCCTATCACCTTTGATTTCCAGTAGCTCTTTTTTGTTCCCTGAGGATTCCTTTTTTTTTTTTTTTTACAGCATCTCATTCTTGTCTTTTAGATGCAATATCACATCTAAGTATATGAGTTTTCTTCTCCCTGAATGTTCTCTGTTTTCTCCAAGATTTTTTGTCTTGTATTTGTTTGTTTGTCTGGGCCCTTGCTTTTCCTGTTAGAAGCTTTCTTCAAACGTCCAGCGCTTCTTGGCTGGCTGCTCACGACAGAGAACTAAAAAGCTGTACAGCCACGTTTATCAGTGTATGGGAGGGCTCGGCAACTCTAGGTGTCACTGTAGGGTGATCCGGCTGGGCCATTCCCTTGGGAAACTCCTGGTGTCATTTGATCAAGTTCCCTGGGAAATGTTGTCTGATCACTTGTCTGGAGGGTGTAAGCCTGGCTTCCACCCCTCGGGGAGGAAGGCCGGCGCTCTCAACATTCGGTGCGTAAACTTGCACTCAAGTCCCATGTTTTCATGTACCTCGTGCATGACAACCCTGGGCTAGAAACTATCTGTTTTACCTCCTGTGGAGAGAGAGGCCTCTGCTCTAGAAAGGTCTAGTTGTTGCTGGGAATAGAAGCATGCGGTAGGGGAGAGGATCTGGGTCTACCTGCTCTCTGAGCAAACTTTCAACCAATCTTGTCAGTGCTAACTTTGCGCCTTCCTTTTCTAGAAGTATCTTATATCACTGATTCCTGAGTCTTTTGGGGTTCTGAGATATAACTTGGGGCATTCATGTCTGAGCTGGGATTTAACTTTCACAGGCCTGCTTAGACAGTTTCCACTTATTAATATGGTATTTATTAAATGTGCTTTCAAGCCTCCAGAATTTCGCTGCTGTTGTCTCATTTTATATTTGTGGGTTTACACATTTTCTTTTTAAAATTATTTTTGTTTTAGTGGGGTTTCAGGAAGAGTAAAGTTAAATAATGTGGGGTTTTTTGTTTTTTGTTTTTCGTGAGGAAGATTAGCCCTGTTGCCAATCTTTCTCTTTTTGCTTGAGGAAGCTTGTTGCTGAGCTAACAACTGTGCCAATCCTCCTCCATTTTATGTGGGATGCCGCCACAGCATGGCTTGATGAGCGCTGCTAGGATCCACACCAGCGAACCCCAGGCCACCTCAGTGGAGCATGCAAACTTAACCACTACACCACTGGGCCAGCCCCTAAAGAATGTGTTTAATCTGCCATCTTTATCCAGAAGTTCAAGCCTGTGCTTGAACGTGAAATCCACTGTTCTATACTGCCTGTCAAAAACAGCCATAGTGATAATAATAATAAACAATTGTTAAGCTTCTATGATCTGTCACCTACTATTTTAAGCACATACACACCAACTGTCCACGAGCCGGGGTCACTGTGGAAGCTTGGTGGCCACCTTTGGGGCCTTCCCTCCCCCCACCCCAGGGAAGCCTGAGTGAGGACTTGTACAACAGTTCAGGGGTAAGGATACTGCGTTCTGGAATGACTTGGGTTCAAATTTTGGCTTCACTTCTACTAGCTATGGAACGAACTTCTCTCTGCCTCAGTGTCCACATCTGTAAAACGGAGCTGCTAAACAGTCCCCATCTGCCTTCAGTGCTGCTGTGCAGGTTATATAATACAATGCACATCCAGCTCCCAGCAGTGTCTAGCAAATGGTAAGCATTTAGAAAAACAAAAAACTCACCAGGATAGAGAACAGAAGGACCTCCCCACAGGAAGTCGTGTGTGTGTGCGTGTGTGTGTGTGTGCGCGCGTGCGTGCACAGGGGTAAGTGTGATTTTGGCAACACTGTCCTGGAGGCAGACCTGGGGTGTGGGAGGAAGCTGATGTTGTGAGGCCCCAGGAACCACCCTGGAACGTCCAAGTCTACACAAGTGTCCCCCTGCCCTATGATTTGACATTTCTCTGTGTCTCTCCCTGGCTCTGCCTTTCTTTTTCTTCTTCTTCTTTTCTTTTTTTTTTTTTTTGAGGAAGATTAGCCCTGAGCTAACATCTGCTGCCAATCCTCCTCTTTTTGTTGAGGAAGACTGGCCCTGAGCCAACATCCGTGCCCATCTTCCTCTGCTTTATATGTGGTACGCCTGCCACAGCATGGCTTATCAACCGGTGCCATGTCCGCACCCAGGATGTGGACCAGCGAACTCCAGGCTGCCAAAGCAGAGCACGTGAACTTAACTGCTGCGCCACCACGCTGGCCCCTCTGCCTCTCTTCTTGACTATACAGCTCTCCATGTCCCAATCCCTCTATTAATATCTTACTGTCTCTAAGCATATTTGCTAATTTAACCCACATAGAAACCCTATAAGGAAAGCATTTTTATCTCCCTTTGCAAATAAGGAAACTGAGGCACAGAGAGGAGCCATGCCCGAAGTCACATGGTTGCAACCAGGACTCAAAAGAGGAGATGAGACGTGGGACCTGTGCTCTTCACCCACTCTGGCCTCGTTCTTCCCCAGGGTCTCACTTGTCTGTCTTTAGGATCATCCTCTCTTCCACCACCAAACATACTGACTCTTTTGTTTTCATTCTCGTTAGATTTTTTTCCTTCTAGTGAGCCCTTCTCACGCACAAACCTCTTTTCTCATCCCTTTGCCTTGTTCCTTGCTCCCAATGGGGTTTTCAAACATGTCTTGGACTAGAGCCCGGTATGTAGGCATGGAGCCCTGATGGGGCTGCAGGAAGTCCTCCTCAGAGTACAGTTCAGAAACTGCCATCCTGGAGCAACAGCCTCACCCACCTTACGGGGGAGACAACCAAAGAAGCTCCAGGTCACACAGGGCACACACGGCAGAGCCCTGGCCCCTGCTGCTTCCTCCAGCCCGTTTCCACCATGAGTGGGAACCTCAAAATTTTCCCTTCATTTATGACCTGAGGTGGTCTGACTGCAGAGCTCGCGCCTCTGTCATGTCAGCCTTTATCAGGTTCAGTGTTTGCCTGTCTTGCCCCATCTTACATGCTTGCACCTGCTTAAGACCACTGCATATTCTTTTTTTTTTTCTGGAAGATTGGCCCTGAGCTAACATCTGTTGCCAATCTTCTCTTTTTTTTCTCCCCAAGGTCTCAGTACATAGTTGTATATCCTAGTTGTAGGTCATCCTTGTCCTTCTATGTGGGATGCCACCACAGCGTGGCCTGATGGGCAGTGCCAGGTCCAGCACCCAGGATCAGAACCAGTGAACCCCGGGCCTCTGAAGTGGAGCGCGTGCACTTAACCACTCGGCCATGGGGCAGGCCCCAGACCACTGCATATTCTCTGGTGATCGTGTATCCACCACCTGGAGACTGAGAAAAGAGCTCTTTGCAGGGAGAGCTCTTGCACAGACCCTCTGCCCTCCTCTTCTTTGGGAATAACTGGTCTGTGGTGGAAGCCAGAACTGCTGCCTTCTCTCTCAGTAAATGCCTTCTCCTATTTAAGCTCCCCAGTGGTGTCCTCTCCCCAGCCACTTCCTGTTCTTTGGTGGGTTCTGTTGCTTCCCCTCCTTGCCTGTAGGAATGAGGCACAGAGGAGCAGGAAAGGGACCCCTTACCTCTACTGTGGCCTGAGCTTCACCTGCACCACGTCATTCATTCCTCACTCTAATCCTCATTTTATATTATGAGAAACTGAAACCCAGAAAGTTTGGCAAGACACTTGTCATAAGTGCTATAAGGTCACCCAGCCAGAAAATGCTGGAAGGGGAATTACCTTCACATCTGATTTCAGAGCAAGTGATTCTGGATAAAGTGACAGGATCCCAGGAGTGATCAGAAGGGAAGCTTCTGGTGAGGAGCCAGACCCAGAGGGTACCCAGAAAAAGCAGAATGCTGAAAACGATAATGGAATCAAAACTCTATTAAGCTGGATGGATGCTGTAAATCTGAGTACTCCGAATTGTAGAAACATGACAGTGGGAGTGGTGCTGGGGGCTTCTACTACCATAGCTGCTTGAGCATCTGACGCCTGTTAGAGTGCCCAGATCTCCTTGCCTATCCCTAGGGTACCGGGCAGAGACTCTGGGGCTAGAAGGAGTTAGCACAGGCAATTCTGGCTGCTGAGGGGTTAGTGTCAGTGGAGCAGGAGCAAGGAGGAGGACTGGCTGAGCTGTCAGCGCTCCCCACATGGGGCAGGGCCCCATGGAGCAAACAGCTCTGGCCTCCATAAGGCAGCCGCTCCAAAGGCTGAATTGTTCGCTTTTTCTTGCTCTGGGACTCCAGGACCAGGATGAGGGATGGGGGGCATTGGGTCAGGAACCTGGTTTACATTTCAGATAGAGACTCTAATTGATTCAGACCTGAGCCTCTTCACTTCTCATTACTACCAGGGGCCACTGAGTTCCTTTCATGTTCCAGAAGATCAAGGCCTCTCCCTCTCCAGCAAGGCTTTGGCTTAACCCATTCCTGGCCCTCAGATGTCATATGCTTGAAGAGTAGGGGGTAGTGGGGAGGAGTCCACAGTATCAGCAAGACGCAGAAAGAATTGACACCCACTCCACGCCTCGTGGGCATATCCCTGCTGCCACCTGGCCTGGATTCTCCTTAAATCCCCATCACCCTCCTGTCCTGTCCCTGCAGCTGGACTGGACAGATGTTAACAGAAGTCCACCTCCTGGGCCGTTCGAAGACTGGGGGTCTAAAGACTGCTTGTTTTCCTGTGTGTGATCTTGTGCAGTCATTTCATTACTTTGTACTGTGTATTTCTTACCTATGAAATAAGAGCATTGGACCTTTTCCTTTCCATTTAAATACAAAATCAATCTATACCTTTGGTAAAAAAAAAAATTTTTTTAAAGATTGGCTCTGAGCTAACATCTGTTGCCAATCTTTTTTTTTTTTTTTTCATCTTCTCTTGAAAGCCCCCCAGTACACAGCTGTGTATTCTAGTTGTAGGTCCTTCTAGTTCTGCTATGTGGGACGCCACCTCAGCGTGGCTTGATGAGTGGTGCTAGGTTTGTGTCTGGGATCTGAACCGGCAAAACCCTGGGCCGCTGAAACAGAGTGGGCGAACTTAACCACTGGGCCACGGGGCCGGCCCTGGTAAAAATTTTTTTAAATATATATGAATATATTTTTATATATGTATAAATTTTTTAGAAATATGCATGTATATGTATTAACAGTTTGGTGTATAGCCTTTCAAACTTTTTAAAAGTACACTTAAATACACAAGTACATAAATACATAGGGTTTTATTTTGCTCTGTTTTACATAAATGAGCTAATACTATACAGATTCTTCTGAAACATGCTTTTTTTTTTTTGAGGAAGATTAGCCCTGAGCTAACTACTGCCAGTCCTCCTCTTTTTTGCTGAGGAAGCCTGGCCCCGAGCTAACATCCGTGCCCATCTTCCTCTACTTTATACGTGGAACGCCTACCACAGCATGGTGTGCCAAGCAGTGCCATGTCCGCACCGGGGATCCGAACTGGCGAACCTCGGGCTGCCAAGAAGCAGAATGTGTGCACTTAACCGCTGTGCTACTGCGCCAGCCCCAAACATGCTTTTTTTTTTATACCTTAATGTATTATGGATATTTTCCATTGAGACATGTATAGTTCTACTTCAATCTTTTTAACAGCTGTGCAGGATTCCATAAGAGGTACCATAATTTATTCACCTGTTTCCATATCAGTAAACACACAGGTGTTTCTGAATGCTGTAATGAACTTGCTTTGTGGTAGACCCAACCTGGGGTGATTGCCTAGCTCACCATGCACACAGTGGCTGTGTCTGCCATATTCCTCTGCCTTGGGGAACCATTTCTCCTTCTGCATCCTTTAGCCTGTAGTTCAAATATGCGCTGGGTCATCCTGTTTCCGGGGCCACCGTGACTGGTCCTAGGGTGGTGAGCACCCTCAAGCTGAACCAATGCAGAATTCTTTCCCAGGATCCCTCACACTGGATCCAGGACAGAGAAGGCCTATCTTCTTTCTGGTTAGGAAGTTGGGATGACAAAACCCCAGGAGCTACCAGAGGACCTGAGAGAATGAAACCAACACAAAGAGCAGCAGAGATAAGGGACATTTTCTCTCTCTTTTTTTTAACCAAATGTCTGGATCGTTTCTAAGGTGCCCCGCCTTCTAACATTCCGTGACTCTGGGGGAGGGATTATGGAGGGAACGCCAGGGCTCCTCCTGGGCTTGCTTTCTGTTCCATCGGTCTCCTTCCTATGAATCCTGGCTGGGAGCTTCTGAGCCCCTGGAAGATCAGGGGTCTCTCTGCCCTCTCCCCATCCTCTTTGTGTGGCTCTTCTCATTGTAGAGCGTCTCCGTATCTCCTCACTGAAACCGCACCTGTAACGAACATAAGAACTAACCTCTTTGAGGGGCAGCCTGAAAAGCCGTCATCAGTCATTTACGTCTCTGTGTAGCTTTCAGGTCTTTTCATGAGAGCAAGCCCAAGGCAGGGGGGGATAAAGCAGGCACACACTGGACACGTTCAATTAGTCAACAAACATTTAAGTGCCTCCAGTGCTCCAGGCACCAGAGATAGAAAATTCCCAAGCGCCTGGTCCCCACCTCATGGACTACTTAAGCTCCCGCCCTGACATCCTCACCATCTCCAGTCCTGCCATCCTCTGAGGCAACAGTAACATCAGCAAGCATGCCATCCAGCATCCTTAAACTTCTTGCCTCCAAAGGTTTCCACCCCCTCCCTTCCTCTTCCCATCCTGCACGAAATGAGGATCAGAGTTCTTACTTCATGGCGTTCTTCTGAAGATCACATGATCTGGTGTATGGAAGCTTGCCTTGTAAACTGTAAGGCACTGTTCCTATTCCCACTCAGGAAGAGAGGAAGCACAGGGAGGCTGGAGGAGGCAGCAGGGCAGGGGGCAGCGGATAATTGGGAGGGCAGAGAAGGGCAGGCCCGAGGACCCCACACGGACAGAACTTGCCAGTAGTACTAGATGTGGAGGGTGGGGAGGGGAGGCGAAGAGCTTTGTAATGCAGAAAGCATTCAGCCGTCAAACCTAGGAGTCAGAGCCCCAACCCCAACATTATTCATCTCCCTGGAGGGGGTGGCCTCAAGAGGTTTCTGTGATCTCTTCTGAGCAGCCAGCAGTGGCTGCCTGAGGCCTGGCAGCCTCTCCCATGGGACATCTGTCTGTCCATTCATTGATCTCTCCCTAATGCTGAGGAGCAGCTCCCTTCTTCCTCCTGCCTATTTGTCAGACTTCCCGAGATGAATCGAGATGGAAAAGGAGATGTCGGCACCTGGGAACACTAGTGGGGTTAGGGGGGGATGGATCTGGACTCTCCACTCCCCCCACCACCACCTCACGGGCCACAGCAGGGCAGTGGGGGCCAGACAGCTTGGGGATGGGCGGCTCCCCCAAGGCGGGGCTGGGATATCAAAGCTGGAATCGTGGAGGCATGTCAGCCTGGCTTTGTGAGCCCGGCTCCCATCAACGCATGAAAGCCTCGCTGGACAAACTGCATTTGCTGCGCTCCCAACCTGCATTCCCGATTGGTCACGGCCTGGCCCCAGCTGCATTCCTGGGCCAGAGGAGGCAGAGGGCCCTGGCCTCTTTGTTCTTCCCAAATCAGGGCTCAGAACCATGACAGGCTGATCGCATTACCGGCCGAGGTCAGCCTGGCAGGAAGGACCCCCTCCGCCCCTCCCGGCCCACCCGCTCCTTACCTGTACCCCTACGACAGGCTGCAGTGGGTCTCAGCTGGGGAAGGAAAATCTCTCAAACCCCAGCTGCGCTGCCTCCTTCCAAGGGCAGATGCTGGGAGCAGCGCCCAGGCCCTCATTCCAGCGCTTGTCCAATCTCGGGCCATCTCCAAGGGCTCGCAGCTGCTCTGGGGTGGCCCAGCTGCTCTGCTCGGGGTTGGACCCATCAGAACGCACACTGCATGCACCCGGGTGGCAGTAGAGACCTGGGCTGAGTACCAGAACAAGCTCAGCTTTCAGAGTTACCCTAGGTAGGACGCATTTCTGTCAGAAGCCCCATTTAAACCACTGCCCACTTCTCACTTAACTTCTCTGGGCCTCAGTTTCCTCATTTATAAAACTAGGATACCAGGAAGATTTTAAAAGATACTGTATGATAGGTTTCTGGCATGTTGGAGATAAATGACAAATGTTACCTTTCCTGCTCTCTTCCCCTCCGCTTGGAATGAGTGGCCGCAAGCAGAGTGTTCATGAGATGGTTACTACCCTTTCCTCCTTTCTCTGAATTCCTAGAGCCCCAAGAGTGAGGCCCAGCTATCTGGAGACAGCTATACACAAGTTATCCTGTGTTGTTCTGAATAGTTTCATATGTCAGTCTTTGTCTGCCCAACAAGCTTGTTGGCATTCCAGCAAAGACCTTTCACTTTGTTACTCAGTCAACAGATACGTGTTGAAGAGAGCTGCACGGGCCACGGGGGACTCAGCCGTGGAGAGAGCCGTCCAGGCCCCTGCTCTCAGGAGGCTCACAGCAGAGTGGGCAGACAGGCCCGATCCCGCACATGGCCAGCGGCAGTGGTTCCCCCCTGGTAGTGAGCACTATGGTGGAAAAGTGTAGGCCGTCCTGAGAATATTCAAGGGACTCTGGGGCTCTGAGTCAGTGACATTTCAGCTGAGATCTGAAATATGACAGGGAACAAGTGGGAGGGAAACAGTCCTGGCCAAGATCGTCTGTGCAGCTGTGAGAGGGGCAGGGCACGTCCCAGCCCCGCGCGGAAGCTGGGTTGTATTCCAAGTGAAATGAGAAGCCATTGTGAGGTTTCGAGCAGAGGGATGGTGTACTCCAGGGTCACTGGGTAGATAAGAGAAAGGAGGTGGGGGTGACCAGGAATGGAAAGTATGGGGATTTGTCGGGCTGCTGGAGCAGCAGTCCAGCCTGGAGGTATAATATCTCTTTTAGTCTTCACGGTTATCCTAGTTTTACAGATGAGAAAACTGAGGCCCAGAGAAGTTAAGTCATCCAGAGTCACCCAGCAGGTAAAGTAGCAGAGCCAGAATTCAAAATAGGCACGTCAAATGTCAAAGCTTGTGTTCTTGTAATAAGGAATAGGAAAGGAAGGGAGGTGGGAAGACGTCAACCCCGGGCAAAGTGGGCAGTGTTGTAAGAGGTATAGATGGGTGGCTTGGGCTTAGGGACAGTGGAGACAGAGAGAGGCAGACAGGCTGGTCGGGGCTGCTCCACAAAGCCCCGTTTGTGACTGGGGGCCTGGTTGGCTGGGAGGATGGAGCATTGGCCTGCCCTGAGTTATGCAGGAAATGTGGACATCCTTGGAAGGGCCCACCCATTGCGACTGAGGGGGTATTTTCAGAGATTGTCAGCACCGCATAGAGGACTCTTTCCTGTTCTCGTTCTCACTCCATGAATTGTTTTGAAGGATTTTTGTCTGCTAAACAAATTGAATTCATTAAATTACTAATCAACACTGTTGCCTCATGTTTTACTAATCAGCCTACGTGGCTGTCACCCGGGCTTCTGATGGCAGGAGACAACTGCTGTTGCCACCCTGAGATGACTGACTTCTGGCCGAAGCCAGGGAACACAAGGTGCTCAGGCAACCTTTTTATCCGTTTTTCCCAGTGAATTTTATTGAGCACGTATGAATAAACCACAGCCCTGCACTCAAGAAGATTTAAGTCTTATAGGAGATACAGCCAAGAAACAGCCAGTTACAACAGAGCGTGAGAACGTTATGTTCCAGGTGAGCACAGGCTCAGCTGGGAGATCCAGGAGACACCAAACACAGCCTTGGGAGCTATTCTGCACTGACTGTTTGTGTCCCCCAAATGCACATGTTGAAGCCCTAACCCCCAGTGTGCTGGTATTTGGAGGTGGGAGGTTAACTAGGGTTAGATGAGATCGTGAGCGTGGGGCCCTCATGATGGGTTAGTGCCCTCATCAGAGGAGACACCAGGGCTGCTTGCTGTCTGTCCACGGGCATGCACCAAGGAAAGGCCACGAGAGGACACAGTGAGAAAGTGGCCATCCACAAGCCAGGAAGAAAGACTTCACCAGGAACCAAATTGGCCAGCACCCTGATCTTGGGCTTTCAGCTTCCAGAACTGTAAGAAATAAATTCCTATTGTTTAAGCCACGCAGTCTATGGTATTTGGTTATGGAAGCTCGAGCACATGAAGACAGGAGGTGTGCTGGATATGCCCCTCCTGTCGCCCCAGATCCACCCCACGCCCGTATCACCCTGCTCAGACTTGAAGGACTGCATCAGAGAGGCTCATCTGCCCTCCAGCTTCCAGTTGGGTTTTGCCAATGGGAGGCCCTGGCCCAAGGAAGTTGAGGTCTGCACCCATCTGAGGTGGCACCTTCTCACTTCCCCTGGGGGCTTTCCTGGGACATGAGGGAAGCCTCTTCCATCTCTACCCCTCCCCAGCCTAGGTCCTGTCCTCTCAGAGAGAGGCAGAAGGCTGGTGAAAAGGATGCCTTGGGAAGGAAGGGCCCATCCATCCCCAGGGCCCTCCCAGGTCTCGGTCCTTCAGGCTGAGGGGGATAGCTGCCTGAAAGATTTGGTTTCAGGAAAAACAGGCCTACCTCCTCCTGCATAGCAATCAGGCATCAGGACACCTGCCGAGGGCCCGCCCCCATCCCAACCCCCGCTGGGCCCGAGATGGGAAAGAGCTGCACCAGGTTGTGGGTCTGTCATGCTCCTCCCCTCCCTCCCGCCCCGAATCTAGTCTCTCCCCCTCCCTGTCACCTCCAATTAGACAATTCATGTTCATGCTTTTCAGAATCCAGCCTTCCCACCAGCTTAATTCAGCACCTGCCCATGCCCTCCCCCCATCCCCCAGCTTCTCAAGGCCTCTGTTTGAGATGTCACACTGACCTCACCCTGTGAGTCTTTGCGGAGAACAAACGGAGCTCATTCCTGCCTCTGGGCTTTTGCCAGGCCTGGTCCTCTTACACCCCATCAGCCTTCTGCCTCCTGACTCCTGCCGCCTCTGCAGGCCAGCTCTCTCCCCTGCCTCGAGGAGGTCCACAGCCTCTGATGCCATCAGCCGCCATCATCTGTACCCCTTGATGAGGAGTTTAACGCTACCTCGTACTGTTCCTTAAATAATGGCACTAGTTACTATTTTTTTCTGTGCCAGACACTTCACTGTGAGCCAGACTTCACAAGAACCCCATCAAAGGGCTGGCCCAGTGGCGTGCTGGTGAAGTTCATGCACTCTGCTTCAGCGGCCTTGGGTCTGCAGGTTTGGATCCCAGTGTCAGACCTAGCATGCTCGTCAAGCCATTCTGTGGCGGCATCCCAAATACTATAGAGGAAGACTGGCATAGACATTGGTTCAGCGACAATCTTCCTCACACGCCCACACAAAGCCCACTGGGCAGGTATGGTGAGTACCATGTTACTGTTGAGTAACTGAGCCCTCAGGCATCTTTGCAGGCTGGGCAGTGGTAGTGGGGAGACAAAGCCAGATTCTTCTGCCTTAAGGCCCTGGCTCTCACCGCCACTCCTAGTCTTGTCTCCCCAGGAGAGTGCAAGCTCTTTGTGGACAGAGACCTTATAATGTAGTGCCCCTGCCCCTGTGTCCCATGCACTGCCTGGCAGCCTGGGCACAAACCCTACCCCAGAGGGCAGCGCTGGTTATCATTTAGTACTTAGTGCTCAGAAGCTTCTGTTGTCTTCCCTGCTCCTTCAGGACACAAGCCAAAGTCTTTTCGATGGCCTCCAAGGCCCTGTATGATCTGCTATGCACAGACACACCCCTCACCTACTCTGCTCAAATTGCACTGGCTCCTTGCTGTCCCTCAACGTCCCAAGCACGGCCCAGAATCCCTCCGTGAGCAACTGCAAAGCCAGCCCCCAGGACTCCTTGCTCTCCGCCGGCGCTCTGTCCGCAATGTGAAGATGCCTCCCAACTATCCTGACGCAGCTTCACATGCTGTCAGAGCCGAGGGAGCTGCATCATTTCCAAAGCAGCTCAGTTCCCGACGCAGCACTGTGGGCTCACAGACCCTCTCCCAGCCCTGCTAATGGGACTTTCAGGGCCTCCAGTCTGACCCCTGCCTCTCTCTTGTACTATGTCCCCCTCCCTTTCTCCCTGACCCCCAAACACCAGGTGCCCTATCCTCTAGCTGCACTTGCCACCCCCGTGCACCAGGACCCTGCCCCACCAGGCTTTGCTTGTGTTGTCCCCTCTGCCCAAAACGTCCTCCTGATTCTTGCCTGGCCAAGTCCTCAAAGTCCTGCTCAAACCACACCTCTCTCCTGAGCTTTCCCATCCTCCCCTCAGCCCCTCCCCACCCTACCAGCAACAGTCTCTCCCTCTCCTGTTCCCCATGGATTGTTGATAACGTCTCCCCCCACCACTGCCACGGTGGCCCTTTTCTCAGCCAGCCTCAACTTATGAATACATCAGTCTCCACCTTTACCCTTGAGACCCTGCAAGGCAGAGAAAGGCTCTTGTGCCTGCTGTGCCCCATGGTGGCTGGAGCCCAATCCATGCATGCGGATTTTAAAGAATAACGTTGTGTTCTCTGAGGGGAAACCGAGGTCGAGAAGAGGAGAGAGTGGCCCCTGGTCATGAGGTGAAGTCCACAGCGGGTCTGACCCCACTAGGGCTGCCAGGAGCGCACAGGGCTCCCAGGTAGTGGCCACTTCAGAGAAACAACAAATAAACACTTAGTATAAGTGTGGGAGGCAGAACTCGAAGATGCCCTCATGACTTTCGTCTCTTGGCGTTACTCCTGAGATTAAGCTAGGCTGTGTGGCAGGAGAGAATTTATCTGGATGGGCCTAATATAATCATGAGCCCTTTAAAAGCAGAGTTTTCTCCCACTGGTGGCGGCAGGGAAGTGGGAGACTCAAAGCATGAGAAGGGTTCCATGATTGTGAACTGGCTTGAAGATGGCAGGGACACGTGACAAGGAATGTGGACAGCCTCTAGGAGCTGAGAGCACCCCCCGGCTGACAGCCAGCAAGGACACAAGGACTTCAGTCCTATAACCACAAGGAACTGAATTTGGCCAACGACCTGCTGGAGCCGGGAGGCAGATTCATCCCCAAGTCTCCAAAAGGAACCTGGCACGGAACCTCGGGCTCAGCCCGTGAGACCCTGCGCAGAGGACCCAGATGAGCCGCGCCTGAGTTCCCACTGCAGAGCCGTGAGCCAACGCGTTTGCGTGGTTTCAGTCGCTACCTCTGTGGTCACGTCACATAGCAACAGAAAAATAATACAAGTATGTCCCAAATATCCCATGGGACATAATTCTACTAAAAAATTATTCATTGTTCATCTGTAAACCAGATCGAACTGGGCCTTCTGCATTTTTATTTGCTAAACCCAGAAACCCTAAACCCCAGGAAGGTCACAAGGACAGACCAGTTAGAGCTGGGCCAAGGAGCCACTAGAGGTTTCCCCAGGTGGCACAGAGTTCCCCAGCCGGGGAGGGGTCCACACACCCCCAACCACCGCAGCAAAAAGAGAAGGTTTCCAGCCAGCCGGCCTGACACCCAGCACACAGGTCATTACAACCGCCTTTCACGGCAGAGGATCTGACCCTCAGTTCAGTCCCCAGAGGCACCACAGAGAATTCTGGGGTCTGGGCACTTCCAGGGGAAATTAATCACACCTTTACTTTCACTGCCCTCTAACTGAAACCTAAAGTTGAAGGACGCTTCAGCTAGGAATATAGGTGTTATCAGTTCCAGTGACTTTGTCACCAACAGAAATCACAAAACAGTTTTGCTGATATCACCAACTATTGTTTGTATTCATTGCTATTTTGAAATTATGATAGTTATTAGATCTTGTTATTTAATGTGTTAATAAAGAAGCACATATATTACTCAATCATACATTCTTAATGTTTTGACAACTGTATTTCAATATAATTGATTTGCTTTGTAAACTAATGTATTTCTTAAAAAACATTATTCTGAGAAGGGGCCCACAGGCTTTACCAGACTGTGTCCATGGCACCAGAAAGTTAACACCTGGTAGAAGCAATGTGGCAGAACAGAAAAGACATCAGATGTCCAATAGCCTGGGCACAAATCCCAGCTCGAATGCTTTTTTGCTGTGAAAACTAGGTAATTCACTTATCCTGTCTGTGCCTCAGTTTCCTCATCTGTAAAATAGAGTTATTGTGAGAATTGAAGAAATAATATACATGAACCACGTAGCACAGGCTGGCCCTCAATAAGTGAATGCTAGTTATTGTTATTAACAACAATTATGACCAATAACTATAAACCCGACTCCTCAGTGATTATGATGTAATAATGACAATAACTCTAATCACACGTCATCAGTTCCTCCTTTCCCTTTTCCTGTACCCTTGCGTGGCTGCCCTTGGGCTCCAGCAGGGAGAGTGGTTTCCTGTGGCCTCCACCTTCCAACATTATCTACCCACTGCTCCAGCCAATAGGACAAAAATGCACACCCACCCCACGGTGGTGTGACGTCCTGCAGTTTGTTAATGAGAAACAAGTGGCTTGCTGCGCTCACTGCACAGGGAGGAGGACAGATCCACCACAGCCCAAACCCACATTCCTGAGGTGGCACAGGGTGACACAGCTGGAAGATGCAAAAGACTTCTCTGCCTAGACATTGCATAGTGAAGCCCGCAGCAGAGGGGAGGCTGGGAGCACCCCCACCCGCACAACCACACCACAGCCCTTCCTGTTATGGGGCACTGGACCCAGCCTTGGGCGTGGGCAGGAGGGCAGCCAAAGCCTGAGTCACTGGGAGGGGACAGTGGGTCTTGAGTTGTGGTCTCCGTGGGGAGGACTAAGAGGACAGGGAGGAGTGGAAAGCCCCTCCCTCGGACCTGAATCCCTGATGCACCCCTGCAGGGTGAGCTGGAACCCTGTCTCCCTGGCTCTGGAGCCCTCTGCTGTGGCCTCTCACCTCACCGCCCTTCTTGTGTCTTCTGTGCTGTCTCCCAGGCCTGCCCCTTCTCCAGGAGCCCCTGTTCCCTCCCCTTCACAGCTCACTTCTCTCTTACCCTGTGTCACTAGTCCATCAGGAAAACATGACAGAGCAGCATGAGGACGAAAGTCTACAGCTGTGGACTTTGGGTTGAGCTGGAGATGCTGGCTGGACCCTCAGCACTGAAAGAGGGAACGTCCCTGAGGCGGGAAGGACCACGTGTGTCTGTCCAACCTGGCACATTGGAGGCCCCCACCCAGCGCTGGAGGCACAAGTAGGACAGGCCAGACTCCCAGAATAAGGCCTGCCGGTGCTTGCCCAGAACTCTCTCTGCCAGTCTCAGCTACCTGTCCCATGTTGCCTGCGTCACGTGTCCACCCCCACCACACGCTAGCTCCCCTGATCTCTGGACTCTCTTCTCTAGGCCAGTGGCCTCAGGTTGTCTGTCCACCTGGACTTTAGTATCTTCCCTAGCTTTGGGAGCGGGAACTCCCCTGCACTTGTCAGCCCCAGGAGCCCTGCTTATCAGGCTGGCACAGCCCCATGAGGAGGGGGGTCAATTTGAACACTGT
The DNA here is from genome assembly GCF_037783145.1 of Equus przewalskii. Classification (NCBI taxonomy): domain Eukaryota; kingdom Metazoa; phylum Chordata; class Mammalia; order Perissodactyla; family Equidae; genus Equus; species Equus przewalskii. The sequence continues at coordinate 35,560,768 of NC_091836.1, forward strand.
GACTTGGTTTCTGACACTCTGGTAGGAACCCTCCCAGACTACTCCCACTGCCCTCTGTGCTCCCAGGTGGGGGCCAGCCATCCCACCTATCACCCCTGCTCTCAAGGCTCAGTCATGGTCTCCTCTCAGCTATCAGCACCAAACCTCCCACCATAGTCCCAGACAGGTTTTGGACCAATCCTGACAAACACAAGAGGCCTATTGGGCCAGCCTGATGGCGCAATGGTTAAGATTGTCTGCTCCGCTTCAGGGGCCTGGAGTTCATGAGTTTGGATCCAGGCACCGACCCACACACTGCTGATCAAGCCATGCTGTGGCAGCGTCCCCCATACAAAGCAGAGGAAGATTGACACAGATGTTAGCTCAGGGCCAATCTTCCTCACCAAAATAAAAATAAAAAACAAACAAAAATCTTTTAAAAACCTCAAAGGACCCACAACTAAAATATACAACTCTATACTGGGGGGATTTGGGGAGAAAAAAGCAGGAAAATAAAAAAACCTCAAAAAACAGAAAAACCTAAAAAAAAAACCAAAAAACAGAAAAGCCTAGAAGCCTATTAGTCTTAGAGGAAGTATATGGAATGATCCCCCTTTCCAGGGAAGGGAGAATGATGTCAAGCACCTTCCTTGTGATCTTAGGCACGGTTCTGGGAACTTACCACAGAACATCTTAGTTATTCCTTACAAGAACCTGCAAGATGGGTATTTTCTCCATTTTACAGATGGGAAAGTGAGGTTGAGAGAGTTCTCCAACTTGCTTGAGGCTAAGTGGTGGAGCTGGACCTCGAGCCATGTCGATCTGGCTCCATGACTCCTGCTCTGCCCACCACAATGGTCACGCTTAGGCCTGCCGACCCACTGTCTCCTCAAGCCTCTGCCCACTTCGTCCTGCCTGGTTCCCACTTGGCCTTGCAGTTCCCCACTGGGACTGGAGCTCACCCATTCTGAATCCCTTCCAATATGACTGGAGCCCCGACATATCACCTAATTCTTGGCAGTCCCTCCCCCTGGGACCGGCCCCTGGCCCCTGTGGCCCCCAAAGCCCCAGGGCCCCTGCATCCCATTGGCTGAGCCCCAGAGGCACGCTGCTGCAGCCTTTTCTGTTTTCCTGCTGCCCTGACTCATCCATAGGCTTGGACCTCTTGGAATGACACCAGCCCAAAAGAACAGTGACTTTCTGTGCCCTTGTAGATGCTGGCCATGCGGCAATAGGATTCTGCTCTCAGGGCCAGGCCCAGGGGCTGCCTAGTCCAGCCTCTCCCTTCTTGGTCCAGGCCCCATCACACCTAGGGGCTGACAAGTTATGACCCCGCAGGAGTTATGAGGAGGGCAGTGTCTGACTCTGCCACCAGGTACAAGCCTGCTTCTCTATTCTTCCCCTTTCCTCCCAGCAGTCCCACAGGTGGTCCCAGCCCTGCCTGGAGACCTGGGCTCTTTACAACTTCCAGGCCTACCTTGCTCAGAGAGTGGGGATCAGGCATGATAAGCAGCAGCTGCGGACAAATGTGCAGGCTGGGAAGGTGGTGTGGAAAGGCCTTTCTGAAAGGATGTGGATGCAGGAAACTTGGTAGAGGGGAGCTGGCAAGAGCTGGCCAGGCTTGGCTTCCAGAGCATGAAAGAAGGCAAGGCCTGGGAGGTGGGGAGGGGGACAGGAGACGCCCCCACCTCCCATGTTGCTGCCTGTTTACATTCTGTCTGCTCACATTGCCTTTTCCAGACTGCTGGCCCAGCTCCTTGCACACTGTTGTTGTCAACACCCTCCCTGTTGCCTGGTGCCCCCATGGAGGGACACTGCTGTCTGCGGTGGCTCTGATGCACCCCACAGCCCTGGGAGAAAGGACTAGGAATGGTGAGACCCTTGGGGAGACCAGAGTGCCCAGAAACCTCACTGCCCTTCAGCTGCCAAGCCTCTCCCTTTTGGGGGACTCCTCGTCTTTTCTTTGCTTAAGTGAGTTTTAGCTCCTTCCCCTTCTCTGCCATTCCACACCTATCTCTCCTCCAAAAGCCTATGGAGCAAGGGCTCTGCGAGGAAGACACCACCCACACTCCCACACACAGAGAGAGTTGGATCCAAAGCCTACGTGTCTCCCAGAACCCAAGCCCATCCTTCCCAGGGGGCTGTCAGCAGGTAGTAGCACAGATCTATTTCAACCAACAGCCCGGAGCGTGGCGAGCCCTCTTCCAGCGAAGGCCGCCCTCCTGCGCGTCCCACGCAATGTGGCCTTCTCGTCCGTGCTGGGGCATCCCGAGTCAAGGACTTTGGGAGACGCTGAGGGAGGCTTGGGTGGGCAGAGCAGGGCCCTGTCTCCGCCTACGTCACCCAGGGATGCAGGAGCAGCTGCTTCCTGGAAGAAGAAAGTGGAGAGGCACAGAGACAGGCCAGGGAGAGACAGAGACAAAGACAAAAAGACAGAGAGACATGAGCTGGGGGAGACAGAGCAAGCACCAAGACGCCCAAATTGGCACCACATGGCCTCTGTGCCGGACCCCAGGGCCCAGCAAACAAGGTTTCGTGCTGAGTCAGTTGCCATGGTGACAAACATGCAGGAAATATCCAAGATAACTAGAATAGTGGCAATAACATGTGTTTTGGATAAAACTTCCTCCCCACCCCACGCCCTCCAACGTACTCACTGCATTGCTTGGGATAAACTTGGCTTCTGCACAATCACCTTCCCTGAGAGGCCTGGGCTGGGGGTTCCCAGGTCACCGGGTGAAAGGAACAGCAGCCCTCGGGAAACGGATGGGCCTCAGGCAGATTATCGCTCAGGAAAAGGGGTCCATTCTGCCTCTCACCTCACTTCTGCCTTCCTGAGTCTAGGTTTGGGCTCCCATACCATTCTGCCCCAGAGCACAAAGGGCCGGAAGAGTCTGAATTTCTGTTCAAAGTCACATAGTAAGTCTGAGGGCAGGGGGAAGGCACTGGGGGTTCTTTAAGAGCCCAAAGAGCACCCCAATGGAGTTCAGTTTCCATAGTGAAGCCAAAGCTAAAACAAGGTTACATGAGGCAGCAGCGTCCATGCCAAGGGCCCTGAGGATGCTGGCTCCTCCCCTGGGTGACCACCGCCCTCACTCCCAAAGCAAGGGCAGGAACATCTGGGGGGAGAAGGGGAGAAGCAGAGGGGAGCAGGGATTCTTTGGGGCAGGTGACTGTGAGAGAGAAGAAAGGACAAGCTTTGGCCTGATAGACATGCAGGAAGATCTGGGAGTGGAAGGGGGCAGGGCAAGTCGCAGAAGAGAGACATGCCTCTCAGAAAGCCCCTCACCAGCCCCCTCTGCTCCTGAGGAACTGGGAAGGCTGAGGCCACCACATAAGGCCCTGCAGGAAGCCAGTCAAGTCAGTCCCTCCTCGCCCTCCAACCATCTGGAGGGCTCCGACTCCCCCTGCGCATCTCTGGGTTGCTGGCAGAAAGGACTCCATGGAAAGAACCCAAGATTTCAAGTCAGGTCCTGCCGCCTATGGCTTGCACAGTCTCAGGCAGGCCCCGCGACTTCCTTGGGCCTCAGCGCTAGCCTCTGTTGGGTGGAGCTAACAACAACTTATCTCACAGGGCCGTTAGGAGGAGCAAATGTCATCATGCACGTGGGAGTGCTTGGCACATCGTAAAGCTCTGTGTTCCAGTTGTTGATTGCTGTCGTGACTCAGGCAGAGAGGAGTGGACAGGCCAGGGGAGCAGGGAGAGGTTGCAGGCCAAGGTTCATGTGAGGAGACTTTCTGGTTTCTTGAACAACATTACACCCAGATTTTCCGATCTAAACAACCAGCTTCAGTTGTGATTTCCCATCTTGGAAAGTTTCTGGGAAATGATCCGTGGTAGAAATGGGTTTGGGAGTGGTCCACCTGGACACAGTGGACCTCGCTTGGTTTGGGGCATTCCTCTTGGGAATGCTAGGACCAAGTTGTAGCCTGGGAGGATCAAGGGGATAGTTCTATCTGCTGACCCTTCCTCCAGACTCTCCTCAGCAACCATAATGCCAGCCCCTCCTGCATGGAGAGCACTGAGCCAGCCTAGAAGGAGTCCTTAAATGACCCTTGAGGCCTAAATGAGGTGGATGGCACCAGCTCCCTTGGGAATATAGAGATCTCTCAGACTGAGACATATTTACTTCCTCTTTGATGCTAGAAAGGGTGAAACCCACCCCACTCAAATCCCCAGTTCAAAGTCTTACTTTGGTACCAGGCTGGAAGGGGTGTAGGTAGAGGTAGGGCAGAAACAGGTAAGGGGAAGCAAGAACAGCCTGACCCCTGGTGCTTTGCTCACCCAGTAAGAGCCACGCATGGGGAGGGATTGGCTTAGGGGCAGGAATCCTGTGTCCTAGATCTGGGACTAGAACAGGACCACTGGAGGATCAGGGGCCTGGCAGACCCTTGCAGGTGGCATGCCAGCTGAGCAAGCAGGGAGAAAGGAAGGCCAAGTCTGGGCCTGGGGCTTGGCCATCCCCCCAGCCGCTGGTTCCCTGGGAAGACAGCAGGAGGTCTGCGGGGCAGACACCACCTCCCCAGCTGGCTGCCTTTTCTGTATCTGGTTTCACTGTCTCCCTTGCTTTTTCCGCACTGATTCTCTTTGGCCCTGGGATGATTTTTCCAGCTCTTCATCTGCTTCTATGTGGCACCAATGGAACAGGCAGCCTCAGTGGCAGAAGGCTGACTCTGTGCATTTGTGTGTGTTGGGGCCAGAGGTGCGTGGTGGGGTCACGGCATAAGGAGGAGGAGAAGGAATTAGCAGCCCTGAGCCTGGCAATCCTGGTGGCCTCTCCAAACATTGTCAGGAAAGTCCAAAGGCAAACGGGAGCTAGGGAAGGCTGGAGCCCCAAGGGGGCAAAGTGCCACCTACCCTGTTTCTTCATAACTCTTCAGGGTTTTTAGAGGAACAGGGGTAAGTTACAGGTCACAGAAGAGCCTTAACCTGAAAAGGAAGAGTCCAGGCTCCCTTCCCTATTGAGTAGGCCTGGATGGGATCCTAGCCCAAGCATCCAAGGGGTGTGGGCAGAACACTGAGGCATAAACCCTGCCAATGAAAGACTTTAGAGGACAGTGTCCTGTGGCCCTGAAGTAGGAACAGAGCACAGGCAGCCCCTCCTCTCTGTCTGCCAAGGAGCTCTCTCCAAGGGGATTAACAGGGGCTTCCTGCCACCCTCCTGGCTGGTGCAGGAGCCAGAACACCACCCCTGGCTGCCAGCCAGCCTGTGTCTGGGGAGCTAGTGCTCTCTCAGAGACTTGCAGACACACTGCTGGGGCCTTAGGGCAGGGGGCGGGAGGTGGAGGCTTCTGGGGTGTCCCTGGGGCCACCCAGCTGAAATTCAGCCGGCTCCAGCTTCTGGGGAAATGTGCCTTCCGGGCCTGTGGCTGAGGGCGGAGGGAGTCAGGAGGATCTCCTGTTGGTCCCTTCTCTCTCTCACTCTCTCTCTCCATCTTTGTCCTGAGGACAGAGGGTATATAACCAGCATATAACCTGGAAGACAGAGGACGGGGGCCTAGGACTTCACTCTTACACGAATGGATTGCCTGTGGGAAAGGCCAACTCTAAGGTAAGGGGTGAGGATGCTCTTGGGCAGGGATAGGAGAGTGAGGTTAGAGGAGCAGGATCTGTAGGCTTCCAGGTCCAATGGGATGGGAAGAAGCTGGTATAGAGCTGCAGGTCTTCTCGGAAGAAGCAACTGATTAGCTATAAGGAAACTCTGAAGTTACCCTCATTCTACAGATGAGGAACGTGAGCCCAGTGAGGTCAAGTGACTTACCAAAGGCCATAGAGTTACTGGTCAGTGGAGCCCAGATTAGCATCCTGTTGTTCTGTCATGATACCACTGTCCCTCCTTTTCCTCCTGTACCTTCTCTCAGGGCCCTGCAGCCAGGAGACCCCCAGCAGGAAGGGAGGATGGACCCTGGTGGGGAATAAGCAATTCTACCCTGCTTGGCAGTGGGGTCAGGAATAGAGCTGCTGGTAGAGAAGGCAGAGCAGAGCCTGAGTCCCCGAAGGGGGCCCTCTGGACCCAGCAGCATCCGTGGAATGGGACCATTCAAAGTGGCCCCAAGAACCCACTCTAAGCCCGTGTAGCCTGCACTTGTCTCTCTCCTTGTCCTTCCCTGCTCTCTGCTAAGTAAACAAACACGGCACTCAGGCAGCTCTCTGCTGGCAAACATCCCCGACCTAGCAACTGCTCCTAGAATAAATAAACACTCACACACTGCACGCTTCCACACACACTCACTCATATACACTCACTCGTGCTCCCTGCCATCCATGGAGGCCCCGCCGGGCCCCAGCCGCAAACATCCAGGCTACACTCAACATGGTATCTGAGACTGCCACCTTCTGTCAGGGTGTCGGGACAATCCGGGATCTCAGATGTGTGGAGACCCAGACTCTAGGTCCATGAGCCTGAGCAGGAGGGAAGGTGTCTTCCTAAAACCGCTGAGGTCAGCCCCGAGGGACCACTGGAACATGAGAAACAAGGGGACCTTCAGGAGGATCTAGTAACTGTTAACAAACGGAAGCCCTGGAGAGAAGGAGACTTGCCTGAGACCTTAAGAACGGGCCTGATAGACGCAGGGTCAGAACTCTTTCACTTCCTCACAAAGGCCCCTTGCCCTGCCAGCTCTGTGGATTATTTTCACTAGTGGTGGCCTTCCGTGGGCAGGGTAGTTTAAAGGGGACAAGCACCCTCCAGATGGCAGAATCTCAAGAGATGACAATTAGATAGTAAAGTCACCTGCCTACTTCTGGAATGATGTTCTCAGCAAGTCCTGGGCAAATGGAGGAAGCGCCTGCTCACCACGTTGTCATGATGGCCTTTGCCTCCACTTCGGAGCTTCCCAGGAGCTGCCTTCCCTTTTCCTTGGGAGCGGTGGCTTCCTGTGACATCCAGCTCACAGCTGAGTGCCAGGTACCTCCTCGACAGTAAGTCAGATGGGAATGTCAGTCATCTAGGGCCAGCATCCCAACAGAGGGACTGGAGGTTAACACCAGGAAGTTGTGTTTAAGACACAAAAGCTCACGACACCCTGGTGGGGAGGTGGTGACGTTTAATCCTGCGCTGGAGCCCAGAGCACAGTGGGAGACCACTGGAGCTGTGCACAGCCTGCAACAAGGCCCGGCGGCGGGCAGAGGGGCCCAGCAGGAGCACGTAAGCGTTAGCATCCGGCAGACCTAATTTCAGCTCCTGGCTTTTCTGTTATTAGCTGTGGGACAGTGGGCAATTTACCTAACTTCTCCTGTCTCTAAAATGGGGATAATTCCCATCTTTTGTGGTTGCTGGAAAGATTACTCAAATGTTGTATATTAAGTCTCTGGGATTAGTGCTGTTGCCTTCAACAGTGATGGACGAATAGGACGCGATTTTAAATCTGAGCCCTATTCCCCTTTGTTGTATTAAAAAAACTATTTTAACCCAGTTGAAACGAGATGATATGTATGAAAGTGCTTTATAATAAAAATGACTTACAAAATTGAAGCTTTATCATTTAAAATAGTTTCACTGCTCAGATCAATCTGGCCTTATTTCTGAAGTGCAACTCTTACTCATCAAGGACTGCATATTGTTAATATAATAATTAGAGCCAGGTACAAATTATCATTAACATCACAATAAAAGCTGGTCACAAAGTATCAGTCCTGTTAGTCAAGAACACGTCACTGTACTTGCATTGTAACTTTGCCATACTGAGAAACAAACAGTGACTGAGAAGGAAGCATAGCTAGTGGGCCGGTGGCTCCAGAGTTCAGCTGTGAGCTCTCCAACTGCAGGTGTGGGGATGAAGACCTGTAGATGCAGCCCCACCCGTCCCCACAGTCTCAGCACGCCCCTGACTGGCAGTCACAGGCCTTTCTAAGTGGTCCCTCACCTCTCCGCTTCTCCTGCTGTCTGGTCCCTGAGCTGCTGGCAGTGGGAGCAGGGAGCAAGGTCTCAGCTCAGGCAGAGTGACTGACAGCAAGGCAAGGACGGCGCTGGCTGGGGCCCAGCATGCTAAGAGTGCTGGTCTACATGGGAAGCAATCAGATCAGAGCTGGGGATGTGGACTGGGGTGCACACCAAGACAGACCTACTGGCCAGACAAGCCTGAGAAACCAAGCATTGTTGAGTGTTACTGGCTGTAGGTCTGCATGGTCAGGAGGCAGAGCTCTCAGCCAGAAGCCAGGAGACCAGGTGCCAGATCTGGAAGAGTCTGGGCAGCACGGTAGAACTGTAGCAGTGGCAAAGGATTTTGATATGGGAGCAAAGACTGGCTGAACTGGGAATGCCGAAATCTTGTTCACCGAGTGCAAGCCTCAAGGCCCAAGTTAATAGGTAGAGGCCCGTGCAAGCACTGGATGGACCGGTGTCAGACAGACAGTGCGTAAGGCAGCTCCCAAGAGCTGCACCCAGAATCCCTACACTGAACTTTCATCAGCATGAATGGAATAGCAGCTCACACTCGTGCTTAATTAAGAGTATGGTTCACATCTCTTCTGAGCCACTTACCAGCTTGGGAGAGCTACCTAACCTCTCTATGTCTCAGTTTTCTCTTCTTTAAAATAGGGATAATGACACCTACCTAACAGTAATTGTAATTGTGTGAACTAACTGACACAATGTATGTTAAAGTGCTTAGCACGTTGCCTGGCCTTACCGAAAGTGTTAAATAAAAGCTAGGCGTTAGTGCTAATTAAACATGTATTGAGTGCCTGCTGTATGCCAGGCCCTGTACTTTGTATAGAAGATCCAGAGATGAAAAGATATGAACACTGCTCTCAAGAAGTTTAGACTTAAAGAGAAAATCTACTGTGTTGTGGGAGTTAGAACAATGAATTTCAGTGTTGCTGTAGCATGGAGAGGGGGAACGGGAAGGAGAAATGAGGCTGCACTGACAGACAGGAACCAGCTCATACAGGATTTTTTATGCTATACTGAAGAATTTAGATTTTATCCTGAGAGTGATGAGAAGCTACTGAAGAATTTTAAGTAAAGGAATGATGCACAAGATTTGTTTTATAGAAATATCACTCTTGCTTCTATGTATAGTATGGATTGGGCATGGTCAAGAGTGGCTGAAAGGAAACCATTAGGAGACCATAGCAATAGCCATCAAGAAGTGAGAGCCTGGACCAAGGCAGTAGGAATGGAGCCAGAGCAGAGAGGATGGATGCTTAAGCGGTCAAGTTGGCAGGACTTGGTGACTGATTGAATGCCAGGGATAAGGCAGAGGCCCTAGGGAAACGTTGACACCCTTCCCCAAGATGGGGGTGTTCAGAAAGGTGAGCAGATTCAAGGGTAGACAGAGTCCTGCTAATGAGTCCTGTTTTATCTCATAGAACTTAAGATGGAGTTCAGAAGAGAGACCTTGGCTAGAAGTGCAGATTCAGGTCAGGAGCTTGAGGGAGTAGCTTATCGGGAGTGGGGTGTGTGTAGAGTGAGAAGAGAAGAAGGCACGGACAGCCATGGAGAGATACGGGAAATCCCAACCAACATTTATGGATGTAGTGGGACAGGGGGTGAGGGGGACACAACAGAGACTAAACAGATCTCCTAAGTAGTAGAAAGAGATTCAGAAGAGAACACAAACCAAAGGAGCAAAGGAAGTTGAGATTGAGAGGAAGGTCAATGGTATCAAATATGGCTGACAAGTCAAGCAACGAAGACTGAAAAGCACCTACTGCTGGTGACTTCAAAGAGTCTTTCATTGTTGACAGTGGATGCCGACCACAATGAGTTGAGGAGTAAATGTGAGATGAAGGGAGTAATGACCATCTAGTTTCTTGAGAAGCTTGACCAAAAGGGAAGATGTATGGGGTAACAGCTGGAGAGGGGCTTCGGGTGAAAGGAAGGTTTAATTTTTGTGTTTTAATGTGGGAAAGACTTGAATAAGTATATACGCTAAGGAGAGGTGGAGTTTGAAGATTCAGCAAAAAAGAGGGGATCATGGAACAAGGTCCCAGAGGACACAGGAAGAAATTGGACGCCATTGCATGTTCCCGCTGCCTGAAACACTCTTTCTCATCTTAGTTGGGTTTGCCAAGAAACAGACCGTGTGATTTTCACGTAGGAGAATTACTGGGGGGTGGTCTTGGGAAGAACACCTACTGAGTGAGGGGGCAAAGGAAGCGGAAATGGCGGAGACGGGAGTTGAAGAATGATGCAACTGGGACCACAGGGAGCTCTGAAGCTGGGCTGGCCCTTCAGAAATGGCCCTAATTGAGCAGGAGGGTGCTGAGGCAGATAGGTTTGTAGAGCGTGACAGGAAGGGGAGAAAATTCTTTCTTGATGGACTCACTTTTCTCTGCAAAAGAGAAAATCATTGAGAAAAGGATTTGGGGTGTTGAGAAGTGTGGTGAAGGTCTGGAATGTCCTTGGAGACTCACCTGATGGGATCTCTCCGTACTCTTGGGGGTGCAACAGAGTCCAGATGCCATAAATCTGTAGTGACACCATCTTCCGCACTGGGTGATTTTCCTCAGTAGGGCACAGCATCGCAGAAGTACAAGCAGAAGGGGAGCTGGGAGATGACTAATAAAGGTATGTTTCTGGGTTCTGGCATGCTCCCTGCCCTGCTGGGCTTCCTGTCCCAGGAGGCCTTGGGGAGGAGCCTACAGGTCATGCCTCTACTTGAAGAGTCCTTCCATCTCTCAGGATGGCTTTTTATTTTGTCTTGGCCAACTCAAGATTCCAAAAGATGAAAAAAAGCAGAGTACATATCAAACCATTCCCAGAATGGAACTTTAGGATAATTTAGGGATGAGTGAGTCAGATACACGTGGATTACATTTTCCTCTAACTATATACTTGGTTAGAAAATCCTAGGCTAGGACTTGGGGGTGATGGGTCCTGTTTGGCACACCCAAGTCATTATAAAGGGGTAAAATGTGTGTTCACGTCCCGGTCTCTGATCATTCGACAAGGTCTAGACACCTCTGCTCAAGACTGCGTATTCCGATGACTGCAGACCCCTGGAACAAACTCCTAGGAGGTGAGACCTCGCACCTTGGTAATAACCCAAGCCAAACCTCTCCTGGGCCAGCCTGGGGTAAAACTGGCCCTGTACAGTTGGCTTTGGCTACCCTCACCCATTCTTTCTAAGTGGGGGTAGTCTTGAGGCCACGAGGCAATTGCCAAAATGGACCCAAGGACAGTAAACTCAAGGTTAGTTCAGATCACTTTGGTGCTAACTGGACCCCTGGGTTAGGTAAGGTAGTTTTCTGGAATAAATGAGTTTGAGGTGAATGTGGAGAGGAGGAGACCAACATCTTGTTGAGATCAAAATAGTCAAGAGACCCAAGGCCTCACTCTGGCCCTGTGATCTTAAGGAGGTCACTAAGGTCACGATCCCCTTGGGGGTTTGATGCCCTCTGCTAAAAAAATAAAGGTCTGGATTAGATGATGACTAAGGGACTTTTGAGGTCTTACTTATTTAGTTCTATGTTCTTTATGCCTCAATTTAAACTCATCCTTTTCTGCTTCTTCCATATTCATCTTTCTTCTTCCCAAAGGGCATGAGGGTATTTGGTGGGCTAAATGACGTTGGCCTTGTCTTCCTGTTTCCCGCTCAAACTTCAGTCAGTTCTCTAAGCCGTCGTCCATTCAAGCATTCAGCAAAAGCTCTTTGATACCAATTTCCCTCCACCACTCTAGCTTGATGGGCAATTAGACACGTGGCAACCTCTGGGGGGAGAAAACAAGAAGTCCACCTGGGGCCCCAGGTGAGGGTTAGGTTAGGTTAGGTTAGGGCTGGTCCACTAGGACCCCAAGTTTCCTCTTACCCAACTATGTAAGGGAGACATCTCTTTTTCCAGTCCTCACTTCCCCTGCTCTTACCTCGGATAAAAGGAAGGAGTGACCCACTTCTTGACCCTACACTGAAGATGGACAGGGGAAGGAGACAGGCAAGGGCAATGAGGCTCTGTGTCAGGTGGCAGTAGCTGGCAGCTCTCCACTCCTTGTTCTCAAGGCCACGTTCTCTGAGAGGAATGATGGTAGGAGGGAAGCCAGCAAGAGATCCTTGAAATGGAATGCTGGAGCTTTTGGGATGGCCAGGGCGCCACAACAGCTGTCCTGCAGATGGGGAAGAGCATTTCAACCTTGAGTTTATATTTCTAGAAAAACTCCCCACTCCCCCTCTCCTTCTCCACTCACTCCCTTGCTATATTATGGGGCTTTTGTGAGGTTTAGAAAAATAAACAGAATCTAACCATAACTGTCTGAAAGTGCTAAATTACCAAGAAAGACATAACAGATTAGCAGTGCAAATTAAGCCTGGGTGGGAGATGGCCAGCACACTAGGGAGCAGAGAATCAGCCACAAGAGTAAAGTGGTGGCTTCTCTGCTCTGTTCCTCCTCTGGGATGAGCCACCTCTGCACGCTGCAGCTTTTCTGGTGCCTCTGAAGGCTGAGTCAAATTGTCTACAGAGATGAGGGTTAGGAATGGGGGCCATACCCACTTTAAAATCACCCATTCCCCCAGACTTGAAAAGATCTGGCTAATGCCATCTAATCCATTTTCAGCTTTCAGATAGGATGGCCCAACTCATCCAGGTTGGAGGTGAAACTTTCTGCTGTTTTACAAGACAAGCTTTTTTATCTCCCCGCCCCAGGAACCTGTTTTGGGAGGAGGGGTTAAGGATTCAAAACTCACAGTATGTCAGAGGTGAAAGGGACCTTGGATCGTCGGTCCAGTCCTTCACTTTACAAATGAATAAACTGAGGCTCACAGAGGAAGCAACTTGCCCAAGATCCCTCAGCTGGTGAGTAACAGAGCTGAGACTAGAACCCAGGTTTCTTTAACCCCAGCAAAGATGCACTTTCTGTCACAGCTACCTCCAAGCCATCTGCCTAATCACCCAATTCCTTTTCCCTTAAAGAGCCTGTCCCTTCATTAGTTTTCCCTGGGTTCTGCTCAATGAGTTTGTGTACTTTTGGCCAGGCTGCAAATGTAGCATCTATGGTTTTGAACCTCATAACTAAATCTTAAAGTTTCCCTTGTTCAAGTCAGTAGCCTACATCTATTGAGCCCCTACTATTTGCCAGGCGCAGTATTAAGCACCAGGAACACAAAGATGAACAAGGCATAGTGCCCATCCTTGAAGATTTAAACGCAGCCAGCAAGGGAGCTTCTGGAGTTCTTTCTGCAGGTACCCTGAACCCCCCCTGCCAACTGTCCCTGTTTCCCCCCCGAATCTTCAGGATATGTGCAGGGCGGGTTAGGAAGTGAAGGTTACCAGGTTAAGCTGCCATCTGTGAGATGCTGTGCTGGGGTCTGGAGGCAAGACTTCTCACCTCCCCACACTCCAGGACACATGTGGAAGAGAGGTTTCTAGTTTACTAACAGACATTAGGGCCAGGTAACCTGGATTTAAATGAGAGGTCTACAACTTACCAGCTACAAGACCATAAGCAAATTATCTAATCTTTCTGAGCCTCAGTTTCTTCTGAACTGAGGATCCTGAAACCCACCTTATAAGACTATTGCACTAATTGAATAAAATAACTAAATTCCCTAACTCGGTGCCTGGCGTACAGGGAGCCTCAATAAACGCCACTTGCCTTCCTTTCTCTCGAGTTCTGGTCCTCTGAGTGTCACCCCTGAAGGGTTTCAATGCTTGTTTGTTGAGAAACTGTTTCACTTTGGATTCCCTTCCAGGAATGAGAAGGAGGTTGAATTCCCCCCTTCTCCCTTCTAAGTGTGACTTCCCACCTCAACTCGACCTAACTTGGACCCTCAGATCTTGGCTCAACACGACACTCCTTCTGCTGGCCATGCTTCCTCGCTTTGAGTCCACCATTGCAGAAGAGTGGGCTGCCCTGATCGCAGCTGCCACTCCTTCAGTCTGAAGAAGGAAAACGAAAGGAAGGCTTGGGGGAGATGTATTCCCAAAAAGAAAAAACTCTCTCCTCCTTGATGTGTCATGAAAGATGCACAGGATTTAATGTCAGAAGACACATACCAGACACGCAACTCTTCACTTATGGTCTGTGTGATCCCAGCCCCACTGAGCCTCAGTTTCCTTCCCTGTAAAAACTAAATACAAAAGCTGTTTCATTTAGTTGTTGTGAAGATTAATTTGAAAAAACATATGAACGATCATAACAAAGAGGCAAATACTACACTGAGGCTACTACTGTTCTTTTCTCTTCCTGTTCCCCTCACACCTCTCAAGCGCAGGCAGGCCCGGGCCAAACCTGGGGAAAGGCAGTTTTATCCTTGCTAAGTCATGGAGTGCTATCTTCCCCTTGCCAATCAGAAAGAGCAGCGTCCTCCTCTCTCCACCTGAGCTGGGGGAGGCAGGAGGTAAAGGGCTGATCCAAGAACGGGGCGCCCAGAGCTGTCTCCTTCTCAGTCTGTCTACGGGGGAGTGCTCTTGGCAAGGAGCAAGGCTCCAAATGCCGAAGGTGAAATCCATCACCAGGGCCCTGGGCTGAGATAAGATAGAGGAACGTAAATCAAGGCTCCCTGAGATAAGAAGGCAGCCTGGGGCCTAAAAAATGCAACTCTTCTGCCAGCTGCCCACTTCTGCAAAGCTGCAGAGCGGAGGCTGTGCTAGGCGGGAAGGAGCCCAGACCCCGGGCGCCTCCCTGGAAAAAGAGGATTCAACCCCAGGCTTCTCTTCTTTCTCGTTCTACCACAAGTCCCAGCCTGAGTGGAAGAACAGGCGTTTTCACTGAGTCCCTCTCAGTCATCAGTCTCTCTCAGGCATAAGAGATTAAGGGCAAAGGTTTTGGGGTCAGGCAGCCTGGGTTCAAATCAGGGCTCTTATACTTACTGTGTGATTTTGAACGGTCTACCTAGCCTCCGGGAGCCTCAGTTTCCAACAGGGATAATACTAATGCTCCTTTACAGGACTGTTTTGAAGACTAACCATGATCATTTTTGTAGAGCATTTAGTAAAGTGTCTGGCTCATAGAAAGTGCTTAATCAATAGTGGCTATGGTTATATATGAGATTGGTAGAGACTGAGGAAACCAACACGTCACTAACCTCCTGTCTATCTCATTCATATAGTCATCTCTTTATAATTCTCTGAAAGACAATCCCAAAAAAAACAAATCTGGCCACATCAGTCCCATTTGTTGAATGTCATCGAAAAGGAGACCTTCTCCTTGCCATCTCTTCCCAGGTCTGTTGTGAGCATCACCCTGTATAAAGAGGTTCTCCTCCCTCGCCCCTCCCCCACAAAGTGTATGTGTTTAAGTGCATGTCTGACTGGCTGAACTTGGAGCGATTACAAGGAGCAATTTTGACCACACTTAGGTCATGAAGGAAAGAAAATCGTTAACAGGCACCTAGAAGCCAAAGATAAGTTTCCAGGGAAAGAAGCAGCTGAGAGAGACACGGAGAGGTGAGTGAATCTTGACATAGGCAGAAGCCACCTCTGTCAGAGGGGTCATTTCTGCATCTGAAAGAGGACCTTTATATCCTTAGATGTCCTCCCAACCTTGTTGTCATCTTTCCCTCTTTCATTGTCAATCAAGCATAAATGTTTACTTTGTGCCTGCATTTGGAGAACTGTGGGAGAAGTTCATATCTTGGTCTCTGATCTAAAGGTGACTACAATCTGATTTGAGAGGGAACCACCAAATTTGGGATGTTTCAGGGAGTCAGGGCTTCTGGCCTCATTGCTGCAGAAGCCCATAATAGAATTGCGGCGGTTCATTGGTCGGGGGGCAAGAACTGAAGGGCTCTGAGTCCAAATCTCGGCTCAGACACTTGCTAGCTGTGTGGGAGGCAAGTTACCTAACCTCTCTGGGGAGCTTCCCATTTGGCATAATAAAGCCTAACTTCCAGGTTTGTTATGAAGCTGTGCGGTGACTCTGTGAGGCCACTTCCTGCGAATGTACGGGTTCCAATGACTGGAATGAGTGTGTGAGGGAGATGGTGGCGGCAGGAAGGGAGACTAACTGGGAGTGGGAGGGGGCTGTTATGGCAAGACAGGCGGGCAGTGATGAGGGTGGGCATCGGGGAGTGTTGGGATCATCTTCCTCTTCATTGCTTTCCTCCTGCTGCCCACCTGTGCTGGGGGCCACATAGGAAGAGTCCCATAGACTTAAACCCTCTCTTGGCCTAAAACCGACAGTAAGAGGCAAACAGCTGAGAAGATCGGGCAGTGACAGAACATGAGTGGATATACAAATAGACAAGATTAACTATTCTCATTGTATACACAAGAGGCTTTGCTAACACTCAGCCAATTAGAAAACTAATCTAAACAGCCACTGGCTTCCACATCTCTTTAGAGCTCTTTGAAACAGCTGTTCAGTCTGCACTTGCTGCCATTCCTTGCAAGGGCCCTGAGACTGCTTCTTGGGTCTGGTTCCCCACTTGAGCCTCAAGGGCTCCTCAAGAGCAAAGGAGTGTGTCTCTTCTGTTCCCTGGACTCCCTCTAGGGTCCTGCCGCTGTTATGTACAGTGCTCCTTCCATGTCACCACCTCTGTCCTGCCTTCCCCAGCACCCCCAAACAGAGGGGCCGTTAGAGCACTTTCCATGTTCTATTGCAATTTCTCTGGGAGGCATATAACCAAGGGGGTAAGAGCAAAGCCTTTGAAGTCTGAAAAATTAGAGTTCAAAAACTCCTAGATCTCTCACTACTATGATCTCTCTGAGACTATTCTCTCACCTCAAAAGAAGATAACGGTGGGCTGGCCCTGTGGCCGAGTGGTTAAGTTTGCACGCTCCGCTGCAGGCGGCCCAGTGTTTCGTTGGTTCGCATCCAGGGCGCAGACATGGCACCGCTCATCAAACCACGCTGACGCGGCATCCCACATTCCACATCTAGGAGGACCCACAACGAAGAATATACAACTATGTACCTGGGGGCTTTGGGGAGAAAAAGGAAAAAAAAAATAACAAATCTTTAAAAAAAAAAAAGGAGATAACGGTTGTACCCTATCTAACAGAGATTAAAAGCAAGTGTATATAAAAGACTCTAGCACAGTTTCTGGCACACTGTAAGCATTCAGTACATTGCATTCGCCATTATTATTATTATAACTGTCATCATTGTTGACTCTGAGTTACCTGAGGGCAGGAAGCAATGCGACTTCTGTGTCAGGCAGACTCTAAGATGGTCCCTGACCATCCTGCATCCTGGTCTTCACAGGCCCCTGTAATCCCCTCCCCTGGAGTGTGGGTGGGATCTGTGACTGCTTCTAACCAATAGAATACGGCAAAGGCGATGAGATGTCATTCTATCAGTAGGTCACATCAAATTGTGACTTCTGACTCACTAGCAGACTCTCTTGTTGCCTCTCTGCTTGCATGCTTTGATGAAGCAAGCTGACACAGAGGAGAGGCCCATGTGGCAAGGAATTGAGGGCAGCCTCTGGCTAACAGCCATCTGGGAACTGAGGCATTCAGTCCAACAGCCTTTGAGGGACTGAATTCTGCCAACTACTGTGTGAGCTTGGAATTAAATCCTTCCCCAACTAAGACTTCAGATGAGACGACAGCCCTGGCCACAGACTTGATTACAGCTTGGTGAGAGTCCCTGAAGCAGAGGGCCTGGCTAATCTGTGCCCAGACTCCTGGCCCACAGAAACTGTGAGATAATAAACATGTGTTGTTTTAAGCTAGTAAGTTTGACAGTAATTTGTTACACAGAAATAGATAAGTAATACAACTTCTTTGTATTCCTAGCACAGCACTTGGCATAGAGTGGAAGTCAAGTGTGGGTTGAGTGAATGATTGAATGAATGATAGTAGTAGGTAAACTCATCAGGATCTAAGAACAGCCTGGCTGGGCTAGCCCCCACCCAAAAGGAGATGCTTTCCCAGCCCCCTATATCTTTTCTCCCTCGTTTATGGCTCCTGCTCCCTTCTCTAGTCCTCAGGACCTTGCTGTGCTCCTGGTTTCTGCATTTAGTCATTCCTTCTGAATTTTTATTTTCTTCTTTAAAAAGAAAAAACAATCCAGCTCTCTCTGAAATATCTGACCCTAGCGAATTGGAATAATTTCTGATGGAAAGCAGTCTTGTCCAGAAAGCCTCTTACCCACCCTGCTTAGGAATGTGGTTGCTGAAGATATTAAAACAGACCTGCAGGCGTCTGCAGTGAGTGGGGAGCTGGTGCCAGGAATGACCTCAGCCTGCACAGCAGGGTTGTTACCTATGAAAAGCTGCTGCTCTGGGCTGCAACACAATAGGACCCTCCCTTCTCCAAACCCTTCTACTTCTTGGTACTCCATGCAGCCCCCCTAGTTTAATGCCTGAGCCACAACTTCCCACCCAAGGCTGGCACCAAAAGTCAGGAGGACAGTGATCATCAGACCTGCTAGAGAGGATGCTGTGGGTCCCTCTGTCCACGTGGCTTCAAGTGGCTTCGGCTGAAACATGTGGGCCTCATGGCTGGCAGCCCCCTTTCCTCTCCTCTCCTCTTGACTCCACTCTTCCCCACCAGACAGCTGAGAGGGATCCTGTTCAGGTTGAGAAGTATCAGGCTTCATTCCTTCTTGCAAGAGGCGCACTCTCGGGGAAGTCCGGGACTCTTGGGGCAGAAAACGAAGACTGGGAATCCTCATCCTGAAGGCTCCTCACTGAGCGGCTGAACTTCCACTGGGCCTTGGATTGTGCCCTACCTAAGTGAGCTACCTAAGAACACGTCTAAGACGAAGTAGAAACTCTCGTCAATTATTGGATTTCCCTCTTCTACTGAGAAGCTCAGAGAACCAGGAGAATCCCTCCATTACCATTCCAGCCTCCAAACTCAATAGCCTCGCCCTTGATAATCCCAACAATTGTAGTAACAACTAATATTTGTCCATTTCTGTATGCGAAGTATTTTTACATATGCTATTTCTCACAAGAATTCTATAGTATCTTTAGCCCCACTTAACAGATGAATAAACTGTGGCTCAGAAAGATTAAGTAAAGTTTTCCTGGTTACGTAGTGAATGAGTGGTAGAATTGGAACCTTGACCAAGGTCTACTGACTCATAGCTCCCTACTCTTTCCACCACTGCTCACTCCCTCAAATCCTTAATGTTCATTTGCCTCTAGCTGTGCATCTCATCTGTACATTGATCACTTTATGTTGAAATGTACACAGTGTATTGCCCAATTTCTGCCCCTTTCACCTTAGTCTTCACCCCTGCCAGCTTCTGGGGAGCTGGGTTGAGTGGCTTCCTCCAGAGCAGCAAGAGACTGACCACTGGCCTTCAAGTCAAGAGACTCGAGCTTTAAGTTCTGGCTTGGACACTAATGAGGCAGTGCCTTTGAATAGGTTGTCTCACTTTCCTAAGCACTTTAAAGTGAAAGTAATAAATTGGATGATCTTTGAGGTCAGCTCTAGCTCTAAAATTATGTGATTCTGTGATTGAATTCCTGGTTGGGCTCCCTCTCGGGGAGGAACAATTTCCCAAGTCCTCGGGACAATGACTTGGCCTGTTGCACTGTTGATGCCATCTGGAGCTTGGGCTGGGAGTGGGTGGCACTTAGGCAGCTGCTCCAAAGATGATAGGAAGACCCTGTGCCCCAACTCCACCCCGACAGTTCCCTGCATTCTTGGCTCCTTTTCCCAGCCTTCCACAACATGTCATTGGAACCTCTTTTAGGTAAGAATATGAGCTCCTGAAGTCCTCTGTCCTTGATTCTCACTGGCCAGTGATTATTGCCCACACCAGACATGCTGGCTCTTCACTGATCTCACAGGATGTCTGTAAGCCCGGGCTGAAGACTATTCACAATCCCTATGCTCAGGGAGACCCAGGGACCCTGCAGCTGCTCCCAGCTGTCTGGCTGAACAATGCGGATTCTGTCAGGTCTCCCGGCTGAGCCTCCTTTTAGGAGGTATTCGGGTTGCAGTATTAACTGGAGGCATCTCAGCTGCTTCCTGATCCTTGGGTGCCGGCACAGATTCCTTTTGCACAGAGCAAAGACAATCAGCACAGCTCTGCCTGTGACCACAACCTGCAGAAGTCGGGGTGGAGCGCAAACGTTTCACCATCATCTCAGAGCGAGGAGCCAAACTTCCTAGGCTGGGAGGGACCCCAACGACCAAGTGCACCTAGGTTTCTGCTTTCAGGCACAGAGGCAGGAATACAGCTCAGTTTTCAGGGATCTTTGAGTGACTTTATGGCCTCCTAGGTTACATTTTTCAGGATTTAGTCACTCCAATGGAATCTCACAACTGTCCTCCCTACGGTCAAACGACTTGCACAAACCACTTGCACTAGTTTGAACTCTCCACTCCAGCAAGGCGTGTCCTAGCCCAGTCTCCTGAGCTCAGCTGTCCTCCGCCATTACCAAGCACCGCAAATGCTGCCACCAAAGCTCCAGGGGCCCCTCCCCGGGGCATTTCCACCTCAATCCCACGCTTCTCTTGGCTTCAGATCTCAGCTGCCAGATTCCTCTTCTCCTCAAGACTGCAGTGAGTGACACCATGAGATGCTAGCTAGTCCCTTCCTTCCCGCGTTCCTGTCTTTCCAGCTTCCTAAATGCTAAGGGCTTACTTGATCATTTTTGCCAATGTGCTTACCTTTGTAGGTTTTTCTCTCAGTTTGCCTTCATGCTCATGGCAGTGTCTCCCCCCGTACTCCGTAAACCAGGAGCTCCTCCACGGTACAGCCCAGGTCTCCTCCTTCCCTTCTGAACTCTTTTTGGTGCTTGCATTTCTTTTCTTTTTTTTTTTTAATTTCAATCTTCATTTATGTATTTATTTTGAGGAAGATTAGCCCTGAGCTAACATCTGCTGCCAATCCTCCTCTTTTTTTTGCTGAGGAAGACTGACCTGAGCTAACATCCATGCCCATCTTCCTCTATTTTGTATGTGGGATGCCTGCCACAGCATGGCTTGCCAAGCGGTGCCATGTCCGCACCCGGGATCCGAACCGGCAAACCCCAGGCTACCGAAGCGGAACGTGCACATTCAACTGCTGCACCACCGGGCCCTGGTGCTTGCACTTCTGATTATTGACTATCAGGAAGTCCCACCTGAGAGCTAACTCTCTGATGATAGTTTGAGCCCATTTCCTGTTTCATTGGGTCCTGGAAATGTGATAAGGCTTTGGCCAACTGCCAGCAGACTGGCTGGTCCCAATGCCAATTTGGGGATATGAAGGGTGTGAGTCCTATTATGTAAGTAGCGTTTCAGAATGCACCAGAGTGGAAACAATAGTCCTCATTTCACCTGGATTCACTCTAACTTTCTCCCTTGTACCAAGCATCCTGGCCTGCCAAGACCACAGTACGAGTAAGACATTCCCGGAGGAACGTTATTACTCAAGGGCAGTGAGACCCAGAGACACGTGGAAGGGAAGTGGCTGGGTGTCCAGCTCCATGCTCTGCAGCCTCCACGAATAGGCTGGTTTCTTTAAGGCCTTTCTTGAGGGCTAATGAAAAACAAGTTGGAGCCATGGTGGGGCTGGGGTGGGGGCATTTGCAGAGCAGAGTTTATAGGCACTTGCGTTTTCTTAACAGCTCCCTCCTCACACATTCCTCTGCATTTTTCCCTTTTATTAATGTGGCATCCTTCCCAGGCCACTTTATGGGACCGTGTGTGTTTTTACTTATGCCCTGATCGGGTTTGATCATGTCTCACCCTGTGAAGACCTCCAGATCTTGTTCAAGGCCGCCCCCGCACCTCCTGCCTGGGCACGGGCATTTCAGACCCTGAAGGACTCTTGGGCTCATCTCTCAATCGAATCCTGAGGGCTCCACTTTATTTTCGACAACACTAGGCACTTTTCTGTGTGAGGCTCGCACCTCATTTGGATTCCAAATAATACAACCCAGTTTGATTACACACCCAAATCCGAAATGACTTCTGGCTCTTGCCCCAAAATCAAAACTGCCCCAGAGGGTGAAGAAGAAGATTTGCCACAACTGAAGATTTTCAAAGGGATGTTTGCAAGCCCTGAAGCCATTGCCAAAGAGGGACTCTAAGACTGTTTGATGGAACCCAGCTTTCCAAGGGGCCTGCTTTCAAAGGCATGGCATGCATTTTTGGATAGTCAAGCTTTGGCATGTTTATTAAAAAAGACACTCATGTTAATTTCAGGAACTCTGCTCTTAGCCTTTCTTTTTTCTCTAGACTATCAGTTCCCAGAGGGCCAAGACTGAGGTTTGGGGAATTGACTTCCTGTCTTTGAGCTCAGTTTTATCAACGTTTCCCCATATGGGTCTCCTGGTATCTGGAAGGTGGCTCGACTTCACTTAGACATCAAGCAGCAGGCATGGTGACAATCCTGTGATCTTTGAAAACCTGCTCCCCGTCTCGAAGCTGCAGTTTCTTCCCCTGTGAAATGAGGAAAGAATACATATTCTGCAGGGTTGTGAGAACTAAGTGAAGTCATGTCTGTAAGACGCCTGGCGTGTTGGAGGCACTCCGCAAGTGGTGGCAATTTTTGCTACAAAGGAGGTAGGGACCTCTTTCTGACAACCTGCTTTTCTTCCCTAATCTTTCACCTTTTTGTCCTGGCCCTCTCCCGCTGCAACCAGTCCTTCCTGGGATGTCTGTGGACAACATCAGACTCTCTACTCTGTTCTCAAAGGCAAGAATCTCTGAGCCCTTTGGGACATGTAGTTCTGGAATCGTTTTGCTGTTGTCAGCGGCTCTGGAAGAGACATTAGCCCCACAAGGCTTGATGTGGGAAGTTTTTACAGGTACTGCTCATCTGGCTGGCAGATGGAGCTTTGCTGCAAGATACAGCTCTGTCTTCCAGATGGGAGGGTGCCTGGGAGTTCTGGGGCGGGGCTGGTTTCTTTGCTTGGAGCCAGTGTGGGGCATACTCATGAGTCTGTTGCCTCCTTCAAAAACCCTGGAGTCCTTGAGCCAACTTAGATGTAGCTGATTATGTCCTTGTCCCCTCAAACCCATGTTCTGGAAATCAGCTGGCTGTCGCTCAGTCATCTCCACCAACCCCACCATCCACACACACACACACACACACACACACACATGCACGCACGCACACACACACACACTATGGTATTTCTAGGGGAGAGGAGGAAAATACTGGATACACTGGATGTTTCTCCACCAGGTAAGAGTTACATTCATTCGTACGCTCTCAAGGAGATGAAGCAGGATACAGAGGGCTTCTCAAGTTAGGGTACCACACATCATATGAACATTTTCCCTAAAGGAAGATGGAGGGAAGTAGTAGGGGCCAATGGCTGAGTTCTCCTCCCCTAGTAACATCATATTGGATGGAAGCAGTCCCTAATTCTCTATCCCCAGAAGTCCCATCTCTGCCTTGACAGTGGGAATGTGCCTCGCCCATTAGCAACTGTCATCCAAGCTTATTTGAGTTGGGCTTGTTTGGGGACTTTTATGCTAAAATACTCTCTACCTCATCACTTCTGGTCAAAGTCCTTTTGGTCACAAGGGGCAGAAACCCATTCACATATAAAATGTGGATACGGGGACAGCTATGTAGGAACAAAAAGATTTCAAATAAATGAAGTGCCAGGCCACATAGTTCTCTCTCCTCCTGGGCTATATAGTCTCCTGTCTCAACTCCTCTCTGTGTGTAATTTTGATTTCCCTGTGCTTTCATCAAATGATCTTAACTCAAGTCCTCACTGGAGTTTTAGTCTAGTTTCCTACAACTAAATGGCCACGTAGTTTGTGCTTTTTTTATTTCAAACTCTTAAGAGAGAAAAACCGAATGGCCATTGTCCAGCCAATATATTGGTTGGTCTTGGACGTCTATTCCTTCTCAAATTAGCCGTGGCTGAGGAGTAGAACACGTGGTACGAAACACGTTTAAGGCAGCAGGGGCTGAAACTGGGGAAGCAAGTCCTCTGAGAAGCAGACATTTCTCCCAAAGTATGTCTGATCGCCCCCATGTGGTTCTGGGGTTCATCTGAGGAACGGGTAACATCCATCCACAGTGAATCCATCCCTCTCAGTAGAGGCTAGGAGAGCCGCTCAAAGGCCAGGGAGGCACGAGTCCCATGGAAGCACCTGCCACCTCCCAAGCACTCTGGGGACACGGTGAAATTCTCACAACAGTGCTCAAGAGATAGTGTCCTGTGAAAATAGCACTGGACCGGGAGTCCAGAGTCCCTGCCTCTGTTTCCAGCTCTGCCACTGACCCACAAAACAGCCCCAGGAAAATTGCTTTCATTCTCTGGCTCTTAGACTCTTCACAAGTTAAAACAATCAATAACAAAACTTGAACAGTGTTGAATTAAGTAATCTTTAAGGTCCTTTCCAACCCCTAAGAATCCCCTAAGCCTATCTGCTTGCCAAACCCCCACTCCCGGCAATTTCCAGAAATGCACAGAATGGACTTCTCTGATCCTGGACTTTGGTGGGGGCTCCACCAGCTGCCTCTCTCTCGCGACCAACCACCCATCCCTGGTGATTAGTCCCTACCAGAGGCTTTCCAGCCCGGCCCTGCAGCCATCCAAGAAAGCACAGGCAGGGCCTTCCCGGGTGGAGAGGGGGTCAGGAATCCTCATTTCAAGAAGCGGATCTATTTCTGAGCTTTGTAGAAGCTAAGGATGGGCCTGAGCATGTGCTCTCTGACCACACCAGAGAGGGCAAGCTGGGCATCAAGGACTCATCCAAGTGGGGGTTTTCCCGCTGGACCTTCAGGGCCTGAGAGGGTGGGGCAGCTATAGGAGAAGGGTCAGCAAAGGCCTCAGAGGGCCCGGATAACAAGTCGCATGGAGCTGAAGAGAGAGAACGGAAAATGTTGTGGGTTCCCAGGGGAAGACGGCAGCGGCAGGGGAAATTGTTTGTGTCTTTTGGCAGGAAATGAATAACATTCAAAGAATATGCAAAATGCCATACTAATCAGCACCTGTTCCCTTTGGAGCCTGTGGCTTGGGCCCGTGGCATCTGAGGCTGAGCCTAGCTTTGGGTCTCCCTGGGGGAGGAAATGCAGTACATTGAGACCCACTTGAGTGTTGAAGGAGGCACTGGTCCTAAGTGGGGTGAGGAGAAGAAAGGTGCCCTCAGCCGCCATTGCTCCTTCCTGGCCCCAGATGGTCTGTTACACCCCCCAGCTCAACCCCAGGCAGATGGCTGCAGATTCTGCAGGGGCCTCTGAGCATTCCCTTGGCTAATAGCCACATTCCAGAGCAGCATATGTTTCATCTCAAGCCCATAAGGTTTGCACTTCCAAGTGGAGCCAAAGAGAAAACCTTGGCTCAGGCTGCAGATTTCCTAGGAGAGGTGGGGGTGGGGGAGGCCATCAGGGAGGCTGAGGCTGTCATGTGGTGAAATAGTTGAGTGAATGCAAAGTGAGGTCCAAAATCTATGACACCCTCACTCCTGACTCAAAACTCCTCAAGTCACCTCCCCAGAAGTCTGAGCAAGCAGAGTTGCCTTCCTCTTCTCTCATCCGAAGGCCTCAGGCCGTCCACAGTTCCTCTGCTCCCTATTCCACTCATACCCCTCAGCCTGAACTCAGGCCCCCCAGTCAGCGGTTCATAACCCAGGGCTGCGTGGAGTGAGGAAGAAACAAAGAGGGGACAAATCCTGCTCTCTCGGGACCTCGTCTCCCCTTGCCCCATCTCTCTGCTCTGAGGGGTGAGCTCCTCCACCCTTCAGCAGCTGAGGGACGTCAGGTCTGCAGGGGGATTTAGGAAGGATCCAGGGACGGACGGAAAGAGACAGGAGGAGGAGGAGCGTGGGGGAGAAATATGGAGCAAGAGATAGAGGTAGAGTGTGGGCCGAAGGGCAGAAAGGGACCATGGAAGCGTCTACGGCTGGAGAGAGAAAGGCGGGGTCTCCTCTGGTGGGCAGGGAGTGAGCAGAGGAGGCATGGTGGGGGTCCTGGTCCTCAGGGCTTCTGCTCTGTGGTAAGCTGAGGGGTTCCTGACAGCAAAGTAAACGGTGGCGTGCGGAGTTTACCCGGCTCCAGTGAGCAGTGCTGGGAGTGGTTAGTGTTTCCTCCCACTGAGTCAGTTGACAGGCACTGAACTACAGCCAGCCCCTTGCTCTCCTTTTGGTGGGGAGGGGTGAGGAGGTAAGGAGAGAGCTGTCAGTAAAGCTGAGGTCCCTGACCCCAACCTAGAATGTGGAGACTTGGGTCGAAGCTGGGAAGCCCGGCTGACGTAGGTCTAACGTTCCCCACGGGTGAGGAAGAACCTGAACTACAAGTCACCCCCTCCTTCTGCCTCCTTCCACGTCAGGCCCCGCACAGCGATGCGCACGCAGCCCGCCAGCCCTCTGCGGGGCCTGTTTACTTTCCTCATTGTCCTCTCTTTATTAGGTGACTGCCTGTGGGCTACAGTCTCAAACAGCCGTGCTTATGTGGTTAGATGCAGAGGACACACAGACCACAAAATAAATCAGGAAGACACCAGTGCTCAGCGCCCAAGAACAAAACAAACGAATCCTGGAGTGACGCCCAGCACAACGTGCCAGTGGGTCTTATGCTAAGTAAGGATGAATGGGTTGAAATATTGGGGAAAAATAGCTTTACTTTCCTTCAATCTAGGGAGGCTCATGGGAAGAAATTGGCTTCCTAAAGGCTCTTAAACTGAAACAGAGGAGAAGTTTTGACAGAAGTGCATTTCAGGGAGCGGTATGGACAGAAGCACAGGAAAGGGGGCAAGAGAACCAGACAGGTGGTACATCTAGACAGTGAGTCTGAAGAAGGACAGGGGACAGGTTAGGAGATGGAGGAGGTGCGGAAGGACAGAGCGGGCTCTGGGCACAGAGCCAGATGCTTGTTCCAGAACTTTCCCAGAGGGCTGGAGTCCTGGGCTGCCGTTGTCCCCTTCCCATCCACATGTGGAGAGTTAGAGGCCACTCTGGACCTAGAGAGTAAGAGGAGGTGGGCATATGATGGGGAGAGGAAGGGGCCGATGATACCAAGAAGCAGCCCAGGCTGCGGAGCAGGACTTGGGATCCCCATTGAGCTGCGGGCATGGAGAGGGAGGAGGCGTGTGGCCATGTCGTAAGGGTGTGCACAGCAAGGCCGGGGAGCAGCCAGGATGAAGAAGGTTAAAAAGGAAAAAAAGTAGGAGGCTGTTTGCTGCTTGAGAGTGAGAGGACTAGAGACAGGCTGAGGACGCAGGTCAGGGAGACAGTGGCGTCTGTGAAGGTGTATAAACAGGACACAGCTGCCAGATAAGTGTGCAATGAACTCAGTCTAATTTAACTCGGATTCCTGGGTCTCAGTTCCTCCGCCTCTCCAAAAGTATTTGAAAATGTCCTCCTAAAAGTGGAAAGGAGGAGTAGATGAGCAGCTTCAAGGAGCTGCTGGGAAGCCACGAGAGGGCAGGGAGAGAGAGGCATGAGGTGGGTGGGAGGGAGGAGCTCACAGCAGGCAGAACCCCAAGTTCCACTGCCCGTTTCAACCAGAGCAGTTCAACGTTAGCTGTTGTATTTGTTTATGCTTTTGTGTAACATTTCCTTGAAAGAAGAGCTTATCAATGTAAGCCTATAAAAGAATAATTTGAAAAGCACAAAGGTCTAATTTCTCTTGGAAGTCCTCACCAGCTTTAGGATCCACGGTGCTATGAGGGAGCATACAGTGAACATATGTACCAGCTTTTGGGCACAGGTCCCAAATTCAAATATTCTAGCCTGTTGTCAGGTCATTTGGTCTCATTCTTTTATTCAGAAAAATATTTTATTCTGTAACTCTCCCCTCTTTTCATTTGGTTCAGGAGGGGGAGAAACAGCACAGAGTCCACCATTCCTGCAGCTTGTGCCCACGGCAGCAGAGCAAGTGGATAATAACTCTCTCAGAATAATAATAATAATAATAATAATCACATCAGTCTCGAGATCTGTCTAAACAGAGCACTCCAAGCAGCTTACTCCCAGTCAGGAAGAGTTGGTATATGAGCTGAAACCTCTCTGCCAGCCCAAATTTGATTGGTTGTCTGACTCCAAGAATACCAAGCTAAAAGGACCATCACCATTACCGACCGTCCCAACGTCCTCCTGGCCTCCTGGATCTGCAGGACAAGGTTGGCCCATGTTTCCAAGAGGAGACTAGGACTGCCCTTCACTTAGGAGGTAAGTCTTCCCATGTGCTGATTAGGTGCCCGGGTCCTGGAGAAAGAGGCCTGAGCCTCGGGGAAATATGGCCATTTCCTACACCTTGCAGTCTAGTCAAGGTTCAGGGGCAGTTACCATATATGACTCTGAACTCTAGCTTTCTATCTTCAGACTGTCCCCATCTGTTTATTCTCTACAGTTACCAAGAAAAAGACCCTTAGGAAAAACTTTAAAGGACTTCGAATTTGTTTAAAGGAGAAGTATAAAGAGGCCTGACCTGGATTCCAAACCCAAAGCCTCTCGGGAAAGATCAGTCTCCTTCTAGGGAGGCGTCTGTCCCGTGAGGGGTGCAGGAGCGGAAAGCAAGGAGCCTTGGGATGGTCTGGGAAGGGGGCCCAATAAATGAAAGAAGATGAAAAGATTAAACTGAGGGGGGAGGAGATTAGCTTGATGGTTTTCAATTTTCTAAAATAAGCTGAACTGTCTTTTCAAAAGAAATCAGACTCAGATCCCAAGGATGTAAGCTGGTAAAAGGGAGCTGCTCGGGTTGAATGTGGAGACAGGCCCTCCTGCTGGCTCTGCTCCTCTCTCCCTGGACTCAGAGAAGGGCTGGAATCCCCTGGGGTCACCGGCTAGTAAGCGGTGCATCCAGGTTTAGAATCACACGTGTTGATTACAGACCTGACACCCCTCCCGTCCCCACCCCCTCACTAACAGTAAGGTGACTGCTGCTCCCCACTTATGTCCAGCATCTAGGATAGTGTCTGGCACATAGGAGGCCCTTGGTAAGTATTTGCAGGAGGAGCAAACCTACAGTAACTACCCTTTACACTGACTCAGAGCTTCACAGTTTACAAAGCACTTCCATGGGAGCGTTCTGTGCTGCGTGTCTACCCTGAGCTGGCTGCTTGGCTGCTGTCTCAGCCCAGACCAGTCCCTCTGGAGTTGGGGGTGGGGCAAGCTGAGCATAGGCAGGTGTGATCTCTTACCTCTCGTCTCTGAGGGGGCTCCAGATCCCGGAAACGGGAGGCTGCCTCTGAGAAACTTCATTCCTGCCCTTACTTGGTCACTGAGCTGTGATGCAGCCTAGAGACCCTCCAGTTCCTTGCCTCCGCCCACTCTCGTCTGTGTGTACCTTTTGCACAAACACTCTGGAGAGGTCGTGGAGAGAAGAGTTCCAGCAGGAAACAGAGGGTGCCTTGCGGGGCCCAAGGAGAGATGGCCTGTGTCATTTGTGGGGGTGAAGGGCCTCCACCCAGCTCAGGCCCCCTCCCTCACATTCTCCCCCGTCTTCTGGAAAAAGATGAGTGTATTCACTCCAGTTCCTCCAGGACCCCACTCTCCCTCACACCCCGCCTCCAGCTCCCTTGTCCCTCTGCACAGGCCTGCCAAGTTTGGGACATGAGAACAGGCCAGGTTCCCTAAGGGGAGCCCAGGGGGGCGGAGCCAGACCTGGCTGGGCCTCCAGGTCGGCCTGCCCTGGCCCTGGGGTTTAATAAACTCCGAGAGAGGTTTTCAAAGGCCACTTGATCTTCCCCATCAGGCAGCCCCTGTCTCCCTTTCAGAGCCGCGGGACTGGAAAGAAAAAACCGCTCAATGAACAAGGCGGCCAGAGAAAGCCGAGCTGCGGGGCACCTTCTATGAATTTCTGATGAGCACACGGCCCTGACTCCTGGGTCCCAGCCCAGTGCAGTCAGGGATGTTAGTTTAAGTCATTTCGCACGGTTCACTGGCTCTCTGAGAGCAGCTTGTCTCCAGCCTGGCCCTCTCTAACAAGCTCTTTTTACTCGGGGCTCCTCTGAGCAGAGACCTCAAACAATAGCAGCTTTCAAGGGGCTCGGCCCTCCTCTGGCGGCTGCGCTCTCCCGCCCCCAGCCCCGCTCTCCAGCCTTCTCTCTGGCCTCTCTGTTCGCCCACCTGAACGCCCCAGCCCAGAGGCTGACACGAAGTGGGTATTCAGGGAAAGTTTGCTCCTTCCTTCTCCACTGTCCACACCCTTTCTCCCTGTGAGCAGAGTGAGTGAGTAACCACGCTCTCCAGAGCAGGCCACTTGTCATACAACTCCAGAACACCACATGACTGGCCCCCCAAGGCTGTGCAGTGAGGAAGCCCCGTCAAAAGCTGCTCATCCTGACGCCCCCTGCCTATCGGGCTCCTCAGCCCTCTTGAAACTTCAAGCAATTTCCTCCTCCTTTAATCTGAGGACTGTGCTGGCTTCCTCCACCTTCAAGGACCGTAGGCCTGCCCTCCAGGCCCAGACCTGGGCCTGATGGAGGAGCCTCAAAGAGAGGGAAGCCGTGCGCGGTGTCCCCCTCGGCAAGCCTGAGAGGAGGGCAAAGACAGAGCAGGGTCTGCAGACACAGGAGGCGGCCACGTTTCCCACCAGTCAAGTCATCCCCTTCTTCCCTATCCACTTCCTTTACTCCATTGTCCCCTCTGTCACTCAGGGTGGCTCGGAGCCCACTTCTGCCCTCCCTACCGCTGGTCTCCTCCTTCGGGTGTCTTCAGAAGAGACTTCTGTTGAAGAGGAGATTCATTCATCAGCAGATGAGCCATTTTCATGTTTAGACCAAACCTCCAGCCAAAACAAACAAACAAACAAAGTTCCTATCAAGACAAGTCAGTATGTTGGCTTTACTCTCAGAGCCTTGCCTGGATGTCAGGATCCTTTGATGGTGACCTCCGACCTGGGGAGCTCCGGAAGGCTTTGAGGTGCCATTCCACTGACATTCCACTCTGGGAGGCTCTGCCTCACGCCTAACGCACCTGCCAGCAATTAAAGGTCCCCTCCCCAGCGACCTGGGCTCGCCTGGGGGGCCCAGGGTCTCTTACCTTTCAAGAGTCCCGAGCCACCCGGCTGTATGGGTTCCCACAACCTCCTCCCTTCCCTTCACAGCAGTCACGTCCCTACCCCGTTAATAACCTGCCTTCTTCAGGAAGTGAAGTCCGACCAGGGATAGCACGACACGCCGAAAGAACAGAGAACTGGGGACACAGGACCCACATTCCAGCTCTGCCTCAGCCGCCAACTTGCTCTAGGACTGTGGCAAGTCTCTCCCGTTCTCCAACACCACTTCCTGGCGACAGTGCTGGACTGGATCAGTGTTTCTTAGAGTTTACCCCGAGATGTCCCATATCAGAATCCTCTGGAAGACTCATTAAAAATCCAGGCTCAAACTCTCCACCCCAGATCCACTATGACAGAATTTCTTTTCTTTTCTTTCTTTTTTTTTTTTTTTGAGGAAGATTAGCCCTGAGCTTACTGCTGCCAATCCTCCTCTTTTTACTGAGGAAGACTGGCCCTGAGCTAACATCCATGCCCATCTTCCTCTACTTATATGTGGGACGCCTACCACAGCATGGCATGCCAAGCAGTGCCATGTCCTCACCCAGGATCCAAACTGGTGAACCCTGGGCAGCCGAGAAGCAGAATGCGCAAACTTAACCACTGCGCCACCGGGCTGGCCTCTATGGCAGAATTTCTGGAGGTAAGGCATGGCCTGCATTTCAACACAGGCCCCAGGTGTGTCTTATGCCCACTGAGGGCTGAGCAGCACTGTCCTGCTTTGTTCCAAACTACAGCTGTCCCTGAGAATCCCCCTACGTGCTTAGTCTGAACTCGCTCGGGCTCTACATGGGGGCAGATTTGCCAAGAAGCGAATGACCTTCGTACAGGCTCCTGGCAAGGCTCTGGGAGGAGCCGTGGTAAAGTCACGTTCACACTAGTGAATTCTTTTACTTAAAGAATAAAAGAATATGCTACCACATACTAAAAATTCAGGCCCCAAGAAACCTGGCTTGGCCCCTGGTTGAGCTAGTTGAGTGGTGACTTGTATAGGATCCTAAACCTTTTTCACACCTCCCTCTCCGATGATAGACAGGCTTGTCTCCTCTTCCTCTGGCAATTGCCCATCCTTTGTACTGTCCAATATTCTTTGCACAGTGAGAGCTATAACATCACCTCTAACAATCACTGTGGTGATTCCAGAGGTCAAATTCCAATGATCCCCCTGTGGTCAGAAACGATTCCAGAAATAGAGAGGTGTGTCCCAGGCTGGCTGATGCCACCAAACTCAAATACTATTTTTCAAAAGAGGTTCATTCCCAGGTGTTAGAACAGGACCAGACAGGGCTAGGTGGAGATGGGTAGGCCCAATTTATAAGCTAATCAGCCATTCTTCACATGAGACCAGACTTGGGTTCAAATCTTCACTTGGCCTTTATCAGCTGAGTGATGCTGGAGCTTGAGCCACCTCTGTCATGAGGAGCTGATAACCCTGTGTCCCAGGGCTGTGGAGAGGGTGGCTGAGACAGTAGATATAAAGCACTTTCCTAGCCCATAAATACTAACCAGTTGTAAGATATTGCTAAGTGGGCAATATTTAGGCAGACAGGCCTTGCTATAACTCAGGGTCAAACACTTTGGGATGTTTAATATCGTGGATTAGGCCCAAACCCTTCCAGCGCAGCTCCGTTGCAGAGGGGACCAAGGCCCCCTGCTGGCTAAGCTCCTAGGGGTAAGACTCCTGGCCAGCATCGCCCACCACCCCTCACTGTTGGCGCTAAAAAGACGTCCTGTCATGCACTGCTCTCCCGCCCTTCCTTGGCGTGGGCTGCAGAGCTGGGCAGGGAAGCAGAGCGGGGAGAGCAGGATGTGGGTGGAGAGCCTCTCCTCCCCTACTGCCCCCTGCAGCCCTTGGCAAATAAGGGAAGGAGGAGGAAGAGGAGGAGGAAGCTACATCTGGTTTGAGTGAGGTTCCCAGCAGGGAGAGCAGCCCCGGGATGCCAGAGGAGACAGCCTGCGTCGGAGAGGAAGGGAAGCAGGGAGGGCTGGCATGGGCCGACCGATGTGGGAGAAGAGAGGGAAATTGGTTGGGGCTGGGGAAAGCAAATAAACAGAGCAGTTGAGACAATAATAATAAAAAGAAGAGTCATTAAAGTGAAGAAAGGAGATTGTGTCACACCCAAGACAAACAGAAAATAAACGGCCAGTAGATCTACTCTACAGATGTTTGGCACTGAGACGTCCAATTAGAGATGCACGGGAGATGCCGCAGTCGACCAGGGCTCCACCAGCAGCAGCTGGAGAGCAGGTGGGCAGGAGCCCGAGCCAGAGGGGCCTTCACGCTGGAGGAGAGCCAACCCCAGAGACCATTTCACCCTCCTCCAGCCTCAGGCAAGCCTGCCCTTCCCCGATCTCGGCGTGCACGGGGTGGGAACAGTAGGGGAAAGACAGCGTCCTTCCCTGGGCCAGATTGGGTCCCTCTACCAGGGAGGTCTCCTTCTTCCCAGCCACATTTCCCTCCCTGCAAGGGGACCTAGAGTCTCTCAGTGTTCAGATGGAGTAAGCTCTTCAAGTGGCCTCAGGGAAATACTACCTTTTTACTGGTTGGTGAACATCTTGCCACAGCGCTCATTTTAATGACTCTTCAGGGACTCAAGTCTTTTCCTTCCCAGCAGCTCAGGCTTCTGAGCTGACCTGTGACCTGTACTGGTGTGAGGGGTGGGGGGAGCTCAGTGTATAGGTTATTTACTCCCTCATTTACTCAGCAGTCTACTTTGTGTGCCTGGCACTGCATTAGGTACCTCGGGGATTACAAAGATGAATAAGACTCCATTCTTCTCCTACAGATATTTACAGTTCAGGGATAAAGGAAATTATTTTTTTGAGCATCCATCTCATAATAAGCACACTGCTAGGCACCTTCACATGGTCTGCCTTGTTTGCTCTCACTGTAACCCTTTGGCAGATCTTATTCTCTCATTATTCTTACAGAGGAGGAGGCCGAGGACCACAGAGCTTCCGTAATTTTTCTATGGTCACAAAACCAGGACAGGGGTCATCTGGCATTTAGACCCTGCTTCATCTCATCCCAAAGCCCAGTGCTCTTTGCCTGACATCATAAACAACCATGAGGTGGAGGAGAATTTGACAACTGCCAAATAAAACCACATGCTCTCAAAAGATACAAGAAAGGGGTCTCCCTCCTCATATCCACCCCTGCTCCCTGCCCCCTTAATTGGAACCAAACTTCATCTTTCTGTTCTGTGCACCAGCAGGGAGGAGCCAGCACATCCCATCCCCAGCCAGAGCCAAGTGCCTGCAGGTGTCTGAGGAATGCTAATGGCCGTGAATGGGGGAGCCGCACAAGGCTCTTCTAGGCATTTGCTTCCCATTAAACCCTCTCGCCTTCCTCTCCAGTCCCTCCCTCCCCCTCTAGCAACAGGCAGCTTTCATGAGCCAATTACCATGGCCAGGTTTTTCTGTTCCTCCGAAGCCACTGGCACTGCTAACAAGACACAGATGCAGCAGGGCAAGCCCCTATTGTCCACTTCAGAGTAGGGGCTTTCTTTGCCCCAAAGGACTCCAAGCAGACAGAAGGAAGGTTGGATAGTCAATTTCAACTCCGCCCCCAAAGGATGGGGAGGCATCAGAGGGCAATAAGGTCATCAGCGGTCTCAGGAAGATGAGTGGGGCTGACCTGTTCCTCCCAGGGCTGTGGAGCTGTGGTGGATCTCAGAGACAAAGCTGGGGACCCAAACAGGAGGAGCAAAGACTAGGTATGAGTGAAGGCACAGACCGGGGGGGGTCCCCTAAAATCTTCAGTTAACAGAGAGGTATCCAGAGTCTAGGTAACTTAATTCAAAACAAATTGAATTAAAAATCTACTCAGAAACTAGTCAGACAGGCTGGAGCCTCATATTTAACCACAGTTTCCTAGATCTTCTCACCAGCCTCACCACATTCTCTGCCTCTTAAAGTTCCCCTTGGCCTTTGAGCCTCAGAAATCCATGAAATTTCCCAGGCATTCCTGGGAAAAATTAACCCCTCCTTTCTCTTTAGTCCCTCAATACACTGGTTGTGGTTCTTCGAATTCTCTTTAACATATCTGAGTGTGGGTTTATTTTTATGTGTCTTCCTCAGAACTCCTAATATTTCTTCAGTCTGAGGATGAATGTCTTCCACCAACTCTGGAAAATTGAATATTGCTATTCCCCCATCCTCTCTATTCTCCTTCTGGAACCCCAGGTAGGGGTAGTTTGGGCCCTTTCCTGTACTCTATGCCTTTTAGTTTCTCTTACATCTTTTCTCTCTCTTTATCCTTCGGTGTGCATTTGGGATAATTTCCTCTGATCTGTCTTTCAGTTCACTAATTCTCTGTTCAGCTTTGTCTAATCTGCTCTTTGACACATCTCTTCAGCTTTTATTTCAATGACTATCTTTTTGCATTTCTAGAAAGTTCTATTTGGTTCTTTTTAAAAATTTGCCTATTGTCTTTCAAAATATGCTATCTTTTCTTTATGGTTTGTATTCCTTTTTCATCTTTTTAATCATTTTAAACACAGTTGTTTTAAAGTTTCTTTCAGATTGTTATATTATTTTATGTTATTTGAATGCTAAGCTAGTTTGATATGTTTGCTGACTTTCCCTAACGGCATATCGTTTCCTCATGTGGTTTGTAATTTTTTTATTGTTAGTACAACTTCAAGGGAGATTACATTTTGCTGTGAGAATGCTGCTGCTCTGGGGCACATTCTTCCAGAATAGTCTTGCACTTCCTTCTCTTGAAGCCTGATGAGTTTTACTGGTCTGGAACCTATTTTTACATTAATTTCTCAGCTTGGGAATTCCAACAGTGGAAATTCAGACACTGTAGTCACATATGGTTTGAGCCTGGAGTTTCTATTTCTCACTGGAGACTTTTTTTCTACTCAGAGCCCCAGTAAGGACAAGCTTTATTCTCAGTACCCTAAGACTGTGAGTGATGCTTTTCTAGTCCGGATTTCTCTGAGGATGCATCCCTTACAGTGTCCTAGCTTTTGCAGAGGTCTCAATTTTAGCTGTCTGCCTCTTATGAACTAGGGATCATGTCACCTGCCCCCATGTCAGCATCAAAACCATAGTCCCTAGCTCCTAGGGCTGCATCCACTCTGACATCCCCTGTGGCACCATCATCATGGCTTCAGGTTGGGGAACTTATCATTCAGACTTTAAGCACCACGTTTACCTACTGGTGACTTTTTCATTGTGCTTTGCATTCTAATTCATGAGTTTTTGCAAATAGATCAGGTACTTCTTGAAAAGCCTGTCTAATTCATCTTTGTTTCTCCTGTAGTGCCTAGCACAGGGCTCTGTCACAAGGCTCCTTACTTATCCACTCAAACATACAAAAACCTTAGACACCCATACATGACCCTTTCATCCCTGCAGAATACATAAGCCACGGGGCTTCAGAGGCGATCAGAGGAGGCAGGATGAAGAAGTAAGCACTGGACATTCCCCTCCTCTCTTCCAAGTTACTGGTTCTTTCCTAGGAGGTAGTGAAGGTCATAGGTAGAGATTTAGACCTGGTTCTAGTCTGATCTCTGACACTTATGAGCTGAGCGAACTTGGAAAAGTCACTTCATCTTTCTGGGGCATCAGATTCTGCATCTGTAAAACAGAGGCGGCAGAGTGGCCTGGGCAATCTCCAAGATCCCTTCCAGGTCCGGCAGCCTTTGTAGCTTCAAGGTAAGAACACCACCTGGATAAAGTGGTCAGGCTCTCATCCAGGTATCCCCCAGATTTTCCCCACCCTCAATCACCCACTGGAATTTCTCTCTCTCCCCTGCCTCTTCTTTCCACCTAACCTCCTTTCTCTGTACCCTGCTGTTCCTCCAAGTCCAATCTCTGCTGAGGCCTTCGTCCTATGTCTGTGTCTTAGGAAAGGGGGGCAGAGGTGGTGGTGGCAAATAATATCCCCTCCAGTGGGGAGTGATGAGCTTTATGGGGGATCAGAGGGCAGATGACGCAGGGACCCGGTGCCTGAGTGTACAGAAGCTCCATCTGGCCCCAGCTTTAGGGGTTTCCTGAGCCTTGAACTGGGGACCCTGCATCTTAATGAGCCTCTTGAGCCGGTTCAGAAACAATGAATCAAAACCAGCTGGAAGCTGCCCTCCGACCCAGCTAATGACTTGTTTATTGTCAGAGCAGCAGTGCGTCATATAAGGGAATTTCAAAGTGTCACTAATTGGCAGAGGGCCAGTAAATAGCACCATATAAATCTGAAGGTGCTTCCACTAGGGCTGAGGATTGTGGACCAGATACAGAAGAGGCAAATGGAAGCAGATTACTGGAAGGGCAGGGCAGGGCAGTGGGTGCAGGGGCAGCACCATTACCAGAGGCTGCAGCTTCTGCCCTGGGTCTCAACTACCCTGGGAGATTGGAGTGTTTGTTCTGTCATTGGGAAAGGAAAGACAAAGCCCCATGAGGGTCCTAGTCCCACCTCAGTGACAGTGTACTGCATGTCCCCAACCCCAAGATGCCTGACATCCCCCTATACTTTGGGAGAAGATGTCCTCTTTTTGAGGTAAAGCCTGAGGATCTCATTTCAGGTATGATTAATGGATTCTGTAGACATGAAATTTAAGGCCCTGTTATCCATTACACAGAAATGTTCTGCTTACAGAAGAACCTGGGAAAGACTTTACTCCAGTGGGCCCCTTAGGGACAGAGCTAGGAGGACCAGGAAGGAATGAGTGATGGTATAAAAGGAGTCTCTTCTGACTCGGCATGAGCTCCTACTGGGAGCTGGACCAGAAAATGTGCCAAAGATAGGTGATCAGCAAAAGAAATGGATGTTCCTTCCATGCCCACCCAACTCCTCTCATACACACAAATTCCTGCTGCCTGTCTCTTCCGCATCTGAAGATTGAAGCCAGCGGATGGTTTGGAGAAGAGGAAGCAAGAATGGAGGAAAAGCATAAAGTGGGAAGTGAAAGGTTGGAAAGGGAGACGTGAGGGTGGCATTTCAGAGTGGCAATCACCTGCTCACAAGTGTGTGCTCTAGATGGGCCCCTTGGTGCTGCACCTCTGAGCACTGGCCCTGACGCCCGCAGCAGGCTGGCAGAGGCAGGAAGCTTTGCCTTGGAGCCCTGCTGGGGAGTGATGGGTAAGGGGGCCGAGGGCTGATTCTTTGGGGTACCTACCCTGTGTCTGGGAGTCATGGGCCCTAAGGTTAGGCCCAGCCTAATGCCAGCTAAGCTTATGAACTGCGACATCAAGAAGCCTTGTGGGGAATGGAAAGACAGCAAAATCTGTATGCAGTAGAGCTGACAGGAAGTCTGAGGACACCTGCAGTCTCATAGTGAGAACTAGCACTGCCCAAATTTATTGGGCATCCATCACCTAAGGTGGATGGGCCAAAAGTGCACCTGAGAACAGCTAGCACAACCTAGCAGATCTCTCACAGGTGGGTTCCACTATTGCAATCTGCAGTTTACAGATGGGAAACTAAGGTTCAAAGAATCAGGACATATCAGGGGCCTGTCTGGGAGGTCATGAGGCCTAAAGCGCCTCACTCTCTCTGCATTCACAAGCATTGATGGAAAGCTGATATGTTTGGGGCCCCAGGCTAGGAACTCTAGAACTAGTGTGAGCATAGTCTATGTCCTCTAGGGTCTCAAGGTTGATAGTGGGGACAAGCATCCAAATGACTAAGAGTAACATAAAACATGATGGAGGAAAGAATGGGAAAACAGGAATGAGCAAAAATAGGTGAAAGGACGGTGGGATGAGTTCTCACCTGGAACAGGGAGGCCTTCACAAAGGGGTAGAATTTGAGCTAAGCCTGGAAGAAAAGACAGACTTTCAACAGATGGGGAAGGCCTGCAGTGGAGAGGGCTCACTGAGGTGGCCTCCTGAGGCAGCGGCTGCCTCTTCCTGTCTCACCCCAACACAGAGCAGTGCTCACAACACACAGATGTTGGGCGTCTGTGTCCCCCTCTCAGAGAGCCGCTGGGACAAGACACTGGGCAAAAAATAATCCTCCGAGGAAACTACTCCAAACACTTACACACAACCTGCCACGGCCTTGGACCCTGTGCCCACTGGTCTCTACATCTTTTCTCCTCTTAAGAACCCTTCAAAACTGGCCCTTTGCCTAACTCTGATAGCCAAATGCCTTGAGGTTCAGGAATTAAGAAAGCTTGAGGGGGGCCGGCTCTGTGGCCGAGTGGTTAAGTTCACGCGCTCCGCTGCAGCGGCCCAGGGTTCCGATCCTGGGCGCGACACGGCACCGCTCGTCAGGCCACGTTGAGGCGGCGTCCCATATCCCACAACTAGAAGGACCTGCAACTAAGATATACAACTGTATACGGGGTGGGTGGGGGGGCGGTTTGGGGAAATAAAGCAGAAAAAAAAAAAGAAAGCTTGAGGAATTTCTCTCCCAGCGGGTCACCTTTTTCATTTTTCTAACACTTAAATTTTTAATTTTATTAATTTTTTAAAATTGGTTTTATGTGATGTAGACGTGGACAAAGGAGTCCAAAGGACATGTGATGAAAAGTCCTCCCCGACACAGGGCCGGCCACCGAGTGCCCTTCCCGGTCCCACGGCCCTGTGGATCCTCCCAGACTTGCTCCCTGCGTGTCTCCTTCAGACAGACGAATACCTTTCTCACGGAAACAAACTGGGCTGTTCTGTGACTTCCTGCAAGAGCGCAAGAGGGGAAAGTACCTAATTCCAGCCCCAGGTAGAACAGCAAAGTCGTCTCTCCGTCGCTAGGTGCACATGAGCGGTCGTCCTTGGCACAGTGCTCCCATCCTGAGCATTTCGCACATTCCCTCTTGTCGCGCACAGGAACCTTACGGTCAGTGTTACTTTCATCACCCCCACTTTCCAGACATAGAAACTGAGGCTCAGAGAGGTTCAGAAACATTGTCCGGTCACCCAGCTAGTACGTGGCAGCACCAGGATTTGAACCAAGGCCTGTCCGATGGCAAATCTTTGACTCTTAATCATTACACCATTGTCTCTAGAAAGAGAAAGTGGAGAGCACTTTGGATTTTGCAGACTGAAGTCTATGGGGTGGGGGTGGGGGTTCTGCCCAGAGAAGAGCCTAAAATCCAGTCTCCACTCAGACGCCCAGGGAGAAATCCACCTGCAAAGGGCATACCAAGTTTCCTCCTGAGATTTTTCTCCTCTGGCTCAGGTTTTGTACTAAATTTTATGGAGAGAGAGAGCTGTGCCAAGGAACAGAACCCATGTACACAGAAAAATACACTCTGGGCAACCTGAATTTACAGGTGTCCTGTGGGCAACACCATGAGGAAAAGCATCTCTTCTCAAAGCAGCCGAGAGGGCCTCAGGGTGGAGGCGTGAGCACATCTGATCCAGCAGTAGCTGCCTTCCCGTGGGCCCTGAGAAGACCAAGCTAATCCCGCACACCCACAGCCACTTGACGCTATCACGGCAGGGGACAGATGCCCTGGCCGCTCTGCAGGCTCGGCAGTGTTTTCCAGGGGCCTCGAGGGACCTCTGTGCAGACAGGCCTCCAGAAGCTAAGGCCATCACACCAGGTAGAAATGATTGTGCTAATAAGGAAAGAGGTGGCCTGCAAGAGCCCTGCCTAGGCCCCAAGCCTCCAGTTAATGAGACTTCATGGGGAGAAAGAGCCTCTAGGGTGAGTGGGGGTGGGGCGGACGGGGCGCAGAGCAGCCGGAGGCCGGCAGTGGCTGAGCTGTTTATTAGGAGACAAAGAAAGGACTTTACTCCCTGCACTGAGGTCAAACTCAAGGTATCCCGGGGAAATGGCAGGGGAATTTATGAGGTGAGGAGGCAGCCGGTTTGACAGCTGTCTGCTGGCCTCCACCCCAGCACTGGTGCTTCAGCCCCAAACTGTCCTGGAGAGCATTCACCTTGATGAAGCAAGATTCCTGGCAAATCCCCAGGATTCCAGGCCACTCGAGGGGCTTTCTGGGAAATGATGCTCACACAATGACACAGGTTGTAGAACGGGTTGGAAAGGGAGGAGACAGTGACAGTTACTTCCTGGGTTCCCTCAAAGTCCCAAACCACCTACCACTCACTTCCCCACTCCCTCCGACTCAGACACATGCAGATTTCCCCCGGGGCTGGCCCCTCCCCTGACATCGGGACAGCCTCTGCTCAGAGTACAGGCAACTGGGACCCAGTTTTGCAACCTTGAGGCAGAAACAGGCAGGACTGCCCTCAACCACTCCCACCCTGCAATTCTCAGACATAAAGGGGTGGAGGTGGAGCTTGTGCTGGAGAGGGTGGACATCCTGGGACTAAGCAGGAGGGTTCAAGCACTGCATTTTGGGACATTGGAGAAATGGGTGGGAGGAGAGACATTATTTACATTCAAGAATGTAAATTCAGACACTTTGGTTGTGTTAGTTGCCAGGTTTCCTTGGAAACCAGGTTTCCTTCTTTTTTTGAAAGGAAAGTGTTTGTGTGTGTGTCTGTCAGTCTGCCTGGGGTAGGACAGAGGATGCTGACAAGAAAAGAAATAGCTGCTTTGCCTGCATACTGCATTTGGACCCCGTCCCTCCCTAACATGGACACCCTGAGACCCACACAAATACAGGCATCTTAGTGCTTTTGGAAGACTAGAAACACAACTCAAGATGGTCTTCTGGGCATGTTCCCCTAGAGTGTAACTTAGTCCGATCCCCACAAGGGACCTGTTCTTTCTCCCTCCCCCATAGCTTCTCAACTGGAAACATGCTGATACCCACCTCCCAGTGATGTGGATTAAGGCTGCCCCAGCTAGAGAAGCCCAAGGTGACCTGGCCTACATGCCAAACTGTACGACCCAGTGGACTTTTTTTTTATGGTATGAATTAGGACTGCCCCAGGGAGAGAAGCCCAGGGCATCCTCACCTACATGCCGATCTATATGGCCAGATTCGTATCTAAAGTTATATGACCGCACAATAACCAGACCCCATCTGCACTGAAATCATTTAATGACTTTTTACATCATCTTTTCTTTTTTCCAGTAAAAATAAGTCACGTACCCATGCCTTATAAAATTAGCCCTAACCCTCAACTCAGGGCAGCAGCAGGAGCTCTGACTGCCCGTGGGTCCTGTCCCCACACACCAGCTCTGCCTGCCAATGGGTCCTGTCCCCATGCCAGCGGGGGCAGCAGAAGCGGCAGCAGCAGGAGCTCTGACTGCCCATGGGTCCTGTCCCCATGCTATTCCACACTATTCTCTAAATAAAAGAGCACTATTGCCAGATCTTGAGAGTCCAAGAAATCTTTCTTTCGACTCCTCGGCTCACCGACCCCGCATCACCATCACCAGCCCCTCTTAACCGCCCCCCAGCAGCAACCAGGGAGCTCCTGGTTTTGCTACCATGAGCTCCCTCCGCCCTGAGCCTGACCTTGCTCTGAGAGCCTGAGCCCCATCCCCAGCAGGGTGGCTGAGCTGCTGCCAGCGCCCCATCCATCAGGCCCAGCACAGCTGCCCTCCACCAGCCCCCACCGCACCCAGCCTGTGAATATCAGCGCTGCCATCAGAGGCCCTGCGGGAGGAATCCCAGGGTCGATCTGCCGCCAGTCCCCCCTCGCAGCCCCTTCGGTGTGACAGCTACCGGGCAGAGGAAAGTAATGATTCCTTCCCTCTCATCCTCCTCCTTCTGAGACTGACAGCCCCCCTCCAACCTGGTGACCTGCTGGGACCTATGGAGACCAAAGCTGCCAGTCAAAGATAAAAAATGCCTGGCTATTGACTAAAACACAATAAAGGGCTAATTTGCATGTCATTTACATAACCAGTTAGCCAAAATGCATCGAAGGCCCCCATCCCCACTGCCGCCTTCCTCAGTGGCTCTGGTCCCCAATCTTGTCTCCCCAGGGCTGCCCCCACAGTCTTCCCCACCCTGCAGAGGGCGAGAGCTTCCCTCTCTTCTGCCCTACCTCGCCCTCAGGGTAGGGGCCCGCTCCAGGTATCTCTGTCCATAGCTTGGGTCTGGAAGGCCATCCTGAGCTCTGCCCCACATCTAGGCCTCTCGTCAGGCACGTTTTCACAGTGTCCTAAGAAAAGCCAAAGCCCAGCTTGCTGGCCTCTCACCCGCTCCGGGCCCCTAAAGACCTGCTCTGTTTGTGCAGGAGCAGAGAGAACATAATGAAAAGCCGGTCTTCCTGCAGCTGGGTTGTGTTTGGGCTCTGGCAGGGGTGAGGGGAGGGCAGCAGGGCAGGTCCAGAGAGTGGAGGAGGGCGAGAGGGGCAGCAGTCACAGCTCACACACGATTTTTCTCCCTACGGTGTTCTCTGCTCCTAGCCTGTGGCCCCGCGTCGGAAGCTTCCAGGACCATAACAAGCTTTAGTTTATACACAAACAGCTGCATTTTCCTACTACTGTTTACTGCAAAGGGAGCCAGCCCCAGCATCCACCCAGCTCCACTTGGCCTCGGTAGTGGGTTTTAAGCTTGCTCGGCTGGTCTGGGAGAGCAAGGACTGCATAGTCCAGGAATGGGGAGCAACCCAGGTGGGGCCCCAACTCCTGGGTCCGTTATTCAGTCTCCTCCTCCATTTCCCAGTCCTTCGGGACCTTGGGTTCTCTTGAACATCCCTCATCCCACTCACTTGTAACCACACAGAGGGATAGAGTTTAGGAACAGAGGCCATTGGGCTCAGATTCAGTTAGGTCATTTGTCAGGCAAAGGAACCCCATGTGATGTACTCTGGTGCCTCAGTGTGTGGTCACCTCCACGCGAGGTCAGGTCAGCACACAGGAACTGCCCATCTCCTGCCCCTTCCACACCCTGCTGTCCCCAGGGCCACAGCAAATGCCCTGCACCCTGGGGCTGCTGTAAGATGGGCCAAACTCGGCCCCTCAGTGATGTACTGAGGAAGCCCACAGCCCTGGAATCCTAGCCACCCAGTCACCCTGGTGCTCCTAGGCCCAGAGGGCTGCACAGGGAGGAGGGTACCTCCCTGTCCAGAGCAGGGCTAAGCTTGTCTCTCTTGATCTCTGGGCTGCTGGTAGCTAAGGGAAATGATGCTGCCCTCTGGGGACCAGAGAATAGTGACCCTCCTCCCTCCAACCATAGCATAGACCCCTTAGAGAGGTGACAATGGAGCTGGTGGAAGCATTCCCCTCAGGGCTGTATGGCTAAGTGGTTGGTGCCAGGACCCTGGAGGCAGACCCCGGCTCCCTGAGTGAATGAACAAGTTACTCAGCATCTCCTTGCTTCAGCTTCCCTCTTAAAATTGGGTGAGGAACCCGTCCCTGTGGCTGCAGCAAGGGCTGACTGTGTTACGCATGTGGAGCACTACGAATAGGCCTGACGTAGCAGGTGCTCAGTGAGGACCCGAGCTCTCAGTGAGGCCAGGCATCGGACGGTGACGGGAGAGGAGGAGTCAGAGGCCCCTCATCACACTGCTAGTGACCATGAGTCAGCGCCAGGAATTTTGTTGTTTTGTTTTGTTTGAGGAAGATTAGCCCTGAGCTAACATCTGCTGCCAATCCTCCTCTTTTTGCTGAGGAAGACTGGCCCTGAACTAATATCCGTGCCCATCTTCCTCTACTTTTTTATACGTGGGACACCTGCCACAGCATGGCTTTTGCCAAGTGGTGCCATGTCCGCACCCAGGATCCAAACCGGCAAACCCTGTGCTGCAGAAGTGGAACGTACGCACTTAACTACTGTGCCACCGGGCCAGCCCAATGCCAGGAATTTCATGTCTTTCTTACAAT
This sequence comes from Equus przewalskii, assembly GCF_037783145.1. NCBI lineage: Eukaryota > Metazoa > Chordata > Mammalia > Perissodactyla > Equidae > Equus > Equus przewalskii. The sequence continues at coordinate 35,605,129 of NC_091836.1, forward strand.
CTTTCTTCAGAAACAAAGGTAGAAGAAGCAAATTTCCTGTCTCCAGCCTTGTCTGAAAGCCCCGCCCCTCACCCCTTGATTCTGCTTCTCCTTATGGGGAAGCATAGGCTTTGGAGTGAACCTGGGCTGTGTGGCCTTAAGCACATGACTTATGCGACCTAATTGTCCTTGCCTATAAAATCATGGCCAGTAGTCCCTGTCACCTGGGGCGAGACCCTGCACGAGAGCGCACCTGACAGCCAGCAGGCCCCCACTTTCTGTGACCCAGGGCAAGGCACCCGGACTCCTGGAGACAGGGGCCTCTCTTGAATCTGCCCAGATAATAAGCAACAATGTCCACAGGGGCCTCAGGGCAATGGGCAGGGACAGGGGACACGAGGATTCAGATTCGTTACAGCTTTCACTCTCAGACAAAGTCAGAGCCCGGTCAATTCCCTGCTCCCAGGCCAACTCTTCCAAGGCTGCTCCAGGCTGAGACACTGCAGAGCCTTGCCGTGAAGAAGGTGGAGATGAAGAATGGCTCACCAGAATGGCATCTCCTGCCTTCCAGGGAGAGAGAGATGGATGGCATTTCTCAGGCCTCAATAAATCACACACCTACGAGGCAGGCTTAGCCACCTGGCAGGTGGGCTCCACTGTCACTGAGGTCCTGACAATGGCATCTTTCTCACATGCCCAGAGGCACACACACACTTGGCCAAGGGGCTTCCATGGAGGTGCTCAGGACCAAGCCCTGGCCATGTGACTTGCACACACATACGGACCTGCACACTGAACCCTACTGCTGGGCATAACTGCAAGGTGTCCCCAGCCCGAGAGCCAGAGTTCAGAGTGCCCAGTGGACTGCAGGTAGTTGCTCTCATCCTGCCTTCAGGCAGAGTGGAAACAGGGAGGGGCAGCCTGGGGAGAAAACGAACTTCAGACTCATTATCCCCCAGCCCCACTCTTGGCTCCCAGCCCAATTAAAGGTCCCTAATCTGGAATGAAAAGCGAAACACAGCTCTCCTCTTGTCCCCGGCTTTCTCTAATCAGGGCAGTGGGCCCTGGCTCCTGTTTTCAATACAAATATTCAATTAAACTTTCCTGGAGGTTTCAGTAATTGGGTCCCAAAGGGGGAGGTTCCCACAGAGAGAGTGAGACTCAGAGACAGTGAGACCCACGAGGTGCTGACAGAGCTGCAGGCAGAGGGAGACAGAGCTGAGAATAGGGTCCCAGAGAGGCTAGAACTCTGTGCCCACAAATTCTGGTTTTCTCTGAATTGGCCTGAGAGAGGAAATGAATCTTCCAGAACAAGCCTTGGACCTGCCATGAACTCTGTCACATCCTGTTCATCCATGTCACAGCAGCATTCTCCAGTCAGCAGCTCTCACCCCTAGACCAACAGCCTTTCCTGGGCATTGCCATGATTAAATCAAAACACTACAGTCTAGCTCCATCACTAAATCCTTCGAAGACCCCTTCACCTCTGAGACAAATTGCTCCTAGGAATAATCACTCCTTCTCCGGCAGTCACTTATCTGGAGACCCTTCGAAAGGAGAAGTATTCTTCTCTCTGTGAAACGGGAAATTACAGAGAGGAGAAAAATCTGGTCCAAGGCCACCTGCGAGTTAGGGCCTGAGCCTGACCAGCACGCAGGGCTGCTGGTGCCCTCGGGTTATGTCCACCCTGTTAGCTCCAATCGAGGCTGGAGCATGGAACAGCCTGGGTCCCAGCCCCAGCCCCACAGCCAACCCGCTGCAACACAAAGGAACAAACTTCCCGCCTCGACAACTCCCGGGAATCAGTTTCCTCCATCAGAAACTCTCCTGCAAATCCCAAGGGTACTTAAGGACCCAAGACATCAAGATTCAAGAAGAAAGAAGTAAGACCTTGCACAAGGTTATTTTTAGAACATGGAAAGGAGGTGAGGGTTAGCAGCTCTTCTTTCTTTTTTATTTTTGGTTCTATCTTAAGAAGTCAAGTTACAAGCTGGGCTGAGGGGGACGGGCAGGGGGAGACAAAGAAGGAGCCCAGCTGGCCCTCCTAATTACAAACCCTAAAGCCCTCTTGACAGATCTGCCTGACAGCGTGGGATTGACTCCTCTTATCCCAGCACAGGCTGCACCTGGAGGTCTCTGCTCATGACCTCTAGATGAAGGACAAGGTTGACTGGAAAAGGATGAGGGGAAGGGAGGGGCCAGGAGCCCCCTCATCAGAGTGGAAGAAAGACGCCCAGACAGCTGGCTGGAGCTGGTAGGGATCAGCACCCTAGGATGGGCCACAGAAGGAAGGGATGGACCTGGATGCTGGGGCCTCCACTTAAAGGAAAGGTATGTGTAGGTAGATTTCATCTAAACTTTTCCTGGTTTTCCTCCTCTCTTCACCCCCACTAGTTGGACTGATGGCTGTCTGGGACCTCTCCAAAACCTAGTCTATCAGACCTTCCCCAAAGTGCTGGGTCAGCATCTCTGGATCCAGCAAACCCAAGTTTCAGAAGGACTTGAGGGCTACAGTTCAGCCCAAAGATGCTCATCCATCGTAACCAGAGCAGGCCCAAGGCCTCCAGCCAGGCGGGTAGAGGCTGCCCCATTAGAGCCAAAAGTCACTGTGTGAAGTCTGTTGGGAGAGGAGGAGAGCAGATTGGGAGACGCTCCCCATGGCAGGGAGCCCAGGAGGCAAGAGCGGAGCCAGGAGCTTCCAAGGGAGTCTGGATTTGAGATTTACAAGTCTCTTGTTCCCATTAAACAAGACTCTAGGCCTCAAGTGCTCTGGAGAGCATCGTTATACGGAGCCAAGACACAAGGCAGGAGGAAACCTGGCTTTCTTGCGAGGCACCATCCTTTCCCCCCTGAGGCCAGGCTCCCTGACTCCCTTGTCTCAGGCCGGTGCTTGGAACTTCTCTTTCTATGATTTAGGACAAAGGGTATGCAAAAGAGAGGGAGAGGGCCATGTTTCCTTGGCCTTGAAGCCAAGAAGGAGGTTCAAATTCTTGAAAAGTGGCCGTGATGGTGAGACGTGCCCAGACTCTCGGGCCATCTGTCTTGGGGTTGGAAAAACCACTATTTGTAGCTTTGCTGTCTCTCCAGGGTCACTTTTCTCAGTTGTTCTAGAAGTATCTTCCCTGTGACCCACATTGTGCTGGCAGTTCCCCTCTCTCCACAACTCCCTTTTTCACTTCCTACGCTAGTATTTGGGTACCATGTAAGTCCTTTGGTTTAGATTCCACATAAATCCTGATTGGGACGTCAGAATGTCAGACAAAAGAAAACACTGAACTCTGTGGTGTCCAGCGTGGGCCGTGCACAGACGGACGCTGACTGCAGCTGCTGTTGCTGCTAATGATGATTTACCTTGTATTTGTTGGAGAAGTCTTTTGGCCATTGATCCTGCTTAGGGATAGTCCCAGAATAACTGGGACTCTAAGAGAAGAGATGAGAGAAGCCCTAATGCTCAAGTCCATCAGGAAATGAGCTGTGTTAGTGGAGGGAAAAGAGAGATCCTAGAAGGTTCTAGACTAAAAGTGTAAAGAACACTTCTGAGATCAATTTATGGGAGCAGGGGGAGGAGCAAGAAGGAGGGAATTGGTGACAGTTGGGGTGGGCGGATTAATAAACTCCCAGCCATCATCTAGTAGATAAGGTGCAAATCTGGCAGGAGACCAGAGCTACTGCAGGCGATGGTTTTCAAAAGAATAGAAATGTCCTGGAGATGTTTGAAATCCATTTTATAATCAACAGGTATTACTGACTGCAAGACATTTGCAGGAATCTTTTCTTCTGTGACAGAGAAAAAGAAGTGCAGGAAGAGGTATATAGATGCCCAAACTCCATTTGCACATGGTGCTGTCAACAACTTTGCACATGCCATTCCCTCTTCCTGAAATGCCCTCTCTTCCTTCTGTACCTGTTCTTTGCTTCCTACTCCCCACTGAGTTAGGTGGTCCTTCTCTGTGCTCACAGGGTTATTGTGAGAGTTAAGTGAGGAAATTCATGTAAAATCCTTAGACAGAACCTGGAACATAACACTCCAAGATTAGTTGTTATCTTTCATGTTATTCTACTACAGTACCCTTCGCATTCCTCTACAAGGATCATATGGGTTGGTAGTCCTATGCTTGTCCATCACACCCACCTGACAGTGAGTTCTTGGCTAGCAGGAACCATTCATTAAATCCTTTTGTAGCCTAAGAACCTGGGATGTAGGATAGTTTAGAGCGTGGCATACACTAAGTGATCATTAACTGCTGAATGAATATATAAATCAAAAAATGAAAGCCTATGCGCTTTTGAAATATATTAGGAGCAAAACACGTGCCTGCCACCAGAGGTGGTCATATTCCATCAGACATGTCCCTTCACCCCTCACCCGCTGCTTCAGGCACTCAGCCAACAGCCTGTGGTCCACTCTCTTGGGAGAGAGTTCATTTTGCTTTTCTCCAAGGCAGCCAACATCAACAGCAACGTGGAGATGGAAAACAGACCAGGATCAATGAAAGTTGCTCCTTCTCCACTTAAAGGTTCTAACCTTTTTAATTCTGCTAATGAGACCAGCTAGGAGTAATCAGGAGGTGTCTAAAATTAGCTGTTTTAATTTGAGCAACAGGGAAAGGGACTGCCTCAGAAGGGGGCACAGTCTCTAGTGGAGGGGATCCCAGGAAACTCCAGAAAAACCAGAGCAATGTCTGGTGCTCTAGCACTCAGAAGAATGCCCAGGATGGACTCAGGATCCCCGTGACTCAACGCTGGGTCACAAATTAGAACAATTTACTCCTTAATTGGCCCCAAATCCACTATGTTTCAAGTTAGAGGCCCTGGCTACAACCCGGAAAATATTAGCTGGAGTTTGACTATGGGAGACCTTTCTCCTGCCCAACTCACCACTTTCTAGCTTCATTATTTTGGTTCTCATGTCCCACCACTACAAGTGAGGCATTTGGTAGGTGCTCCACTGCCTCTGCCAAACTTTTCCTGACCATTCTGGCCCACAGGGATCCCCATAACCTCTGAACTTCTAAGAGAAACTTGTTGTCTTCACCATCCATTTATTAATCCATCAAACGTTTCTTGAGCACCTAACCTAAGTAGATACTGAGATGGAGAGTAGGGATTCCCATGAAGAGAAAGAGACAGAGTTCTGCCATAGGGAGCTCAGTCCGCTGGGGAGACAGATGGAAACAAACAGCTGCACTATCATGGGATGACTGTTTATATGGAAGGAAATGGGACCAGGAACAATGGGAGCACAGGCAGAGACAGTCTAGTCTGCCTGTGGGAATCAAGGAAGGTTGTATTTGGCACTTAGCACATATTGCCTTGTGTTACAAGTTTGCGTTCTCATTTCCTTACTCCTCAGATATAAGCAACTTGCAGCCAAAGCATATGTCTTCTAATTCTTTATATTCCGATCTGCACAGAACCTTTCACAGGGTAAGAGTCCAGTAAATGTTTCTCATTGGTGATTGCCTAGGAATGTGAGATCTTTCGTTACAGCAAATGGTGACTGTTTCCATTCCTTTGAGAATCTACCAAATAAGTTGAAACTGTAAAAGAAAAGAATTAGGATCAGGGCTTGTGGAGCAACCAATGTGTGGCCCAGCGAGGTTGTAGGATCTCCTTTAAAATGCTTCAAACACAGGGAGGTTTCTCGGATGTCCAGGTCAGTTAAGATCTGGTGCCCTCTAAGGACACGGACTGGATTAGATGAACTTCTAAGGGCCTATTGGCTCCAAGGAATCTCTTGTGTTCAGAGGCTCCCAACAAAAGGCAAGAGACCAAGTCCTGTGAGGAGGAGACTTCACAGGTAGAGGGGTGCTACCAAGGATAAAATCCAGAGCCTTCCCTTGGCCTCCATGCCTCTCAGCTGGTCCCAGCCCATTGCTTCCATCTCAGGCTGGTCATTCTCCCTGACACGCCTACATCACTGCCATCTGAACTTTCCCAGACTCAGTGGGCCCTTAACATCCCTGTGCCCTCTTACCTGCTTAGGATACCTTTCTTCTTCACCTGAGAACATCTACGGATCCTTTAAGAACTAACTTAAATGTCGCCTCCTCAGAATTCCCTGACTTTCCCTGGCAGGATTAGTCCCTCAGGTCTCTCAGCAACCCGAGCATTTTATTTATATCTCCGTGGTGACACTTGCCATGTTGTACTACAAGCATATTAATTACTAGGTTGTTTGGGTTACAAGGACCAAAGTGATCTGGACTTCAAGGCCTGGGCAGTCTTCAGGCCACAGCTCATCTCAATGCTCACATGGAGGCTCTGGTGTTAATAGGAGTGTCAGCATAGCAGTTGCCTCCTAGAAATCACAAATCCCTGGGCCCCTCCTCTGTGGACTCACCGTCAACATCATTTGCTATCCCCTCTTCGTTCTCAACACCTCCTCTGTCCCTCCCTACTGTGTGATACTCCAAATCCTATAAGTCGAAGTCCAAGGTACTTCTCAAGTCTGTCCACTTTTCTTTGCCTCAATTGCCACCACCTCAGCCCCAGTGGTTCTCAACCCTGAAGGCATATTAGAATCACCTGGAGAGCTTTTACAACCTTCCAGTGGTTTCCCTCTGCTCTTAGGTTAGAGTCCACATCCTTGCCTTGGCACCAAGGCCCTCAGGGTCTGGCCCTCGCCAGCCTCTCCAGCCTCACTTTGGGCCCTCTGCTGTGCTTGCCACACTGACCTTCCTTGGGCCATGCCCTTCCCTCCTCGGGGCCTTCCCAGGGGTTGTCTCCTCCACCTGGACAGTTCTTTCGCTTTCTTCCTGCCTAGGTAACACCCCCTCTCCCTCCTCTAAAGGCAGCAGAGGTTCAGAACATGATCTCCAGAGCAAGACAGCCGAGATTCGATCTCAGCTCCAGGACTGGATCCACTGCACAGGTGACCTCGCACATGGCAACCTCTCTGAGCCACAGTCTCTTCATCGTGGTATTGCTGCTTAGGGCTGTAGCCACCGAAGGTGACTTTGGGCAGAGGCATCACCTATAAGAGAACAGGGCAGTAATTTATTTAGACGTCTGTCTTCCCACTTTCCGCTAACACTTAAGGGAGAGAATCATGATTTGTTAACCTGGTATCTGTTACTAGGCTGACACTTACTGAGTGCTCAATGTACATTTTTTTTTTAATGAGAATGAAGGTCCCTGCCTGGGATCCCAAGTGGAGCCCTGCCTGGAGCTTCCTCCATTCTTCCGGTATTTGGGGTACTGGATCATCTCCAGCTTTCCCCAAACTGGGCTATTTACAGCTAGAGAATCGTGACTTCTTCTCTCTCTCCTCCATAAAAAAAAACCAGAAAGCAAGTTGGACATCAAAAGCCTCTTTAAAACCAACATTTTGATGACTTAAGGGTAAATGAATGAGAAACATACGGCTTAAATTTCCTTTATGATACACAAGGGCTCTTTCTGGACTCACTTTCCATTGCTGCCAAGCTAATGATGAGAGTGGAAGTTGCCCAGTTCTCACATCATCAGCAGATGGTTCCCCATATTTGGAAAATTTTCACGTGGCTGGGGAAAGAAACTGCCAGCTCCTCAAATCAGTTCTGCCTAGTGGTGCTTTTGCCTGCTGTCTGTCTTATCTCGGTCTCATCCCCGTCAGAAAGAAATCCCACACCCAGTGGCCCCGAGGCCTGGGCAGCAGAACGTGCCATCCTGGAGCCAGCAGCTGGGCATCGCAGGGAGAGCTCAGGGCCTGACAAAGATCGGAGTCTAGACGCTGGTGCGGCCGTGCTGCCGGCAAAACCATGTAACTGCCCTGAGCTTTAGTTTTCTCATTCGCAAGATGGAGAGAATGGTCCTTATTCTACCTACGATAAAGTTCTAAGTATAAAGGAGAAGACGTACAATATAATGTCTGTCACATAGCAAATAGTCAATACTAATTGACTGTGAAAGCAATACAAATATAAGGTCACCAAGAGTCTTAAATATTCTGTGAGTGTAGAAATCAGCAGCTGGCTTCTTTTGTTCCTTTCTAGTTGGAGGGAATCAAGGGACTGCCTCCGTGGGACGGAGGAGAACCCGGGAGACGTGGCCCTTGTTTGGTGCTGTGACCGGAGAAGAACCACTGTGGAGATGCAGAGTTTGGGCGGTAAACTCCCAGGACAGCTTTTTTCTCAATGCCGTGGCGTCCCCCACCCCAAGGCCTGTTCTCCCCTTCCGAGTCATCGGTGAGTGGCTGTGATTTCAGTGTCATTTTAAAACCTCCTCAACACAGACTTGCTCTGGCAGACAAAAAAATATCTGAGAGTCGCAGCTGGATGAAGCTGGCAGGGTTTGAGGCATAAAGCACAGATATCCCACAGCGGAAGCAAGGCTGCGTTTCCATGGGCAGGGCCATGCCCAGGGGGGTGCCGACCTGAACTCCGGGGCCCTCCCTTCCCATTAACATTTGCTGATGGTGAAAACCAGTTCAAGTGCACATCAAGCACAGCCGAGCAAGGCCATGGGGGTGAGGCAGGGTGAGGGCTGGGGAGAGGTGGCACAAGAAAAGGAGTAGCTGGGTGTTGGGTGGCTGGCCGACGAAAGCCTTGGGAGCTGCCTCCTTCCTTCTGCCTCCACCTACTGTTTTCAAAATCTCTTCATTGGTTTTCTAAGAAGAGCCTGCTCTGGGCCAGGCTAGGAGCCGGGTTAGAGTAGAAAACATAATGGATAAGGTCCCTGCCTTCATGGAACTCACAGTCTAGCAGAAGCCAGACAGGGAAATGAGTCACTACAAGGGTGCTAAGCATTTAGGAGATGAGCGGGGTCCTCCGGGAACATATACCAACAGGCCTACCTGGCCTGGGTAATCAGAGAACACCTTCTGGAAAGAGTGATATTAAAGCCAAGACCGAAGGATCAATAGGAGTTTGCTAGGCAAAGAGATATTGGGGGGGTCGGGGGGGTGGGTGGCGGTACTGGGAGGAGTGTTAAGAGCTGTCCAGGTAAAGGGAGCTGCATGTGCAAAGGCCCTGGTCAGTACATTAGCTTCGAGAGATTGTTTTCAGTCTCATTTTGCCTCCCTGCATTTACAGATTTACAGACGGATGTAGGTGTATACGTGGATGTCTGAGTTCTTTTCCATGGGGCTCCTGAGTCCCTTGAAAATGGATATATGTGGCAAGAAACAGTTGGGATAGATGATGTCACCTCACATCACTTGCTTGTATGTTAGAATTTTCACTCTGACCCAGGGAGATCCCTACTTACGTATGCTTTTACACGTTTATCTCCTCGACAGTATTGTCCCTGAGTCTTCCTTTCCATCATTCTGATGAACGATTTGGATGAAAATATAAGGATTATCCACGATAGTAGTTAAAAACCTGTGCTAGAATCAGACAGATGGGTTGAAATCCCTGTTCCACTATATTATTAACTCTTAGAATATTGGGAAGATGAATTTATCTCTCTAATCCTGTTTCTTTACCTGTAAAATGGGGCCAATAAAAGTGCTTACCTCATAGTTGTCATGAGGCTTAAAGGGGACAAAATCCATGTGGAGTGATTAGGTCAGGACTAGCACACACTGAGTACACAGTATGTACTGGCAATTTGGGAGAGAGAGTCAGAGCTGGGTCTGGGTCTGGGTCTAGGAGCAACGGAAAACTCCTTGATCAAGAAAACCCAGCTCTCAGTAGGTTGGACCTGTAGGGCAAACCAGCCAAGATAAAATTTCATAAGAATAAATGCAAGGTCCTGCCCTTAGATTTCTCCCTCTCTCTCTCTCTCTCTCTCTCTCTCTCTCTCACACACACACACACACACACACACACACACAGTTTTATTAGGGTGAGACAGGGAAGCAAGCAGGACATATTTGGGAAGAAAACTTTTGAATCTTAGTAAATTGTAGGTACAACAGGAGGCTGTGTTTTCTGTAGCTGCCAAAAATCTCAGGTTGCATCATATAGACTAGAGAATGTGAAAATGCAACTCTGCTCCATGGGTCAAACCACCCCGGAGCGTTGCACTAAGTTCTAGGTGTCACATTTTAAGAAGGATATACTCAAGGCAGACACAAGTCAGGATGATGCAAGCACTGAAAATCATGTGACATAGAAATGTTTGAAGGATCTGAAATTTTTAGCCCAGAGAAGAAAAGGCCCCCAAAATGCTATCTTTCATTTACACAGTCAAATATTTATGGAATGCCTTGTAAGTGTCAGATAATAGCATGGAAACCAAAAAATCTCCATCTTTAAGGTGATACTGTGGTGCTCAGCCCAGGACCTCCTTCAACGCTGACAGACCCATGCCCCAGCCACTGAGAACGTTGAGTGCTGGTGGCTCAAACCATGTCCCTCACTGGGAACTGCCTTGGCCAAGGTCGTGCTTCTTCCCAGAGGGCGTCTGATGTGCCAAGAAAGGCCTGGCCTCCTAGCCTCACCTGGGATAACTCCAAAGGGCAATCCCAACTCCAGAGAGCCTCCTGGGACCAGAAGAGGCCTCAGTTGCAACCACGATGGGATCGACTTCTCCCTGCCCAATCCCACCATTCTCATTTTTTCACAGGGATGTCTCCCCATCAGAGTCTGGATGCTGGGTGGATGGAGAAGAGCAAGCAGCCAACTGCCGTATTTGACAGGCCTAGGGATGGGGGCGGCCCAGGCACTATGGGGGTCCCTGGGAGGGGCACCTAATCCACACATGGGGGATCAGGAGGCTTCTCAGAAGAGGTCACCTGAAATGGAATCCAATATGGGGCATGGCTGGGGCCCAGAAAATGACTTTAACCTCCGGCTAGTCCTAAATGGGAGTGGAAAGACCCCGGCTACTTATTATGAGCCCAGAGCTGGGCAGACAGCCTCAGAGCAGAGGCCTCACTCTGCCTCTGTTCCTCCAGGCCTCTTGGATCTCTGTCCAGCAGCTGTCCAGCGAGGGCCCCTTGTTTTCAGCTGCCGGACACCACCAGCCCCTCAGAGTGCCCCAGGACAGGGAGAAAGGATTCTATGTTTTGAGGATTCAGTTTTCCTGCCCTCCAACCCCCACCCCATCCTAAGTGAGGTTGAGCTCAGAGATTAAAAACTCATTCCCTTGCAGGAAATGAAGAGCAGTTGCCAGGACCGCCCAGCCGAGAAAATAAGAACAAGATGCCTCGTGCTACTGATGAACTTCCAACTCTTACAGCCTTGAGGGACGGCAGGGAGATGGGCTGCTATCCCAGGCACTCCCATATTTGTTCTCAGCTGTGCTTCACCCTGAGTGTGGGAAGTCCCTGGCTGTGGTCACATCCACAGCCATAAAATGTCCTGGCTCCCATGGCTATAAATTGCCCCATTCAAGGGCAGAGAGGCATGGGAGTGATATGGAGGGAGCACTGGGTTCTGGACCAGCTTTGCAACCTACTGGCTGTGTGATGTTGGATGAGTCTGTTCACCTTTCTGGGCCTTGGTTTCTTTACCTCCATAATGAGATTATTGGGCTTCTGGACTTCTAAGATTTCTTCTACCTAATTGTAATTTCTGAGGAAGGAAACGGAAAAGTTTACCAATATATCCAGAATCTCACAGCCCAACAACTGAGATCTCTGAATCCCCCAGTCCAATTTCTACTCCTCTTCTTCCTAGGAGAGTGGAGGACTCACAGAAATCAGTGAGATATCTTTTCAAAACCAATGTGGTGTTTCCCTCAGGCCTCCAGCTCAAGCTGAAGACTGATGAAACTTTAGACTGAGAAGGCAGATTTTTTCCTTGCAGGTTTAGATGCCAACTTGGGTCATCTCCCGCCTGGGTTCTTTCATGCAGATTCCTCCCTCTACATGCATAGAACCATGAGTCCTCTTCCAAGGTCCAACAATGTCCCCACCCTTTTTGTGACAGATGAACTGACCTAAAATTTAGGTAATGCATGCCCTTGATGTAGTCCAGAACTTCTTCATCAGCCCCAATCTAACTTCTGGAATGACTGGATCAAATGAATCAGCAAACATTTATTGAATAACCACTAACTGCAAATCTACATGTCAGACACAGTGGGGCTAGCAAAGAGTATGAAACAGTTCCTACTGTGAGTAGGGGCATAGGGAGTTTGGGGATGTAAGTTTTCTCTCACTCTTTACTGTGTCCCCATTGCCAATTGTCAATGCCTAGGTGTTATCCCCTAGGCTGGAGCTGTCTAGGGGGGCCACATTTCTCAGGATGGCTGGGTAGCTTAGCTAGGACAAGCCTCCCTCAGACGGGTGCTCCCAAGCCAAGATGTATACTTATGCAGATGGTAACTGACAGTCATTATAGCTACCAGCATCTGAGGATATGCTCCATTGTCTGAGAAAAAATATCCTTTTTGATAGAGTGACACAGCATCAGGAAGGACTAACATGAGAGATGTACTAGTTATCCATTGCTGTGTAACAAATTACTACAAACCTAGTGGCTTAAAGCAACATACATTTATTATCTCATGGTTTCTATGGGTCAGGAATTTAGGCACAGCTTAGTTGAGTCCTCTGGTTCAGGTTTTCTCACAAAGCTGCAATCAAGTTGCTGGCCTGGGTTGGGGTCTCATCTGAAGCTGGGAAGGAGTCACTTCCAAGAAAGATTGTTGGCAGGATTCAATTCCTTGCAGACTGTGGGCCTGAAGCAGCCCTCAGTTCCTCACCGTGTGAGCCTCCCCAGCAGGACCACTTGCTTCTGTGCAAGCCAAGAAGGCAATGGAGAGTCTGCTGGCAAGAAGGAAGTTATGATCTTACGTAAAATAAGCAAAGACATGCCATCTCATCACCTTTGCTGCATTCTGCTTGTTAGAAGTTAGATCACAGGTCCTGCCCACACTCAAGCGAAGGGGACTACACAAGGATGTGGATACTAGGAGACTGAAATCATTGGGAGTTATCTTAGTGTCTGCCCACACAAGAGAGGAGGCAGAAAGAGAACACCACCCACTGAGCCTTTGGGAGATTCAGCCAAGGCAAGCAATGTGGGGACAAGTGTCATAGCCAGAGCAGCTTACTCTGAAAGGTGTGTGAGCTGGAAGTGAGAGCCAGAGTGGTGGCACCTCACAATGAAATGATACCACATTGCACACACTGATAATGGGTGTCAGAAGAGACATGGCCAGAGGCAGGGGTGTGATGAATGATTGAGTGCAGCCATGTGCTTTCCTGAAAAAAGGGACACGATTTAGTCACCATGCCGAGCAAACAGAGGAGGCTATCATATAAAAACTAGGAGGCAATGGTGAAGCCCCACCTTCTCACCAGGTCATTCAATGCCTTTTTCAGGTAAGACCCACCCTGCTACCTCCCAACCAGGAATCAGCCCCACCTATATCTACACAGTGTTGAGATAAGAAACTATCCTCAGAGTTGGAGAACTTTACACATAATTGACCTTTCCCCTAGAACACAGTGTGTCCTTCAGAGACATCCTCATTCTGAGTTCCCTTCCTCAAGCAGCTTCAGTGATCACAAAGCTGTTAGACGCTCTCTCTCCCCTCTTGTGAGTGGCTCCTAGAGCACAATGCCGTGGTTGAAGCTCATGGGATCTGGAGCTCACAAATACCTTGGGACGTCTTAAAGCAGACTTCCCTCTGTCCTCTAAGTAGGGCAACAACTAACAATGTGCAGACTGTGCACTGCAAAAAGGCACCTGTTAAGGAGTAAGTGCAGCTTAGGGCTGCATTGGACCGGAGAAGGGTTGCCCTCTTGAAATTCACATGGAGACCCCATATGGGCTAGTTGTAGCCTTGCTCCCAGGGCCCATCATGCATAGAGCCCCCCAGAGAGTCCAACCTCAGCTAAGACTACAACCAATCACTATCCCTTCATCTTTAGGAGGATCCTGAAGGTATATCATCCCTGCTTTCAAAGGATTGCTAAGAGGCAAAGCAAGCTAGAAGATAAGGGTCAGCTCTCCACTTGGAAAGAAGATCCTCTCCACAGGATGAGATCTTCCCTTCCTACCCTACTTCCTCCAAGTTCTCAGTCCACCTCCCATCCTGTCTTCCTCTATATTCCTAGCCTCAGTGTGGAGCTACCCAGCAAATCAGCCAAACAATTAATGTCATTGTGTCAGAGATAGATGGTCAGTCACAAGAAGGCCCCCAAAGAAAAGTAATGCAGACAGATGAAGGGCAGAAAATAATACTACCCACCATCCACTGGAACACTTAACTTTATCCAAGTTATTATGCAAGTGCTTTACACACACTGTTTCATTAATCCTCACAAGCTCCTATGAGGAAGTTAATCATAGTATCCTTGTTTTACAGATCAGGAAACTGAGGCTTAGAGAGATTAGTGGCTTGGCCAAGGCCCATAACTAACAGAAAGGTGGTCAGACCAGCACTTGATCCAATGTCCATTTTCAACCTTGTATCTTCCTACAGACATCCTCAGACAAAGAGAAGTTCCAGATCACCTGCTTGGGAGACATGCAAGGAACCTGGAAGTTATCCTTGTCATCTCCAGTTTCCAGTCCATCACAAGTCCAGAGGTCCAGAGAGTTTTAGCTCTGCCACTTGTCTGTAAGCTTTATCTGAATAATTAATAGCAAGTGATGAAAATAATCTGATTAGTTAATTGACTGAAGGAGTGGGTGAAGGGGAGGAGGATTAACAGAAGGTGGATAGAGGGATCCTGGCCCGAGGAATCTCCAAGACTCACCTCCAAACTACATAGAGCAGGTGCCTCTACCTGTGCTGTTTACCTCTCCTTGTCTCTCTGAATAAAGTGCAACCCTCTCACTCACAGAAAACATGTTTCAATCCACTGAAGGTTAGAACAGTCCTGAGCCTGGAACAGCCCCAACACATTGGAGAGGCTAAAAAAAAAAAAAAAAAAATGCAAAAGGCTTCTGTCCTCCTGCCAGACTGACTCAAGGCAAAGCATAAAAGGAAGTTCTATTGCTGAGGAAGGGTACCAAAGAGTTGAAAGTGGAAGGGGCCAAGTTGCCAAGGATGTGCACACTAGATCATAAGGAGCAGAAGTGACAGAGAAAGCAGAGGTCCTGACATTTCATCAAACCAAGGGTGGTGCACTTAACAATGAGTGCTCGTGAAATTTTGTCCACAGCTTCCTCTATCACCTAGTTTACTCCTCACAACATATCCTTTGAGATAGGAATTGTGGAGATGCTCATTTTGCAGATTTTTAGAGATGAGAAGACTAGGACTCTGAGACATGGGTGACTCGGCCAAGGTCACATGACTAATCAATGACCCCACATTCCTTCTCATGGGTGGGGGTATGGGCAGGAGAAGAGCAGAAGGAAGGTATAAGGAGGGAGCTTTTCAACAAATGGTGCTGGGACACTGGATATCCATGTGCAAAAGAATGAATTTGGGCCACTACCTCACACCATACACAAAAATTAACTCAAAATAGGTTGAAGACCTAAATGTAAGAGCTAAAACTAGAAAACTCTTAGCAGAAAATATAGGCATAAGTCTTTGTGATCTTCAGTTAGACAGTGGTTTCTTAGATATGACACCAAAACCACAAATAACAAAAGGAAAAATAGATAAATTAGATATCATAAAAATTTAAAACTTCTGTGCTTCAAAAGACACCATGAAGAAAGTGAAAAGACAACCCACAGAATGGGAGAAAATTTTTGCAAATCACATATCTGATAAGGGACTTGTATATAAAGAACTCTTACAACTCAGTAATAAAAAGACAACCTAATTTTAAAATGAGCAAAGGATCTGAAGACATTTCTTTAAAGACATTTCTTTAAAGAGGATATGCAAATGGCCAATAAGCACATGAAAAGTTGCTCAACATCGTTTCTTTTTTTAAAAGATTGGTACCTGAGCTAACAACTTGCCAATCTTTTTTTTCCCTTGCTTTTTCTCCCCAAATCCCCCCAGTACACAGTTGCATATTTTAGTTGTGGGTCCTTCTAGTTGTGGCATTTGGGATGCCACCTCAGCATGGCCTGACGAGTGGTGCCATGTCCGCACCCAGGATTCAAACCAGTGAAACCCTGGGCCACCAAAGCAGAGTGCACGAACTTAACCATTCGGCTAGGTGCCGGCCCCTCAACATCATTATCAATATAAAAATTCAAATCAAAACCACAATGAGATACCACTTCACATCCACTAGGATGTCTAGAATTAAAAAGGCAAATAATAACAAGTGTTGGCAAGGATGTGGAGAAACTGGAACCCTCATACACTTCAGGCAGGAATATAAAATGGTTCAGCCTCTTTGGAAAACAGTCTGCCAGTTCCTCAAAGGCAAAACATAGAATTACCATATGACCCCGCAATTCCACTCCTGAGTATGTACCCAAGAGAAATGAAAACATATGTCTATAAAAGAATTTGTACACAAATGTTAAAAGCAGCATTATTCATAAAAGCCAAAAAGAAGAAACAACAACCCAAATGTCCATCAACCAATGAACGAATAAACAAAATGTGGTAAATCCATACAACGGAATACTATTCTGCAATAAAAAGAAATGAAACCCTGTTACATGCTACAACAGGATGAGTCTGGAAAACATTATGCTAAGTGAAAGAAGCCAGTCAAAAAGACCACACATTGTATGATTTCATTTATATGAAATGTCCAGAATAGGCCAATCTTTAGAGACAGAACATAGGTCAGTGGTTGCCTGGGGCTGGAGAGAAAGGTGGGGATTGGGAGTGATGACTAAGAAGTGGGAGGGGGCTCTTTTTGAGGTGTTGAAAATGTGCTAAAATTAATTGTGATAGTTGCACAATTCTGTGAATATACTAAAAAAGATTAGATTGCACACTTTAATTTGGGTGAATTTTATGGTATCGTGCATTCTCAATGAAGCTGTTAGAGAGAGAGGGAGAACCTAATTTCCTAGGATAGAGATACTTAACTCGGGGTCCACAAATCCGCTGGAATTGCAAAATCGTATGTTGGAGAGCATTTGTGCGTTTACTAAGGACGCCTGCAGCTTGCATCAGATTCTGCAAAAGTCCAAGCGACAAAACGGAGTCACCGCCCTCGGGCTGACCTGGAGCCCCTGCGTGCCTGGCGACTCGGAAGCGCGGGGAAGCGTCCCTCCAGAAGCCGCTTTGGCTCCGCCCACCGCCCCGTCAGGCGATGCCATTTGCCGGTCTGTTTATTTAATACTCGCTCCGCGGTGTGGAGTCGGGTTAACCGCAGCTCCCCAGTGCAGCCGCTGTGACCACAGCCTGGAGCCCTGGCTCGGAGCCCTTCCCTGCCCCTTCCCCTCTGGGACCCTCTTCCTTCCCCCAGTCGCCCCTCCCGCCTGCCCCTGCGAGGTTCTCCAGGCTGAGGACCGCTGCTTCGAGTCCTCTGCTGCCACTTGCTCTAGCCATTAACTGGGAGCTGGGACATCTGGCTTCTAGTGCCCTAAACTCTGAAGTTGGAGTGACCCCTGAGCAGGGTGACCATAGTCCTGGTTGTCTGGGGAGAGTGTTGGTTTAAACCTGCTGTCCTGGTGTGACTGCTGAGTGCCACCTCTCATTCTCAAAAGTATCGTGGTTTGTAAGAGACATTCCACTGCCCCCTAACCTACAGCGGGAATGGCCATGGCTTCCTGGGGGTGAGGAGCGCTTCAGCCATCCACGGCCATGCCCCGGCCTGCAGGAAGGGTTCATGGTGATCCTCCTCAGCAGACAGGCTTCCGTTCTGTCCTAAGACCTCAGGGGGACAGACATTGCCCCCCTCAAAGCTGAGGCAGCCTCCCCACGGGCACTGTGGCCTCACCTCCCTCTCACCTGTGCTCAGTGGAGGAGCATCTCCAGGCCCCTCCCCACAAATCTCTTTAAGGGCAGCCGTGACATTCCCCTGGACCGCCTGCTACCAGCAGCCTTCTCCTCCCTATCTGGAAGGTCCCAATTTCTCGGCATTTCATTTCTCCCACCCTCCATCAGCTCCCAGTCCTCTGTCCTTAGGATCACAAACCGTGACTTCTCCACCTTATGTCACTAGGGCCTGGGAAGAGAAGATGCTCCACGAATGCCTCTTTTCAATAAATCATTTTTGAATGAATGAAGCACTGGCGAAATTAAGCTAAAGCTGCGAATGTGGTGCACTAGGCCCTGGGCCCTGCGAGCCTGGGCTCCGGATGTGGGCGCGTTGGGAACCCCCTTTCCAGAAGAGTTGCGGGAGGGGGCGGATCCCAGTGAAGCCGGCCTGCTGCTGCAGGCAGGAGGTCGTGGGCAGATGGGAGGGGGGAATTCCTTCTGTTCCTGTGCCTGTGCCCCTCTCGAATTGCATGCCCAGGCTCCTGCCCCAGAACCTTCTCCTTTTTAGCCAAACTCACTTCCTCTGCTCAGAAAAGAGGAAAAACTCTTTTGTTGTATGAAGGGGCATCCAGTGTAGAAGGGGCTGCCTTATACTTTGTATCGAGGATCCTTTTTATTTTATTCTTTTTCACGGTATTTACTACCTATTTAGTGTTTATGAAGCACTCCCTAGGCACCAGGCTGTGCTAGGCACTGGGCATGCAGTCGCGAACAAGACGGGGCAGTGTCTCCACCCGTGTCTTCAATCACAAAGTCCAAAGCTGGCCCGGACAGTATTCAGAATGCAGTCAGACAGTGATTTCTGGCTGCCTACATACTGGACTTGTCAACGTGAACGGTGATCTTTACATAGGTCCCTAAAAGCGATGGGATAGCATCTGCTTAAGAACAGAACTATGGGAGTCAGGTAAAACCATTTTCTTTTCCTTTTTTGAGGAAGATTAGCCCTGAGCTAACATCTGCTGCCAATCCTCCTCTTTTTGCTGAGGAAAACTGGCCCTGAGCTAACATCCATGCCCATCTTCCTCTACTTTGTATGTGGGACACTTGCCACAGCATGGCTTGCCAAGCGGTGCCATGTCCACACCCAGAATCTGGGCCACCAAAGTAGAACGTGTGCACTTAACCACTAGGCCACCTCGCTGGCCCCTAGAACCATTTTCAAATCTCAGTTCTGTGTCCCCTGGGACAGTTATTTAACCTCTGTCCCATTTGTGAAGAGTAGGTAATGCCGTCAACCTTGGAGGATTCTGTGGCGGGCCCCATGTGATAGTGGCTGTAAAGCACTTAGCACGGTGTCTGACGCTTGGGGACACACAGTACATGGAACCAATGATTGTCCCTGAGGACTGGAGTTTCCTATGCCTGTGAGCTGAAGATTCTGTTGCCAGTTGACATAGCCGTGTGTTCCAAGACAGTGGTTGCCAAACTTGGCTGAGTTGAAGAATCACTGTGGGAGCTTTTTAAAAATACAGATTTCTAAGCCCCACCCCAAACCTACTGAACAGAAACTCCAGGGATGGGGCCTGGGAATTTGCATTTTTAGACATCTCCAGGCTTGCAGTCTGCTAGGGAGAGCGAGGTGCAGGGGCTCCGATGAGCCCCGGCCCGCACCTCTGGCCCCAGCCCTGCTTCTCCTCGCTCTGGAGCTGAGCATCCCCAGCCCCAGCTTGCCTTCCCCAGGCTGCGGTGGGTCCCTTCTGGGCCAGGCGGCTGCTCCTGCTCGTAAAGCTCCCGATGAAAGGGGAGACAGACAGGAGAGGTCAAAGTTCACACAAGCTGCTCCGCCTTCTGTTTCATTTACAAGTGGCAGTCACCTCATTAAACCCAGTCTCCCTCCCCCCAGCCCTCGCCCCACAGCCCACCCCACACATGCCACGCTGCCCCCTCCTCCCCTCAGCCCTGGCTGGGCGTCAACATAGACACTTGGTTGGAGAACAAGTGGTCCAGAGGCAGACAGGTGACATTCTGGACATGCCCACCCACACTCCCTTTGGCGAGTCCAGGACCCCAAACTAGCCCAAGGCCTGGGGTAGAGAACTTGCTCAACAAATGTTTGATTTGTGAAACTCGGGCATTTATAAATGCATAAACTGGCATTTTGACAGCCATAAGACAACTCAGGCTTGGAAATGAGAGCTGATTCCTTCAGGAATTCCCGAGGAGGTGGCGTGCAGAAGGCAGGTCACCCACCGGGAGCTGAACCCTGGCTGTGCCGGTGACTTGCTGTCCCCCTCTCGTGCTCGGCTCCCTTCCCCAGACAAGAGGGGCTGCTGAGAGGATCAAATGGGGTAGACCAGGGAGCGATCCCCAGCGATGGGGTGCGCAGAGGACCTAGCAGGTGGAGAGGGGCGGTGGTTCCTGGGGCAGGGACATTTAAACCAGGCCCTGAAGGAGGGGCCCTAGCCAGGCCATGGGGGCATGCCGGTGAGAGAAGCCAAAGAGAGGGCGGGGCCGTGAGTAGGGGCACCAGGCCCCATCTGAGGAGGAAGAAGGTGGAGTGACAGGCGATGAAGGGGTCACAGTTACCCCAGGAGTGGGAGCCAGGCCTACACAGGCCTTCCTGGACAGATTCCAGACTCTGAGGAAGAGTGGAAGCCGCTGAGGGGCTTTAGGCCGGTGGTGAGGCGGCTAGACTTGCCTCTTCCTTTTCAGTCTTCAAGCCAATTTGTGAACCATGGAAGGAATCTGACTCTAAAGTCATCCTCAGGATGGTCCCCAGGAACAGGGCAGACAGAAAGCCCTTCTCCTCAGCCACCCCTCCCCCCACCCCTTCACAACAGAGAGACACAGAACTTGGGACTCAGGACAGGGCTGATGACAGCCCTGAGGGGGTGGAGGTGCCAGTGTTTCCATACAGGGCACGTGGGGAGGCAGGCCCTGGAAGGAGGGCCAGGGGCCGGCCTGGGAACGCTAGCAGAGCAGGCGTGGCTGGTACTGAGAGGGGTCACTCAGCTGGGGAGCAGTTACAGCTTACAGGGGCCCCAGGCTCGGGGTGCCAGAGAAGAGGGTGCCATCAGTGCTGTGGTCTCTGTGAAGGGTATCCAGTGAGCCTGCCACTAGGCCTCTCCTGGTGAAAGGGAGGCTGAAGCTGCCACCCAGAGGAGAGAAGGGACATTAACACAAAGGAGAGACAGACCCAAGAGAGAAAAAATGAAGGGAAAGAGCACCAGCGAGGGAAAGATTCCAGTCCAAACAGAAAGGAAAAGGCTCTAAATAGGGAAAACAGCAGAGGGATGAACGTATACAAAGGCTGTGAGAGAAAGAGAGAGATGGACAGAGAGACACACACACACAACAGAGAGAAAGAGAGACCATGGCAGAAACTACGACAGAGGCAGACAGACAGACGATGGGCAGCCAGCACTATCTGGAGCTTGACCCTGTTATGAGGGCTCCTGACCTCAGTGCTGGGGGGCAGGCCTGAGTGCTGTGCTATCAGTGGCCTCCCTCTCCCATTCTCCCGCCTGCAACCCCAGACGCAGCGTCAAGCTTCCCCATCCTCTCTGTGAGGTCCCACCTACAGGCAAGGACGCCCTGAGACAGGCCAGTGGGGTCGTGGGGACTGCTAGTGGTCCACCCACAGCAGCCTTGGGCAGGTAGGGGGGGCTGTCCATGGGGTATCAGGAACAAGAGCCTCTGGGAAAGACAAGGTCTGGGAGCCCCCAGGCATCCCACCCATGGGGACATCTCCCCCAGTTCACAGACTCTCCCAGTTCAGCTGCAGTGCTTGGCGGCAGGCTGGTTGGCATCTGTCCGGCGGAGAGCTGACACGAGGGGCCAGGGAGGGCAGGCAGCCGACCAACGCCAGGACGGTCCCTGTCACTTGCTTCACCCTGAAGCTTGTCCCTGTCCTCACACCCTCCAGGATGGGCTCTCTGGAGAGGCTCAGTGCCTGGCCCTGAGTGGGTACCAGGGGAACAGTGCAAAGTCCAAGTGTGGGGAGGAGGACAGGGACAGAGCCCCTCACAGGAAGCAGCCTGTGACCAGCACTGGTCAGCGCACAAAGGCTGCTGTGTTCCCATCTGCCCTCCTCCCCAAGGGGGTCCTGGACCTTGCTCTTCCAGCCCTGCCTTCCCCAGGTGTCCTGAGCTATCTGGTCTTGTCAGCGATGGCTGGGACAGGACACCAGCACTGACAGCTTTTGTCACAGCCCCCAGTCATGCTGGGGAGGTGAGGACAGATAGAGGGCTGCTTGTCAGATAGGCCGTGGGGCCACTGCTAACCCCACCCCTCCCTCCCTAAAGGTGGGCACGGGGAACAAAGCCGCTGGCATCCCCCCTGCCCCAGGCTCTCCCCTCTGCTCTCCTTCCTACTCTGCCTCTTGTTCCCCACTCCCTGCTCCAGAGAGCAGCGCTGGCAGCAGCTAAATTGCCCAGGAAGGAGTGATGCTGGTGCTGAGTGAACTTGCTTGGGAGGATGGGAAAGAAATAAAGCTTCTGACGTAGAGCCTCAACCACCCCCTTCCCTGATTTGGGGACACAGAAAGGAACTGATGCCAGATCTGGGAGGTTCCTGTAACCCTGGTATCCTGTGCTTCTGGCCCTCAACTCAGGACCCAAAGAGCCCTGGCTTCATGCCAGCATCTGCAAACCACCCCACACTCCTCAAGCAACCCAGGCCCTTCAGGGCTGTGGCAATGCTGTGTTCTCTCTCACATCTGTTCGCTTCCAGGCCGGGGGCCTTGGCTGGGGGTCTCTGCCATGTCCTCCACTCCCAAGTCTTGGTCTCCAGCTCCATCTTTGGTGGACAATCTGGTCTGGGGAACACCTGTGTTCCCACCGGTCCTCAGGGCCAGCTCCTGAGCTGCCCTGGGGGCTCCTGACATTCACTCCTGGGGCCAAACTGCTTGGGTGGCACTTGGCAACTCCTAAGCCAAGGCGTCCCCACGTCCAGCCTGGAACTGCAGCCTCTGCTCACAGGGGAGGAGCCGGCTCCCCTTTCCCATCCTACTTCTCCCCAAAAGTGTAGTAAGGAAGCATAGTTAGGGCTGTTCTCCATACCCTGGGGACTCTAGGAAAACATACTAACGGCCTAAAGAGCCTAACCTGAGACCTGCTCCCCTCCAGAAAAGTTGGTGGAAATCTATGAGCCAGCTGAGACTAGACAGCTCGATGGCACGATGGACACAAGGGTGTGCTCTGGTCTCAGCCTCCTCCCTTCCAAGCTGCGGGCCGTGGGGCAACCTGCTTCACTCGATTTCCTGGTCTCTAAAATACCCACTTTGGAACGGCTGTGAGGATTCAATCAGATGGCACAGATAAAACACACCGCACAGTGCCCAGGACAGCGTAAGCACTCACGTGAGCAGGTCCTGTTGCTCTCACTGTCCCGCTCAGGAACGATCAGGTCAGAACCTGCTGCCCAGGACTGGGGCGGGGGGCCCATCCCTCCGGGCCCAGGGGCGGGGACCTCCCTTCAGGGAGGTTCCACTCCAACGACAGGGAAGACTCCTGAGCTGGATCCAAATATTGAGTTACTTCACTGCCCTACTCTGCGACGCTGAATTTGTGGGTTCCCGGCAGGGGGCTGAGGCGGCTATTTCTTCTCCGAAATCAGTTTCTTGGCATAATGAGACTCAGGGGCCTGCAACTAGAAAGGCTCTCAGAGAGTGTCTCGAGCTGAGATTGCAGGCGTTGTCTCTTCCCACTCATTTCACAGGCCAGGACACTGAGGCCCAGAGAGGTGGTGACGCCGCTGTCGGCAGAATAAAAATAGCACAAGTGAATCATCTTCCCATCGTAAGACGTTCCTTCTGTTCCAGGCTCACACCCCGCTCTCTTCTCAGGGCTGCTGTCCATCCAGGTCAGGATCCGGAAAGGGTGGAAAGAGGATAACTGGGACTTCTTTGTTGACCTCGAAGATACCTGTACCCCTGGCAAATGCAGGGCAGGGCCAAGGGCTCTGAAGCCTGACAGACGTGGGTCAAAATCTGGTTCTGCTGTGCACCAGACGTGACCTCAGGGAGCCAGAGGGTCCTCCTCTGTAAAACAGAAATGAAAATGAGGGAGAATAGCTTGTTGCTCATAGGCTATCACTGAGAGCTTTAATTAAGCTAATACACTAAGAGGCTCTGTGTGGGCAACAAACGTCGAACGTTGAAGTTACTGTCACTGCTGGGAGGGAGGGAAGGCAGGGTATGCCTTGGGAGGGGTCACAGGCCCTCTGTCCTGCTCTCTTTCCTTTTTGGCTTTTCTTCCCTAGGCCAGAGAAGTAGAGGACAGGGCAAATCTGGTTTATAACTCCAGAAAAAAAAAACACCAGGGAAACTTCTGGAAAATTCTGTAACTTTAGACAGGAAAAAGGCCAGACTCCCTGGCTGGGCCAGGATGAGCTGGCAGCTTTTCAGTCCTGGCTCAAGGAGGTGCTGGTGTGTGTGCGTGCGTGTGTGTGTATGTGTGTGTGACTCCAAGGACTCAAGCTCAGGAGAGCCAGCAGCCCTCCCTCCTGTCTATCCTTCTGTCTTCTGCATCCCTCCCCTCCCTCATCTTCTCTTCCCCACCAGTGAGTGTGGGAACCCTTGGAGGGGGTGAACTCCTTGCAGCATGAGCGTGTCAGACCAGGCCTGGCAGCTGCCGGTTGGAAATATGGTTGAAGGCAGAGCCCATGACCTCTGAGGTCCCTCCCCACACTGAGATTCCTGATTCCAATGAGAGAATCCTCTTCTCTGACTCTCAGAACTGGGTGTTTCCAGCATGAAGTAACTACTACCTGCCCCTTAGAGTCAACTCCAAATGAAGTAGAAGGGTTTGGCCCCCACCCAGATGGTCCCCTCCCAGTGCCACTCCCCCAACCCACTCCCTACTCCCACTGCGAAGAGGGTGGGTAAGCTGGCCCAGGGCGCACCATGAACAGCAGGCCACGGGGGCCACAGGCTGGAGGTTTGGGACAAGGAGCCCAGAGCAGCCCAAAGGCTTAGGTGGAGAACTGGCCCCAGAGGACGGAGAGATGAAAGGGGTGACGAAGACAAGCTGGCGTCTTCCCCACAAAGCCTGTGATGGGAGAGGAGATTGTCTCCCTCCACAGCCCCGCCCCGGCCCTCACCTCTTGCTCCCTCCCTGACCTCCTTACTCACATCAAAGTGGGGACTCCTTCCCCTTCTCCTCTCCCTGAATGGGTCCAGGTCATCACTCCTGGCTCCCTGAAGCTGCTGATGGACAGATGGTAACAGCTCCCAGAGTGCTGAGAGAAGACTTGCTTCGGGTTAGCACAGCTCTCTGCATGGGGAAGGCTGCTGTGCCAGCGGCCTCTTCCTGCATCCCAGCCTCACAGCTCCCTTAGGACAGTTTGGTTAGTGTGCATTGAGAAAACAGGGTATACCACCAGCTCTGATGCTGGGGTTCAGGGGCCTACAGATGCAGGAGGTGGGAGATGCAGGAGGGGTGAGGGGCCCAAGGACTCCTCAATCCATGTCAGAAAGGCTGTGGGAGCAACAGAGGGTCCTGTGGGGAGAGGGGGGTGAGGCCTGCCTTGGAGGAGCTTATCACACCAGTGGAGGAGAAGGGCAGGGAGGGCGGCAGACATCACACGTCTAATGTGCCTAAAACATCACGGTGGCAGAGGCTTCCAAACATGTCACTCTCATGTTCCCTTTGCTGTGTATTAAATAATGTCTCATTTACCTGTTTTTATTAGTCAAAATCATACATGACTATCAATCAGTGCTTCTGATCAACAAAGAAATAGCAATGTTTTTTACTACACTGAACGAAAATAAAATCAGCCAGGAGCTAAGAAGCCTTGACATTGTAGCTGAGCTGTGCCACCCTGTGGCGGGTGAGTTGCACTTCCATCAGGCTTTTTAACAGTTGAGAACAGCTGGATCACATGGTCCGCAGCTCTATAACGAACTTGGAGTACTTTTATAACTGATTCTATTTCACATTCACTCCAGGAGCCCAAACCATGATCCCCCTCCTACCTCACTCTCCACCAGAGAACAGAAAACTCCAGGTTTTTTACTAAAAAGTAGGGGACTAAGATGTGCAACACTGGGGTGGCCAAAGTCAGGGTTATCAGGAGGTTAGAGAAAGACAGTGAAAGATTCTTGTGGAGGATACTTGATTAAAACCACATTTTGGAGTAGCTCAGCGGAAAGGGATAGAATCTGGGACACTGCTGACATCTCGTGGCCAAGCCAGAGACTGCAGTTATTTCTCGTTTTGCTTCCTTCATGGTAATACTGTAATGAAAGTAAACTGTTCCCTATGAAATTATCTATATTCAACCCAGCATGACCTTCAAAAATGGCAATTTACCAAAAAATTCCATGGGGGAAAGGATAATCAATTCAGCAAATGGTGCTGGGACAACTGGCTACTCCCATGCAAAGGTGGACACCTTCCTTACATCACACACAAAACGTAACTTAAATGGGTCATAGACCTAAATGTACGAGCTAAAACTAGAAAACCATTAGAAGAAAACATAGGAGGAAATCTCCATGACTTTGGATTAGGCAATGTTTTCTTAGACATGACACCAAAAGCACAACCTACAGAAGGAAAAATAAATTAGATTACATCAAAATTAAAAACTTTCGTGTTGTAAATGATATAATCAGGGAGGTGCAAAGACAACCCACAGAAGGGGAGAAAATGTTTGCAAATAACATATCTGATAAGAGACCAGTATTCAGAATATATAAAGAACTCTTACAACTTAATAATAAAAAGACAACCCAATTTAAAAATGGGCAAAGGATTTGAATAGACATTTCTTCAAACAAAATATATAAATGGCTACTAAACACATGAAAAGATGCTCAATAACATTAGCCATCAGTGAAATGCAAATCAAAACCACAATGAGAAACCACTTCACATCCCCTAGGATGTCTACAATCAGAGATAGGTGTTATCACAATCAGAAATAAGTGTTGGTGAGAAAGTAGGACCTTACACATAGTAGCTGGGAAGGCAAAATGGTGCAACCACTTTGGAAAACAGTCTGGCGGTTCTACAAAGAGTTAAGTGGAGTTCTCATATGACCCAGCAATTCCACTCCTAGGTATGTGCCCGAGAGAGAGGAAAACATACACCCACACAAAAACTTGTACATGAATGTTCACAGCAGCATGATTCACAATAGCCAAAAAGTGGAAACAATCATCAACTGATGAGTGGATAAACCAAATCTGGTATATTTATAGAATGGAATATTATTCAGCAATAAAAAGAAATGAAATAGTGATATATGTTACAACATGGATGAACCTTGAAAACATTATGCCGAGTGGAAGAAGCCAGGCACAAAAGATCATATGTCGCCTGATTCTATTTATGTGAAGTATCCAAAGTAGGCAGATCTATAGAGACAGAATATAGATCAGTGGTTGGCTACAGCTGGGTGTAAGCCGGAATGGGGAGGACTGCTCAAAGGGTATAGAGTCTTTTTGTGAGGATGAAGACATTCCAAAAATAGATCATGGTGATACTTGTCCAATTCAGTGAACATGCTAAAACTATTGAATCACACTCTTTAAATGGATGAATTTTAGGTATGTGAATTTTATCTCAATAAAGATCCTTTTTCAATGGCAAATTTAATCTGTTTCAACCTAATATATTACATTAATTGGACCCTTACCGTATGTTAGGAACTCTTCTGGGAACTTAATATGAATTATTTCATTTAATCCTTAAAATATGTCTAATATAGGTACTATTACTATACCCATTTTGCAGGTGAGTGAACTGAGGCTTGGGTAAGTAAATTACCTGCGGTCATAGCAAATAGATAGCAGAGCTATGATTTGAATCCAAGCCCATCTGCCACCAGAGCCTGAGAGCCACACCACACTGCTAGGGCTGCCTCTCTGCTCAGTCACCACTTTTTGAGGGTTTACAGGTACAGGGCTTGGGGGCCAAAGACACAAAGATGAAGACTTGAGGCCTGCCCACAAGCAGCTCGCAGCTTGGGAGGAGGTAGATACAGTTAGAGGAAATGATTAAGATACACTGTAGTAAGTGCTGGATGGTAAGGGTGGCACAAGCTCGAGGTGCTCTGGGAACACCAGGTCAATGCCCATCCTCTGGCCTGCCCTCTGTGGAAGCAGGAATGTATAATAGCACTTACAGCAGATGGGGAGGGCTACCCCCAAAACCTGTTCCTCCCCCATTTATTGCCAACTCATCTCATCAACTTGCCTACTCAAACAGAGGCCATGGGAGTAATCCTACATTCTCCCTTTAGCCCAAAATCCATCGACCTGTCAGTTCTACCCATTCCACTTCCAAGCTGTAATGCAAACCTGTCTACTCGGCCTCCAGTGCCCCACCCTAGTGCAAGCCACAGCCACATCTCACCTAGACACGGCAAGGGCCTCCTCACCAGTCTCCCTACTGCCATGTTTACCTCTCGGCAAAACACTGCACACGTTCATTGAGGAGTTCCGTAGGGTGAGCCGGAAGCTGGCCAACAGCCGTACAGGTATGCAGGGTGGGCATTAGTTCTGGGCATGGGGTGGGGAGTGTTAAAGAGAGGTGATATGAATAGTGTGTGCCCCATCGTGTGCGTGGACATTTCTACATGTGTATGGACATACTGATGTGGGCTCAAAGGCACGGGTTACCTGCGCAGGATATGTTTGGGTGCAGGTCACTGCAACTGCATCTACACAGCATGGGGAAATTCCCGTGAAAGAGCTGCACCCTACTGTGTGATCACCTCTGATTATTATCCCTCCTTCACTGCTTCGGATTGTAGCAAATGAGTGTGCTAAGTGGGGTGCAAGGAAGGAGGTGAATAGAAATGTCCCAAGGCCATTTTCCTGAAAGGACCCTGAGACCCCAGCTGCTGGGAGTGTGTATACAGCCACCAAGGCGGGTCGCTCACTGGGAGTCAGGAAGGTGAAGGGTTCCCTAGATAGGAAGCTTCTGAATCCTTGGAAATTCCCAAGTAATGGAAGTCCTTGTTATTCATGATGGGTCCTGATAGTCTGTGCTAAAGTGGTGACCCACGGTGGACCCCTGGGTGGCTTTAGGATGGGGGCTGGCCACAGCAGAAGACCAGCCATGTGATTAGAGGGCTGGGGCTTTAAGACGGGAAGGGGAGCTGGACTGAGTTCAGTCACGTGGCCGGTGATCTAACCAATCGTGCTACATGATGAAACCCCAATAAAAACTCCAGACACCGAAGCTGAAGGGACCTTCCTGGTTGGTAACATCCATGTCTAGGAGGGTGACATGTCCTACCCCCTGGGACAGGACATGGTAGCTGCATGATTGGGACCCTCCCAGACTGTCCCCATGTGTCTCTTCTCTTGGCTGGTCCTGATTTGTATCCTGTTATGGCTGTAATAAAACAGTAAGTATAGCACTTTCCTGAGTTCTGGGAGTCATTCTAGTAAATTATCAAGCCTGTGTGGGTTGTGGGAACCCCTGAATTTGTGGCTAGTTGGTGACAGGGTTCAGAATATGCTACCCCAAATCACGGCACCTTGGCATATTGAATATTGTAAAGGCAAGAAGTTTGAGAAACAGCAGAAGCAGGAAGGTCCCTCTGTCCTCCTCTGCTTCCATTGCCCCTCTTCCCTGAAGCAGGCCATAAACCCTCCCATGTGAGGTGCCCTCCCTACACCGAGGAAAGAAGCATCTTTGTCCCTAGAAACAACGAGATACCAGAAGAATCCTCAGCAACAGGCCTGGCTGAGCGTCCCCTAGTCTACTAACAACGACCTCCTCCTCCTCAGCCTGCCACACTCCTCCACGACCGGCCACTCTTCCTCAAACCTAGCATGAAAGACTCAGGTCTGTTTCTTTGGATCTTCATTTCCTTATAAAGGCTCCTGGATCATGTAAAACTTCTATTAAATAAATTTGTTTTTGTCCTGTTAATCTGTCAGTTCAATTATTTAGACCCAGCCAGGGACCCTAAGAGGGTCGAGAAGAATTTTCCGTCCTCTACATTGGTCACAAAGGCGAGTGGCCTGGGAACCCCTGAGCTTGTGGCTGGTGTCTGCAGAGGAGTCTCTGGAGGACTGGGCACTTGTGAGGTTTGGCTCAACCCCGGGCAGTTAGTGTCAGAATGTCAGTGCACCGAGGCAGCACTGCTCACCCCATGGGGGAAAGTCGCCTGCGTCCCGGGCCTGCTTTGCACAGCACAGATAGGCTGTTTTTCGTATGTGCTACTAGGCATGCGGGCTGAAAACAGCCCAGAACGCCAAGGGCAGCAGACTTAGAAAACGTGGGGTGGGTTTTGCTGTATCCCTCTGTCCTAGTTCCAAGAGCCCTCCTCCGCTCTGAGCCAGGAACCTGGCAATGGTCTCAACACCTGCTTCTGAGTGTGGTCTCTGGTGGGAACTGGCAGGGTGCCTGTCATCCTATTTCTAACCCACTCTGGCCCTCTCCCTTCCAGATCTATCCCGTCATGGTTGAAGTACAGAGAGAGGGAAGCTGGTGC
This sequence comes from Equus przewalskii, assembly GCF_037783145.1. Lineage (NCBI taxonomy): Eukaryota > Metazoa > Chordata > Mammalia > Perissodactyla > Equidae > Equus > Equus przewalskii. The sequence continues at coordinate 35,635,192 of NC_091836.1, forward strand.
TCAGGAAGAGGGAGTAGGATTGAAGAGGGAAGTGCCTTTTCAGAGAAGGGTTGGGGGTGGAGTTCAGACTCAATGACTAACTGGACTGGGGATGGGTGCGAGGGAGAAGTTTAGGGTGGTTCCCACGACTCTGGGGAGACCTTTTAACCGAGATAGGTGACAGGAGAGGAGGACCAGGTCTGGAGAGAGATGAGCAGTTTGGGCATGATTCAAGGAGCTCCTAGGGAACTCCAAGGGACAATAGCGACAGGCAGATAGATGTGAAGGTCAAGAGCTCAAGGGAGAGACCAAGGTCAGAGAGAGATTTACAAGGCTTCAGCAAACAGGCAGATGTCCCGAAAGCTGACCCAGCTCTGCTGCAAGGTCACTTGGGTGAAGAGCAGTATAGAAAGATGGAGTCCCTGGAGTATTAAGGCTGAAGCCCTTCAAGGACCCTGGGAGGAAAGCAAACGAGAAGATGCAGCAGGAGCTCATGGAATCAGAGCGAGTGAGGAGCCCAGAGTAGGGGAGGCTGGTTATGACACTTAAAGACAAGGTGTGGTATGAGGATTGAGAAAAGGGCTGTGCCGGCTTAGGTTGACCATGCCCAACTGGAAAAAGCTGCCCTGGTTACCAACGGCCCAGGAGCTGCTTCCTGGAGCAAAACAACCGGCATGCTGCCTCCCAGGTCTGGAGTGAGCCTGTGCTCCAGCCTCCCAGATAAAATAACCAGCAATTCCTAGCGGCACACAGCAGACGTTCGGGGGAAAGCTAAAGACAGGAGTCCCAACGGGGAAGGAATGGAGTCTTTCATTATAAGGCTTTTTGTTCTTGATTTTTTTAATCATGTGCATGTAGAACTTTAACAAAAAGAATGAAAAACCACTTTCACACTAATTATATGACTTACTACTAAATCCAATCTTTTCAGTGGCTCTAACTAGTATTTCATTTTAGGCACATTCCAGCCTCCCTTGCTGTGTAACCCCAGCTTCTCAGGCCACACTGACCCGAAGTAAAAGTTCTCAGATGATTTTCAAGGATTAAGGATAGCTACTATACCCAGCAAGACCAAGAAAACCCAGACAGGAGAAGGCAGAGTGTCCCCACTCCTCGCTGCCCCCACCCTGCAGCAGCTCTGAGCCCTCTGAGCAGATTTCCACAGGCCGTCCCCTTCCCCAGCTGACACCCGCGGTCCTGGGCTGCCCTCCCTCCAGATTGCGTGGGCTGCTGCCTAGTTCCTCTGGGGTGGTTCCCTGGGTACCTGGGGTTTCTCCAAACACTCACAAGACTAGGGGTCCCCTTCATTTGTCTTCCCAAATCAAAGTCAACTACCGATATCTTCTAAGTGTCACCTTTGTCTTGACCAGTGTGGTTTACTAGAAAGAGAAACAGCCAAAATATTTAGGCCTTGTATAAACAAATACAGTTATCTCATTGGTGCTTCTGAAGTTAAATCCATCATGCATGGGAACAGGTACCATGGGGACAGGGAAGGGCTGCCCTCAGGGCTTTCCCCTGCTGTGCTCTCCCTCCCACTTTTCTCAACTCAGCCCACAGTAACAGGGGTGTATCTGTTTGCAAGAAACAAAGCGGGGAGCTGGCCCAGTGGCGCAGCAGTTAAGTGCGCACGTTCCGCTTCGGTGGCCCGGGGTTTGCTGGTTTGGATCCCTGGTGCAGACAGGGCACTACTTGTCAAGCCATGCTGTGGCAGGTATCTCACATATAAAGTAGAGGAAGATGGGCATGGATATTAGCTCAGGGCCAGTCTTCCTCAAAAAAAAAAACAAAAAAAAACAAAAAGAAAACAAAAGAAACAAGCTGGGAGCTAGCTGGACAGCTGAGCAGGGAGGCCAGGAGAACGGCCATCCCTAGTGGTGTTCAGCATGGCCATCTCCTTCCTGAGACTCGGGAACAGGAGGCTTGCCTCCTAAGCTAAGCTTTAAAAAATGGGAGCAGCCTCATAACCACACACTCACAGGTAACTGAAGCACCCCCCGCCCCCCCGCCCCCGCCGAGTCTAGAAAGGGCAGAGACTACATGCAGCCAAAACCAAGAACTGATCCAGAACTTCCAGATGGCACCTTCCCCCAAGTCTCTACTCCATTCTTTAGACACAGGTTACAAACAGCCTGCAGACGAAATGCACCCTGCAAAGATGATCCGCACGGCTGCCTCAGTGTCTCTTTAAACTCTGATTTAGTTAGCAATGTAAGGGGGGATTTCACACAAACATCCAGGTTTCCTGACTCTCGAAAATAAACTGGAAAACCTGTTCCCACAGAGCAACACCAAGCCGGAGGCCACAGCTGCCTTCTGTGGACAGCGTGAGTGCACCCCGCACAGCCTGTCCCCTGCCCACCTCACCTTTCACACCTGCTTTCCTTGCTTATCAGCACCCCCTCCCGGCTCCGTCACTAGTGCAGTCAGGCTCCCGTGCCGGAGCTGGGGAGGATCCCTGCACCCTACCAAGGGGCCTCTAAAACCCAGGACGACACGAGCGGAGCAGAAAGGTCTGCAATAGCTCCTGCGGCTCCATGCAGACAGCAGCTAACCACTTCTGGATTTCTCTCTACGTTAGAGAACCATCATGCTCTTTCCAGCCACAGGAGAGAACCTTCCTGATAGATCAAGCTTTATTGTCAGATGGAAACAGTTCCTGATCACAGATCCTGTGCTTTAGTTCTCCTTTTCCAATTACTGACCCAGTCTACCTGGTCCTGGGCTCTCCTCCATCTCGGCAAGGGGGCCCCAAGGCAGGAAGACTTCTGCAGGCTCTTCCAGCGTGGGGCCAAAGTATCGGTAAACAGACTTTAGTTTCCAATAAAAGGAGAAGCAGCTGGGTTTCTTCAACTTATCATACCTGGCTGGCTCTTCTGGAGTCTGTCTCAAGTGAGGAGTTACCAGAATCCATTAAACAAAGCGAAAAATTTACAGGCCAAACAGCCCAACGGTCTTTACTGTGCTCCCAGATGTCCAGCATCATCGTTCCCATTTGGATCCTGACTTGGAATCTCTAAGCCCAGACGGTTCAGGGAACGTACAAAGTAGCGAGGAAGCCTGCAGACCAAGTTGAGCTCCTCCTTCCTGGAGCCCAGGGCAGGCAGGATCAGCTGGCGGGCGTGCAGGTGAAGGGGGATGTGGCGAGCCTTGGACTGCTGCAGCCCCAGCTTCTTCAGGGTGCCAACAGACAGCTTCTATACAAAGACAAGACAGCCTCCTGAGTGCAAGGCCAACGGTTCACCCTTGAGCAAAGACAGGGTCAGAAGACTTCCACTTAGCAGCACTAACCCCCGGGAGACGTAGTAATGGAGAGACTGCTGTGGGGCACTTCTTGGAAGGGTTCAGAACCCTGGTAAGGGAAAAACCACAACACCGGGGAAGCTCTTAGTGGCTGATTCTCTGGCCTCCCAAGAGAACGGGCTGTAACATCAAAATACAAAAGTTTCCACCATTGCTCTTTAGCAGTAGCATGAAAGGCTGCTTTGAGCCTTCAGGAAGTCTCCTCGCCCTGCCCACAGCCTCCTAACAAAATCTGGGACTAAAGAAATGAAGCAGAAAGGTCTGCTAATAGATCATGCAGCTCCCAGAGGACAGCAGCTAACCACTTCTGAACCTCTCCATAAGTTAGAGAACTAGCATAGCACCATGTCTGAAGACGATCCTCAGGGTTTCAACCAGGGGAAAGTGTCAGTTCCCCCCTTATTCTGCTGCATATTGGGTCAAACCAGTATTACCTGGGGGGCCAGCCTATTCCAGTCCGAGTACTTGTGGTCACCAAGGATTGGGCAATCCAACCCAAATGACAGGTGAACTCGAAGCTGATGTTTTATCCCTTTGAAAAAATCAGAAAACTTATGAATAGCTACAGAAACAATACCACTGGCGGCCTCTGGTTCTAATCATACTACATCAAAGCACAGTATAGCTGGCAAAGCCCCAACTACCAGAAGGATAGAGAATAACAGAACAAATGATAAGCTACTAGAAAGTAAACACCATCAGTACTGGGAAGCCTCTAAGCCCCCTCCCACTCATGACTCTCCTTCCACCACAGACAGCCAGCAGCAGCAGCTTGGTGTGCACCATTGCCAAGCTTTTTGTTTTTAAATAATTTTGTTATATAACACTTAATACTATTGCTTTGCACATTTATTTGCTTATTTATTTTTGCTGAAGAAGATTTGCCCTGAGCTAACATCCGTTGCCAATCTTCCTCTTTTTGTATGTGAGCCAACGCCACAGAACGGCCACTGACAGGTGAGTGGTGTAGGTCCATGCCCAGAAACCAAACCCAGGCTGCTGAGGCACAGTGTGCCAAACTTCACCACTAGGCCACCGGGGCTGGCCCTGCACATTTATTTTTTACTGTAGCAAAATATACATAACATAAAATTTACCATTTTAACTATTTTTAAATGTACAGCTCAGTGGCATTAAGTACATTCAGATTGTTGTGCAACCATCCACCTCCAGAACTTTTTCTTCACCCCAAACTGAAACTCTGTCCCCATTAAACACTAACTCCCGATGTCCTTCTCTCTCCAGCTCCTGGTAACCACTATTCTACTTTCTGTCTCTATGAATTTGACTATTCTAGGAACATTACATAAACAGAATCATACAATATTTGTCCTGTTGTGTCTAGCTTATTTCATTTAGCATAATGTCCTCAAGGTTCAACCACGTTGTAGCATGTATCAGAATTACCTTCCTTTTAACGCTGAATAATACAATAAATTGTATGGATATACCACATTTTGTTTATCCATTTATCTGTCAACGAACATTTGGGTTGTTTTCACCTTTCGGCTGTTGTGAATGCTGCTGCTATGAACACTGGTGTACAAGTCTCTTTTCCAATCCCTGCTTTCAATTCTTTTGGGTATTTACCCAAGAGTAGAACAGCTGAATCATACGGTTATTCTATGCTTAATTTTTTGAGAAACCACTTTGCAAATTTCTAAATAAATGTAAGCAAACTGTTTATATCCTTCTGCTACCTAGTGTTTTTAACAGTCATCCCTAGTGGAGTTCTGAGCCCCAGATCAGCACCAGAAGCACACTCTCGAACAAGTCAGCTGCGACCCCAGCATCCCCACCACAAGAGCTGCTCAGTAGAGGGGCAGAGCCCAGCAAAAGACCCTGGACAAAGCTGAGCAGCACTGGGGTTTTGCCATCCCACTGCAGAATGGTGGCACCTCACCAGTAACAGGCTGGAGCTCCAGGAGGGCGGAGGAGAGAGTGTTGCTCAGCACCTGGTACTGAGTCACAGCCACATGCGCGTTGCGCCTCATCCGTACTCTCACCATTTTCCCACTGTCCATGCGGTAGCTCGGGGACAGCGTCATCTGAAGCCAAAGAAATCAAGATGTGATTTCAAAGGAAGAGGAGAAAACCCACCCCAGGAGGTGGCTCACTCACCTTGTGGTGGTGCTGCTGGCCCTGCACCTCCTTCTCAATGATGGGGATGTCCACGACTCCTGCTGAGGGCACCGGGACGCGCACAGTGATGGCCCTAGGCGACACATAGACCCCTGCTTCAGCCACAGAGATGAGTGAGGCGCTCCTTGAATTTGGCTACTCACAGGTTTTAACACTGGAGCTTCTGCACTACTGTGGTCAGTTCTTAAGACCAGAGGGTCTTGAATGATCTCTTGGTATAGTGCTTAGCCTGAGCGCTTGATACTATTCTTATAAATATAACCTTTTTACTACTAAGTGCTATATGCTAATGGTAGAATATTTGGGGAAAAAAATAGACAAACAAAATAATTTTATTAATAACATGGTCTTTAATTCCGGCCTTTAAAAATGAGTATGTATAGGGGCCAGCCTGGTGGCATAGCGGTTAAGTTCACATACTCCGCTTCCGTGGCCCAGGGTTTGCGGTTTCAGATCCCACGTGCAGACCTACACACTGCTTGTCAAGACATGCTGTGGTGGCATCCCACATACAAAATAGAGGAAGACTGGCATAGATGTTAGCTCAGGGACAATCTTCCTCACCAAAAAAAAAAAAAGAGTAAAAGAGTATGTATAGTTTAAAATAAAATTAGGGTAATAAGGTTTTACATCCTATGTTTCTGATTTAAATAACAAAAGATGGTAAGTTCTAATTGCATAGGAAATGAATGAATAAATAAATGAATGAACTGAGTGAAGAATTCACAGGACCAATCCTGCCCGATTTGCCAAGTAGATAAAACAGGGAGTAACTGTGCTCAAAGGAGTCACAGGGCCCAGAACCACAACTTGGGAACTCAGTCCAAATCACTTTTGTTGGAGGTGTCCCTTCATCACCTCAGACAGGGAGAAGGCTGTTTAATCTGTCCTCACGTTTATGCCTCTTCCAGGATAGTCACGGAGGAGTCCTCCTGGGTACCTGGTGGCCTGCCACAGAATCACTGAACAAGGGACCCACAGCCACACAGATGTAACATCTCATACCCTGGTCACCCCACTTCAGGTTGGCAGCAGTTTGGGCAGCTATCTGATATATTCTATGAAACTTAAACTGAGCCGTAACTACTAGATCACTCTTCCTAATGAAATACCACACTGCTCAAAAATGTTCAGTCAGTACATGTTCACTGAATGTAAACCGGCACTGATTTAGGCAGGTATCTGCTCCATACAGACGAACAAGACAAAAATCCCTGCTCTCAAGGAATTCGAAGTCTAGTAAGAAGACTCTCACAAATGACTGCAATGTAACAAGGTGCTCTCACGGCAAGTCAGCAAACGCTCCTCGGCTGCCTGCTGTGTTCTATTTCTACCTTCCACGTCCTGTGCCTGGTGTTCAAGACCATCGTTCACGAGGTTCCGGCCTACCTCTCCAGCATTATCTGCCCCCAACCCCACTCCCAACTGGACTGTATGCCCTACTCTTTCATATGTGCCATTCTCACAACCTAGAACAATTTCTCCATCTCGTCTACCAGATCTTACTCGTTCATCAAGACCCAGTTAACTGATTTCAACTCCTCCATGAAGCCTGATCCTGAGAATGGCTACCAATTCTGAACTTTCATGAACAATTTTCACAAATAACATAACACCTCTTATAGACTTACATTTCATACTTGTATACATAATCGTCTTGATTTTTCTATCTTTCAGCCTTCACTATGAGCCAGGCACTCTGTTAAACACTTTACATGCACTGTCTCACTTAACTCTCTCATCAACTCCATTATTCCCATATTCCTGAAGAAAAAGCTCAGAGAAGTTTACTAACTTGCCTAAGGTCCCACACTGGTAAATGACACAGCTGAGAGTTGGACGCCAATCTTTTTGAGCTCTTAGCTACTGTGCTACACTTCCCCCATTATCTGTAATCATTTATTACAGTGGTTCTTAAACCTGATTCTCCATCAGAGTCACTTGTGGAGCTTTAAAAAAAATACAGATGCTCAATCCCCACTCCCACTAGACTTATGAATCAGAACCTCTGTGGGTGGGTCTCAAGCATATAGATTTTTTTAAAGGCTCCCAAAATAAAGTAGCTGCAAAATCTGTAGTACAAAAAGGACTAACAATCAAAATATAAAAAGAATACTTACAAATCCAACAGAAAGCAATAAACAACCTAATATAAAATGGGCAAAAGAAATAAACAGTCTGTTCACAAAAAGGGAAACTCAAACAGCTAATAAACACGAAAAGACAGTCAATATCACTAGTACACAGGGAAATAGAAAATAAAATATTTTTTTACCCATCAGGGTGGCAAACCTTTGCAACTGCATTGATCAGGCATAAGGGGAGGTGGACACTCACCACTGCTAGTGGGAGTAAAAACTGACATAACCATTTTGGAGAGCAATCAGGTAGTAACTATTCAAATTTTAAATGTCTGTACCCTTCATCCCAGCAATTCCACTTCTAGGAATCTGTCTTAAAGATATACTCACATATTCTTTTCAATAGGCTCTGCAAAATGGGAAATTACCTAAACATGAATCAGTAAGGAAATTATGACACAGCCATACAGTGGAATACTATAGAGCCATTAAAAAGGAGATAGCTCTAAATGCACAAGACAAAATGTTCTCCAAGGTATACTGCCCAAGTGAGAAAAGCAAGAGCAAAGCAGGGCAAAATATGCTGCCATATGATACTATGCTGCTACAGGCCCAGGGTAACTCTGGAAGTTTACACAAGACAGTAGTAATAGTGATGGCCTCTGGGGAAGGAAATTGAGTAGATGGAGGACAGGCATTTTTGCTCATGTATCTTTCTTGTATTAAAAAAACTGAGGTAAACCTATATGCACTAACATGGAAAGATCGCCAAGACATAGAGTTAAGTGGGAAAACAAAGTACAACATACATTGTGCAACATGATATATATACACTTATGTATGTGTCCGTGTAGATATACACACAAATACACACATACTGTATGTACTAGACACGGTATAAATACATTGAGTAAGGACCAGAGGAATAAAAACCAAACTACCGCAAGGGAAGGGACTAGAATGACAGAGCGGGTGGATTCTCGAGGAGTTTTCTGCTTTATCTTTGTTGTTTGACTGTTTTACCACAGGAATGAAATCATGTTTTATTTGTATAATTAATTTTCAATAATTTTTATGCACAGCCATAATTAGGAGCCAGTATTCTGTGAGACTCTAATATTCTAAGCACCAAATCTGTTTCCTATGCTTTTCATCTGCCCACAGGTCTTCGGACAGTGCCTTCTATTAAAGGAGTTCCTGCTGTATGAATGGATGGATAGATGAAAGGGATGTCTTCATTTATACCACCTCCGCCACCATCAATGGGCTTCATACCAGTACTTCTTTGCCACCTGACGGGTTCTAAACAACTCTTGGACTTGGTGTGCCACTTCCTTCTCCCAAGCCAACACCATTACGCCTGTAGTTTCCTTGTCTAGCCGGTGGCACAGATGAAGGGGATCTGCCTTGTGGCCATGAAGTATCTTTGCCAGGATGGGCAGTACATCACTGATGCAGAGCTGGACCCCAGGGCCACCTAAGGAGGGAAAAGCCAGAAGTTTGAGTCACCAGGAAAAGATCCCACCAAAGAACTCTACTTGGGAAAAAAGCCCTTACTGGATTAACTGACAATGCTTTCTAGATCCTTATTACTGAAGTGTGGTCCAGGGACTAGCAACATCGCTATGCTCAGGGAGCTTGCTAGAAAGGACTCTCAGGCCCCTGATGCAGACTATTAAACCAAAATCTGCATTTTAACAAGATGCCCAAGTGACTCGTATGCATATTAAAGTTTAAGAAGCTTGAGAAGTGCTGTCCTAGAGCATGCAGCTTTTTCCTCATATATATTTTTTTAATCTACTTATATACTCACACTAAAATCAGCAATTAAAATGAGGAAGTCTGATATTTCACTAAATAAACAAAGGTTTGAGAATTTGCCAAGTAAACCCTAGAGAAATGCAAGACCGTGAGGTCCTCCTGAGGCCTTAGAGAAGAGCTACGAGGATGGGCGTCGCGGTGAGGCGGTCCTGGGTTCTACTCTATGTACTCTCCTAACTAGCCACTGACCTCAGGCAGATTACTTAATCTTTCCCACTTTCAGTTGTGTCATCTATAAAATGTAAATATGTGGCCAATAATTATCTCATGGGGAATGGGAAAGCAAGACATTGTTGTGAGGATCAAAAGAGAAAGAAACCCACAAAGCACTCGGCCATGTCTGATTTAATTCCCTGCCTTTATGCACAACCTTCTCCATATGTCCCTAAAAGGCACTCTTCTTCTAGCTAAAAGATGCCTTTTCCCTCAGCAAAACCCTTTCCACAAATGCATCTTTTTCTATCAGTCTTTCCCGACTCACTCCAGCTGTCTGACAACTACACTCAACATTTGTTCAAAAACATTCACATGTCCATTAAATTCTTGGCACTCTGGGGTTTTGTTAGGTATACTCCAACACACATACACACACCATCCCCAAATATAGTTTCTTTATATGTTATTTCCTCTTTCCCAGTTTTGATGGAAAATAACCCGAAGACAAGAACCACACAGCCTTTGAACTTCTCTATAGCAGTCCCTGTGGAGGTCTGCACACAGTGCATTCCACAAATCACTGCCAAGTGCAAATGTCTGGAAGGTGGGACTGTCTTATTTCTCTCTCTGTCTCCAGTAGTGCCTTATATAGGACAGTACTCCACAAACTTTAATTATTTTGAACGCAAGGCTTCCGAAAGCCCAAAGGTAACTGTCAGTCGCCCCAGCTGCAACAGAGAGCAGCAGCAGGCCCTCCCTCTCCCAAGCTGTCCTTACCATGCACAGGGAGACCGTAGGGCTTATTGATGACCAGAAGGTCCTTGTCCTGGTGGATAATCCCTCGACTCAGCGCCTTAGCAAGTACGTTGGGGTGGACCCGCTGCAGCTGCTGTGTGAACCGCACTAGTTCTTGCACTCTCCGCTGAACAGGGTTTGTGGGCACCTACGGGGAGAGAGCAGCGACGGGAAATGCCTGGTGGGAAAAACCTTGATTAAGTCTGGATGAGAATTTGGGTAGGGAATGCCCGTATCTTTGCACGAGGCTCGCGCCTTCCCCGAGGAATGTGAGAGCAGGGGTGCGCGTCCGTCTTACCTGTATCCACGTGGTGCTCAGGACGAGCGTGGCAAGAGCCAAAGACCCGGCCCATAGGAACACACCGTACCCTACCGACCTCTCCTCTCCGCTGTCTCCCCATCGTCCCACCACAAGTCCTCGACAGTTACTTGGTATCTATCAGAGGACCCGCCTACCTCACTCCCCGCCTGGGAGACCAGTGAGCGCACTGCCTCTTGGGAGTTGTGGTCCTTCCGGACTCACCGGCTCCTTCTTCGTCTTTTGTTCCTGTTTCTGGGTTCGGAGCCTCTCCGCCAATCGCTGGGCATCCAAGGGCCTAGAGGCAGCAGCGGCGGAACGAAACGGCTTTGGGCTGAGAGTGAAGAGACTCCCAAAACGCCGCCCGGTACGCCGGACCCAGAGGCCCGGAGCACTGCAGGCGGGCGCCGCCATCTTGCCAGGAAGGGAGGAGCGAGCCAAAACCACGTGCAGAAGAATGATAGAGGGAGGAGGAAGTGGGCGGGGTCTGTCGGTCACGTGGGCTGGGCGGGGCCTGGGCCGAGTCACGTGGGGTCGGTGCGCGCTAAGTGCGGCTGCGCAGGCCGGTATCTGCAGCTGGAGCGGTGGTGTTTGGAGGGGACGCGGTGAGTGCGTTGGGAAGCCGGGCTGGGGCTGGGCAATGTCAGTCTCTCAACGTTTAACGTCTTCGCGTCCCCAAGATTTGCGTTCTCAGAGAGCACTGCCCTGGGAAACCGTTTCTCCCTTTGGGAGACGGTCCTACTCAAAAACACCTCCCCGCCCCCGCGTCCCCCGTGGAAGCGATGCCCCGTAAACGTTAGCCCGGAGCCTTCTTGGACGCCTACCTCGTCCCTATTGGCAACCGCATCCCCGGTGTTCAGCCAGTCCCCTCAGGGATGCGTCGTGGCCCCTCTCATTTCCCTGTCGCTCGACCTGCGGAGATGCCCGGATCTCTCTAGTCTCTCCACCTCTCACCTCCGGGCTCCCAGCCGCTTTGTTTCACATTGTAACCTGTTCTTCTTTCCCAGGGATGATGAGGAGCCCTCCTGTTATTCAGGGGCCCCAGCTCGTATTTCCCACAACACCTTGAATTTCTCTGTCCTTCCTCAAGAAGTCATTTCTTGAAGTCTTCTCTTCCCCTACCCTTTCCCCTACTTCCGAAGGAAAGACAAAGTACAGAGCACAGACGAAGTACCTTCCCCTTTCTGTTTCCTTCATTTTTCCCCTCCATAGTTTGAACTGCCCCAAACCTGCTCTCCCTATCTTACCCTCTTCCCCTGTCTTAAGGTGCAGTGTTGAAACTCTCATGCCCAAACTGCAAGCGATTCCCTCTCGTTTCACTAAGGGGTGACTGGGTAGATGAACATCTGCTTGAGATGGTAATGTTAAAAATACCGTGGGACGTACCTGCCATTTGTTAAGAAGAAAGCTAGTGCCGAGTTCTGAAAGGGTGTTCAGAAAAATAATGTATCTGTGCTGACATAGAGGAAACAATTTTTTAAGACCGCTTAGAATGACGGCTGCCTGAGGAGTTCGAGTAGGTAGTAGAATTAGCTTTGCATCCTACCCCTCCAAAAGGAATTGGCAGAAGAAGCCATATTGGGCATGTAATAAGGTTGAGCAGGTAAGTGGAGCCTAGCTTCTAGAAGACTTCAAGTTGAAGAAGAGTTTGAACTACGTGTGATGAGTAGTAAAGAGTCTTTGAAGCTTCTTGAGCAGGAGAGAGACTCTTTGAAAGTGGAATTCTGGAAATGAATCTGGCAGTTGAATGCAGGACAGATTGAACAGGAGAGAGCTTTGATAGCAGGGGAATCAGCTAGGATGCTTCAATCTAGGCGGCCAGTAATGAGGCTATGCTTTATTCAGTGGTCTTTTTTCCCTTCCTGTACTGTCCGTTGAGTTTGAATTGATTTCGAATTGTACAGGTCAAGATGTACCGTTGGCAGCTGCTATGAACTGTGAGTCCCTTAAGGACTCATTCATTTTTTTGTCCCCATATCTGGCACAGAGTAAACTCACATTCATTAGATGGCTGAAGTGCATCATAGACATGTGTTAGAACGTGTCTGAACTTTTGAATTGGAAGAGTGCAGGTAAGAGTAAATGTATTTGTAGAGTGGGAAAGAAGGCTTGTGTGTGTTTCTGTAATAAGACAGGTGTTTGGGATATAGCTGCAAAAAATTCCAAGGAAAGTTGGGAAACAGATCTCCTTTTGTTTTTTTCCCCTGCAAATTCACAAGTAAGACATAGATCTATAAAAGTTGAGAAATTCCGCCCTAAAATAATTCTTACCTTTTACTGATAGGCTCCAGATGCAGGTTGTAATTTCACTAATTAACCAGTTGCACATCACTTGTTCCTTAGGTACATGCAGACTCCTTTAACAAAGACTCTGAAATTTGGGCATCAGGACTTAAATTCTTATCGTTACATTAATTACAAACATGTTTTGTAGTACTTTTATGGTTTTGTGTAGGGGCTGGGAAAACCTGTTGCTATATTAACCTGTCCTTAATTGCATTCAAGAAATGACACCTGTTCTTCCAGAATTGGCCTTCTGTGGCAGGAAACAAAATGAAGAACCAACTCACGTGTCATTGCTAGTGACACAGACCTTGTGTTCTTGGATTTCAGGTTAACCCAAGGCACACACTGTAGTGCCTGAGAATAAAAACCCTGGTCACTTTTTTCTGAAGAAGGAACTTTAGTATCTTCTTGTCGAAACTTTGTAAGAGCAATTTGAAGAATTCAAAGTTTTTGTTTGCTTGGTGTCACGGTACAGCTTTAGTTAATATGGGTACAGAACTTACAACTTCCTTGATGCTTCTCCTCTGAGATGAGGCACTTGGTGTTTTAAAGTAAAGTTGCTCTCTGAGTGTACAAGAATTTATGCAAATATGATGACTGTCTTTTGCGTTTTAATGCTACGTTGCCTTCTTCCCCTTCCTCCTTCGATTGATCCTATTTTAGGCAGTTCATTTTTCCACTTCTGCACCAATCTCACATTCTCTTTTTAGTTGGGGGCTCGTCTTATCTCGACTGTTTTCTCAGTACAAGGAAGGAGGTTCTGTTATTGGTGTCTAGTGGTGTCTTCATTCTTATAGGGTACAGACATGGCTTATTTCATTCACATAGATTTTGGTATATGAGAAAATGTGCCCCCCCCAAATTACTCTATAAAGAACTTGATAATTCTGTTTTAAGGAAGGATATTTCCTGATCTATGCAAGAACAAAGCCTCCTTTTTATTTCACAGATATACATGAGGACTCACTAATAAAGGAACTTGTGTTTAAATATCACCAATTTAAGGTTAATTGGTGGCACAAGGTACATTCTGGCTTCTTCAACAGTGGTTTGCTAGTTGCAGATTAACCAGAGACTCAGTGCCCTGAAGAGCAGGAAGTGCCTGGCTATTATTTTACGGTTTGAGACAGATTCAAAGGAGCAGTTAGCGGGTGCGCCCTGGAGGCCTCCTGGACAGTGCCCTTCGGAGCCAGCACATCTGGGGACTAGTCCCAGTTCAGCCGCGCCCTTGTGAACTTGAGCAAGTAATTTGGCTTTAGTTTTTTGTCTTTTCAAAGAAGATCCTTACAACTCTAAGCTTCTATTCTGTAAAGATTTTCCACTGACACTTGACACTTAGGTACTTCTCTTTCTTAAGGAGTGGAATTTATCTCAGACTTATCTTGAATACATTTAGCATTGGCATGGAGAACCAGGATTCTGCTCTTGTCCCCAGAATTTAACCTTATGTCACTGAGCTAACATTTATATTTGGAAGTTACTTCTTGAATCGTGCTGAATATACCCTAAGATTTCCTAAGTGGGGCATGGCAGAGAGTGCAGTAGAAAAAAATATTAGAAATCAGTGGTACAGACCTATATCATGGGTGTGAATGCTTTTTCCCATACCAGCATTTTAAAGAGATTCTGTTGTACTGATGCCGATCGTTATACTTTATTCAGCTTCTGGGTCATGGTCAAGGCAGGTCTAGCTTAAATCAGTACTTCCCAAACTTTTTTCATATCGTGGCACATGCGGAAATACTTGTTTCATGGGGGAAAACTGGGGGCGGCTCACCAAAGACACCTGGCCCGGAAGCTGTGGCTGTCCCTAGGGCTCACCTGACCATACCACAGGCTGAGGACATCCCTATCCGGTGGCCCGTAAGACTCTGAGGAAGGTCAGCATTACACATTCAAGGTCTTTGATCCAAACTCGGCCTAACTATCAACAGGACGTGTATTATTATTTTTGTTAAATCTATCTCTAATTTGTTTCTCCCTTATGTGCCTTTATACTCTTGGTTAGTTTATATTGAAAGATCATACTTGTCCTTACAAAGTGGCCTTTCTAAAAGTGGGTGAAAAGTAGTTAACTGATAAAGAGATGGGAAATGCTTTCCTCATAATGTTTTTTTTTTTTTAAAGATTTTATTTTTCCTTTTTCTGCCAAAGCCCCCCGGTACATAGTTGTGTATTTTTAGTTGTGGGTCCTTCTAGTTATGGCATATGGGACACCACCTCAACATGGCCTGATGAGCAGTGCCATGTCTGCAACCAGGACTTGAACCGGCGAAACCTGGGCCACCGCAGTGGCGTGTGTGAACTTAACCACTCGGCCACGGGGCCGGCCCCTCTCATAATGTTTTGACCGCAGTAGATTATGGGCAGTCTTGCTCTGCCTGTTTAGAGAAGATAGAGAATTTCTTTAAATAGCTTATTCTATGGTTTCTGTCATAAAAGTAATACAGAAAATGTGAAAAATACAAAAAAGTAGAGTGGGAAAAAGTCATTCACAGTTGTTTCCCAAATACTGTTTATATCCTGGTTTTCCTCAGTCTTTTTTGTCATGCATTTTTTCTTAATTGTAAATTTCAGACATTTACAGAGGTAGAGAAAATAATGAACCCGCGTACCCCTCAGCCAGCTTCTGCTGCCAGCTAGCACAGCGCAGTCCTGTTCTACACCCCACCCTTACCTCTCAGATGGTTTTGAATCCAATCCCAGACATATTTCATCTCTAAACGCTTCAGTATGTATCTGAAAGATAAGGACTTGTTTTTAACATAACCACGATACTGTTATCACACCTTAGGAAAAAAATGCATTCCTTAATATCATCAAGCAACCAGTCGGTGCACAAATTTTCCCGTTGGTCTCTTTTTTTAGCAGTTAATTTGTTTGAATCAGGATCCAGGAAAGGTCCACACTTGATGTGTGCACTTTTAATTACAAGAATAAAACCGTGTGGGCATTCAGAGGAGACGTGGACCCTAAACCTTGAGGATGCTTGAGCACACTGGCTAAGAGCGTGCACTTTGGAGTCGGACAGACTGGGTGTCAGATCCTGGCTCTGCCGCTTGCCAGCCGTGTAACCTTGTGCAAGTTACTTAACCTGTCTCTCACTTTCGTTTGTCCTGTAAAACGGGGACAATACCTACCGTAGGACTGCTGTGAGGATTCAGGGAGGCAGTGCGTGTTAAAGCGCTCGTTAGAGCCCAGTGCATAGTTAGGGCTCAATAAATGTTAGCCGTGCCTAATTCTTCCCCTTAGGTGACTCACTTCAAAGGTTTGCACCTTAAACTTCTCACCCAAAAAAGGAAGTGGGGTGGACAACTAGATGATCTCAAAGTCTCGTGCTGGTGCGAGTGAGGCGGCTTGGTGCTTTAGAAGGAGCCGGACCTTTGAAGGCAGACTGGGGTTTGGATCTGGCTTCGTCATTTACAAGCGTTTCATCTCCTCACCCTCAGTTTCTTCAGATGTGCCGCAGGATTAACAATACCTACCTGGTAAGACTGTTGTGATGAGCAACGAGATAAATAGATGATGCTTAGTGTGTAGTACATACTCAAATTATTAGTAGCATTTTAAGATAATAAGTTAAAATAAGATCATTACGGTAGAGCGTTTTCAAGAATGTAAAGAGCTATGTATTTTATGGTATTTATGTAAATGAAGATGATCAAGGTATCTTATAGGAAAAGGAATATACACTGGAAGGGTGAACATGGAAACCATGTTTCCAGAACATGAACAGTGGAAAATTGAGGGACTGTTCAACTTTGTGATTGGACAAAAACCAGAGGATGTCAGGATCCTTAGAGAAATTGAACAAGGTATTTGCAACAGATAGTTGCTTAAGTTGAATAAACCTATTTTCTGCATTATTTGAACATTTGAACAACAGTATATGAATTGTGTGTGGGGGGGTGTTTTAATTGTTAATGATTGGAACATACTGTGTTTGCTCTAATGATATTGTTAGTTTTACAAAAATAACTTCCACTGGCTGTTATAAGGAAACCTGATTTAGAAAACCAAGTCCACCCTGAGTTTTGATCCCAGTATACAGTACTAGTCAGCATTTCTCCAACTTGCTGGATGATAAGAATTGCCTGAGGTGCCTTTTTTTTTTTTTTTTTTTTTTGCTGGGAAAGATTCACCCTGAGCTTACATCTGTTGCCAGTCTTCCTCTTTTTCCCCCTCTCCCCAAAGCCCCAGTGCATAGCTGTGTATCCCAGTTGTAGGTCCTTCCAGTTCTTCTATGTGAGCCGCCACCACAGCATGGCAACTGACAGACAGGTGGTGTGGTTCTGAGACTGGGAAACAAACCCTGGCTGATGAAGCGGTGAGAGCACCGAACTTTAACCGCTGGGCCATCAGGGCTGGCTCCTGAGGTCCTTTTAAATCTACAGAGCACTCCTGCGGAAATCGTGATTCAGTCAGTGCTGAGTTAGGGCCCAGAGTCAATTTCCCTGCCCCCTCCTGCCCAGCAAGCCATCTGGGGGCCTGGGTATACCCCTATGGATATACTAGATGCAATGTGAGGTTTGAAAAATGCAGAGAGAAAAATGGCAAATTTTAAATGTTGCTATTTTTTCCCTTTTTATTTTGTTTTTATCAAAATAATTCATGTTCTGTATGGTTTAAAAAGTCAGCTAGTACTAAAAGAATTCTAAGAGAAAAAAACAAAACAATTGCCTCTAGTCTCCCCACCTTCTAGTCTCATTCTTTAGAGGCAGCCGCTCAGTTACTTTCCTTTTTCCTCAGGCCTCATCTTCGTGTTTCTGAATCATTTGATGTGTTGTTAGTCCTTTTTTTCCCCCGTGTTTGGCCTGGTGATTTCTTGTGGGGATACATTAGAACTTAGCTCCTCCACCTTGCACTCCCTACCTTTCCATGCCCTCCACCCCCTAACAGACCTGTATTGTAATTCCTCCCCACCCCCAAGGAAGACCAGCCCTGAGCTAACATCCGCTGCCAATCCTCCTCTTTTTGCTGGGGAAGATTGGCCCTGAGCCAGCATCCGTGCTCATCTTCCTCTACTTTATATGTGGGATGCCTGCCACAGTACGGCCTGATGAGCGTTGCATTGGTCTGCGCCCAGCATCCGAGCCTGCGAACCCTAGGCCACCAAAGCAGAGCACATGAACTTAACCGCTGTGCCACCGGGCTGGCCCCTAACAGAGCTGTGTTGTCATTTTTGGTGAAAACAGGCAGCTTTTTCGTATTTCTACCTCTGCCAAATACCACTAGTCAGATGATCTGTCTCAGCTCTGCTCTTCCTTGTGTTTAGGTTGACCTTTGCCTGGTTTTTTTCACGTCCCACTGTTAGTTTTTTTCCAAATGCTCCAGCATATTAGTCACATTCCTATCAGTAACATTTTCTGAGCTGAAATTTGTCGCTTCCTTTTTCTCTGGAGCCCTGCATCTTCCTCCCCTCTTTACTGTTTCCCATCGGGAACAGCTCCCGACTATCTTTCAGGTACTGCCCTCCACTGCTCCCAGGCTGGCACCTGTGTTGCCCCTTTGCTTGGTTTATGTGCTTATCTCCTAAGAAATATTTGAATGACTTTATTTTGCCCACAAACGTGGTTGATAGTTTGGCAGTGTTACAGAATTCTAGGCTGGAAATAATTTTCCCTTGGAATTTGGAAGACATTGCTGTGCTGTCTGGTATCTGTGATGCTCTAGTGGCATAGGGGTTCAGATCCTTTCTGTGTGACCGTGTTTTGTTAGTTTGTTTTTTTCTTTTCTCCCTCACTGGAAGTTTTGAGGGTGTTCTCTGTGTCCCTGGTGTTCAGGCATTTCATGGTGATGTACGTGGCGTGGGTCTTTCCCATCAGCTGTCCTCGGTACTCAGGGGATGCTTTCATTTCTGGAAATTTGTGTCTTTCAGTTTTGAGGCATTTCCTGCTATTCTTTCTCTGATTCCCCCCATCTTTTCTTTTTCTTCCATCGTCTCTCCTAATGTTCCTTCTTGTTATGTGGATATGATAACTTCACAGGGGGCCCGTTATCATCTTTCAGTTTTCTGCTCTACATTGGAGCAGGTTTGAGATCTACGGCAGAGTGAATATCAGCCAAGAATAATGGCAGGCCTCTGCACGTTATGAAAAGTTTGTGCTTCAGCCCAGTGTTACAGATCGTTAAGTGCTGTCCACGGGGCCTGGGGAGGGGCCAGCCCTCCGCCCGCTCCCTCTTGGTTCCCGCTCACCCCAGCTTCCTCACTGCCCTCAACCACTGGGGATGTGCGCTGCTTTCTGCGCTCTGCTGTAGAAACGTGTTCTGCTGCTCTTCTGAGCAATCCACATGCTACTTGGGTATTTTAAAAGTTAATTTTATTAAGACACTAAGATAAATGACAGAAGAAAAATTTTTTTAAAAGATGAGAAGGAGGATTTACATATAAGAAAACTTGTGGTGTGAACTCAGGGGTAAAGTGTAGTGAATACAGCTTTTTGAATTGATGTGAATGTGAACGCAGGAGGCTCTGCTTCTTCCAGGAGTTCCTCTTGGAAGCTCCTCTTCTCCACGTAAACTTGAGCATCAGCAGTGGTGGTTTGCGGGTGGGATTACAGGCTGCTCTTCGTTTCCTCGTCCTGCTTCACTGTACCTCGCGTCTCCTGTGGTGCCGACGTGTGGCCTGTGACTTTTCTAGTCAGGGAGGAAGGAGCTGTCTTCCCTGATGAAGCGTCCATGTCCCTCGGGCTCAGGCCGCCCAGCCCTCTGTGGTCACCCCGTGTTCCTCCCTTGGTCTTGCGTTGACCTCCTTCGCTCTTTAAGAAAGTATGTTTTTAGGTCTCCCTAACCTGATTTTCTCTCACCTATTTTTTCCCTCAGTTATTTCCCTGACCGCTTGTTAAGACGGACGCTGCCTGCTCCGCTAAGCCGTGCTTTCAAAGCGACTTCTTCCGAGGGTACCTCGTCTTCCTAGTTGTTCTGGTGGCCTCTGTGGCACAGGATACCTTTTTCTGAGCTTTCCGATCCTTGTTTTGGGTCTAAACAGTGCTTTCGTTTCTCACTTCTTTTACAGATCAAAGAGAATATTTTGCAGTTAATTTTTATTAGGGGAAAAAAAAAATCCTGAAGAGACTATCAAGCTAGTTTAAGGTTACAAGCTCGACTGCTTTCCTAAGTTCCCTTTGGTCCATCGTTCTCTTGTTCTTAAGGGATTATTGAAGTTGATCCAAGGAGTGTACTTAGGAGTCCGTTTTTAAAGCATTGACAATTCTTTCAATGTCCATGAATGCTTGTACTGTGCCTGAAACAGAAAGAAGGAAATAGTCACCTGTAATCATGTCGCCCGAGATGGTTTCTCTCTCTGAGGCTTGCGGCATGGGGTAAGGAACAGGTTGTCAGACTGTTTTTTGACCTTTAAGTTTGAAGTACTGTTTAAGTACCGTGGGGTTTGAAGGGCTGCGTAACTGAAGCTGTGACAGGGGCCTCCTGGGTCTGAAGCACAGGCGGGGCCTGAGCTGAAAGCACAGACTTGGGAGTCGTTTGCATTTACTTGGTATTTTAAACTCTCGGAGGAGAAGCAGGATGGGGAGGGAATCTGAAGTGATTAGACTGAGGCGTCTAAAACGGTGCCCTGAGGAGCCTCCACTTTTCAGGGATGGGTAGAGGAGGAAGAGCTCCACTAGAGGGATGGGGGAAAGCCGGGAAAATACTGCGTCCGGGAGACGAGCATAGAATTGTGTCAGATGCTTCCAAGAGGTGAAGGAAGATAAATACTAACGATTTCATTGAATTTTGACATAAAGATATCTATTTCCCATAAAGCTTTCCTTGATCTCCCTCAAGCACGAATCTCCTCTGTACCTCATACCTGCTTATTAAACTTAGCACAAATGTGTTATCAATATTTGTTTACAGTTCTCTTTCCACTAAAAGTTGGAGACTTTTCAAGGGTGTGGCCCTTATGGGTATGGTCTTAGTCATCTTTGGTGAGATAATGTTGCCGAGTGTCTTCACAGCATGGACTCTGCAGTGCGCGTCCCATGTCTACTGTGTAATAGCTCTGTGACCTTTAGCAAATTACTAACATCTCTGTGCCTTGATTCCATTATCCATGATATCAGTGTTATGTGATGATAATACTATCTACTTCATATAAGAGTGACTGTTTATAAAGTATAGAAAACAGTGCCTGGCTCATTACAAATGCTGTATGGTGTTTGGTGGAGGTGAGCTGGGTGTAGTAGTAGTAATATTGTTAGCACAGTGCCTGGTATGTAACAGATACTTGAACATGAAAATTCAGCAACTTGTGACTAATACAGTTCCTATCATTTTAAACCCTACAAGCATAAACAGAATATAATCATGGCCAGGTCACGGGAAAACCACAGAATGGAAGTGGACTGAGAATTTAGTTCATGTAGCTTTGTTTTATAAAACAAATCTATAGACTTTTACAAAAGTACTGTGTGATCCTAGTTTCTTTTCATGAGTTGGGAAGATGAAAAACCAAAAGGGAGAGAGGACCCCTCCAAAGCAGGTGAGAATTTTTATTTGTAGGGGTAAACATTAACCTGAAACAGGTGAGCAGTGCTATCAGTCGAATAACGTATTTGGCATTAAAAAAAAAATACTGCAAGTTTACCTGTTCGTCCTATTTTTTTTTACAGCTCATAAAATTAAAAGTGTCAGCTGATCTCATAGACTTTAAATTAACTCATGATAGGTGCACACTCATTCACTCAGCAGATATTTGAACATGTACAACACTGTGTAGACACTATAGAACAGAAACTGTGCTAGGGGCCAGGGATGTGCTAACAAATTAGACAGACTATTCTTGTCTTAATGGAGCTTTGATTTTTATGGGAGACACCAATAATTGCAAGTGTTAAGAGATGCAGATAAGAAGCTGGGGTATAAATGTGGGACTTGGGGTGCATGGGGTGGATCCCCGGAACAAGAAGGGTACTGTTGAAGCTGAGACTCAAGGATGGGCTGGGGGCGGAGGAGGTTGTAGAGTCTGTCACTCTAAGCAGAGTTCTGTGTGTGAGCAGGAAAGTGTGCAGTGGGTCCTGGGTGGCTCTGGAGCCTGGGGAACGAGGGGGAGGCTGGGTGGGACGTGGTAGAGAGGACTGCAGAGGCGGATCGTGCCAGGTCTTGTAGCCATGGGGAGGAGTGTAATTTTATTAAATACAGCGAGACGCTATTGAGTGATTTTAAACCATAGCTTAATCTGATTTGTATTCTGAAATCCCTTTTGCTGCTGCATAAGCTTTTCTTCTTCTCTAGTCGTAAAGCACTTTAGATAGATTTAATACGTATAATACGAGAAACTGATTTCTTAGCCCTAAATACTAATGTCCCTTGAGTCATTTGCCAGAAAGAGTTCTTGCCTTAAAAATCCACCCTTAAAAATCATAGATATCTGAAACTTGAGTTATAAAAATAAAATGATTTACATATAAAATGTTCAGTTAGTCTTGAAACCTTAAGCCTGGAATCCTTTTGCCTGCTAGAATCCGATTCCCTTCCCTCACTGCTATGACCATTGGTGGGTCTGAAAAAGGATAGTCTGAATGTTGACTTACCATGCACACAATTTTCAGAGGAATTTGCCTCTTCCTGTTTGTTCCATTTAAAAAATGACATGGCTTTTTATGGTCCTTGTGTTGAAAGCAGTAATGGGGTGTTTCCTTTAATTGGAAACGCTCTTTCTGTTGCACAATAAATTTCTTTCTTGTAATTCTAATTATGAGCAACATCTTGCGTTTGAGTGAGTTCGTTCAGTAAAGATTTAAATGCCTACTATGTGCCGGGCACTGCCCTAGGACAGACGAATATTCCTACTTTGAGGAGCTTACATTCCAGTGGGAGGAGGCAGATGACGAATAGTAAACATAATTAATATATTTATTTTGCTGATAAATATAATGAATATGTTAGAAATAAAAAGTAGAAGAGTTGATGCAGTGAGTGAGGAGGCTGCAGCTTTCGCTAAGGTTGTCAGGGTCGGTGGCATCATTGAGGCGGCGTGTTGAGCGAAGGCTTGGAAACCTGTGCAGACACATAGGGGAGGAGCA
The DNA here is from genome assembly GCF_037783145.1 of Equus przewalskii. Lineage (NCBI taxonomy): Eukaryota > Metazoa > Chordata > Mammalia > Perissodactyla > Equidae > Equus > Equus przewalskii. Next base: position 35,658,078 of record NC_091836.1, read on the forward strand.
TCCGGGCAGAAGGAACCGATACCAAGCAAGGCCCCAAGGCCAGAGTGCCCGGCCGTCTGAGGGACAGTCGGAGCCGGCGTGTCCGGGGGAGGAGGCAGCTCCTCAGCTTTGTCGGAACCGGTGTCTCCTCAGTCCGTTTCAAAAAATTCATAAGCCAGAATAGGTGAATAATTAGCGAAGGATTTCCACCCCGTGAATGTTCTGCGCTGGTAATCTGTAAACACCCAGACTCTTGTCTTAACTTGAATTAGGTAATTCCAAAGTAACACGAAAGTTTCTTAAATTCATTTCATGGGGCAGCTAAACTAACGAAGATCTTTTCCTGCGAATAAAAGACTGATGTTGGATCACATGCGTATATGACCTAGAATTTAGTAAAAACTGAGAATTTTGTCATTCCAATTTATAGATCTCTGGTTAGCTTTGTTTCATGACAAAGGATGGCACAGGCACTGATTGCGCTTACCTCTGAGGGGGGCGGTGATGGTGAAGATAGGGCTCTGTCAGGGTGAAACTGCCTGGGAGGAGCGGCTTTGCTTACCTCCGTAATTTCTTTCAAGCTCAGTAGCTCCAAGGCCCGTTAACCTTATTATTTTTTTTTTATTGCTTTTTCTCCCCAAAGCCACCCGGTACATAGTTGTATATTTTAGTTGTGGGTCCTCCCAGTTGTGGCATGTGGGACGCCGCCTCAGCGTGGCCTGATGGGCGGTGCCATGTCCGCGCCCAGGATCCGAACTGGTGAAACCCTGGGCTGCTGAAGTGGAGCGCGAGAACTTAACCACTCAGCCACGGGGCTGGTCCCCCATTAACATTTTTATGTGGTGGTCTACATTTTCTGTTTTTTTGACTCTGAAATTTTCCGTGTGTTTCTTAAGTTTGCAGTCTTAACTCAGGCACACTACTTTCCTAAGGTCCTAATCAATGACTCATATGGTAGGATACTGCCAAGTTACATGCACATCAAGTGTATCACATTGGTGTACGTTCAGTATGTGATCTTGGTCCTGATAGAGCCAGCGTCACCTTTGTTTCAGGTGCACAGTGCTCTTTATAAAGAACCAGGCTCAGTTTGTCCAGGAGATCACTGTAGCTATTCCAGCCGTACTTGCCCGTAACTAATCTGTTCCCATGTTGTTTCTGAATTTTGCTTTATTTCTGGAGTATTTGTGGAGTATCCTTTTGTGGTTTCCTAAACTTCTTTCTTGTCGATTCCTTTCCCGGTTTGTCATGGGCGATTCGTATTTGAGTCCTGTCTGTGATCACCGTTCCTTGTTTCCAGCTTAGTTTCTCAGGAGGTGGAAGCCGAGGTGAGGTCACTCAAGAGAATGCTCAGAAGCACGGGTCGTGGACTTTCTGAGGCAAAACATTCTACTTTCTTCTCACAGTAAAAAGGGAAAACAGTATGAGTTCATGTAACTGCAAGTTAGAAGGGCCCTGGAAAATTTTGGCAGGTGTTTTCTCTCGTTCATCTAGATAGAACTGCATAAGAATCACCCCAAAATTTAGTAGTCTACTCTCTTTTTCTTTAAAAGGAAAGTCTGTGACCTCATAGGACCTCCAGTTCCATTGCCATTCTCAGAGAGAAGGTCAGGAGCCAGCATTTAGTAGACATTTAATAGCTGTTGAATGACAAAATTAAAAGAGAAATTGAATGCCCTCAAAGCAAGCTTATTCTTAAATCCTTCTTTATTGGGTATTCTGATAACTGAGTTTTAAACATAGTTAAGAACCTAAGATAGGTGTCTATTCAATTGTTTTTTTATCCATTATATCTGAGGTAGTGTGCACTTAAACATGAACTCAAAAGCAATGAGTAAATGGGACTAGAGTGATTTCTTTTTATCTTAATGTTGCAGAACATTTTATTTATTTTCCTTTTAGTGAACTCTAAGAATAATTGTAAAATTGATCTACTTTGTATCTTTCTTATATTCTGTCCTTGGTTTTGCTGTTAATGGAGTTTGGATTACGTGGCCACAATGTGGGGACCTGTGAGATGTTTCATCTGATGTTGACGGTGAATTCACTTAATCACTATTAATATTCAGCCACACTTGGGGTTTTTAATTTTTAATCATAACATTTGCCAAGCTTCATGTTGTCAAAATATAACTTTTTCTTTTCTTTCTTTCTTTCTTTCTTTTTTTTTGCTGAGGAAGATTGGCCCTCAACTAACATGTGTGTCAGTCTTCCTCTATTTTGTCCATGGGTGGCTGCCACAGCATGACTCTGATGAGTGATGTAGGTCCATACCCAGGATCTGAACCTGCAAACCTCGGGCCGCTGAAGCAGAGCATGCAAACTTAACCACTACGCCACTGAGCCAGCCACAAAATATAACTCTTTAAAAAATTGTCAAACAATACTGTTTAAGTCAGAAAACCTCAATAAGGTGAAAAGGGGTGAAAATTAGGTGGGATAGTCTTACTCATTTTTATCATGACATAAAGTCTTCCCTTCCTTAAGACTTGTCAGATTTCAGCCCGGAGAGAGATCCTCTCTGACGATGACGTCTTCTGGGATTGCCCAGACTTGGACGAGTCTGCATTTGTACGCAGCACGTTGTGTGTACTCTGTCGGCATGAAAAGTAAACCGACGGTTGCGGATATTGCAATGCCTAACGCACACTGTCTTAATCGGAGGAATTTAGTCTTTAAGGACTCACTAGAACATAAAATCTTGCCCTTGAAGTTCTATTTAATCTTATTTTTAGTGAATAGCCTATGTCATTTGTGATGAAACTGTTTATATGATTGTACTACTTCGTACGTGGAAAATATTTTTATTAGATATTTTAAAAGTCTCCTTCCTTAGCAACGTGTCATTGTTTTCAGGATGTACCTGCTCAGAAGCTTCACAGGAAGGAAGCAGTGACAAAGAAGGAAGTTATCATTCTTTGTTTGGTAAAATCATCAACTTCCGTCACCAACTTCTAATTCAAATCCGGTTTTCATTTGGTGTTCCATTAGTCCTTCTTGAAACAGTTTTCTCTATACGTGCTGTGTTACTTTGGCTTTCTAATTGAAAATAACTGATATAAACAACATCTGAGCTCTTGACCTTAGAATACCAGTGTGGTTTATTTTGGGACTTGAGTTAAAATAAAAGACCTTCTAGCCGGCCTGGTGACGCAGCGGTTAAGTTTGCACATTTTGCTTCAGTGCCGGGGGCTTGCTAGTTCGGATCCCGGGTGCGGACATGGTACCGCTTGGCACGCCATGCTGTGGTAGGCGTCGCACATGTAAAGTAGAGGAAGATGGGCATGGATGTTAGCCCAGGGCCAGTCTTCCTCAGCAAAAAGATGAGGATTGGCAGCAGATGTTAGCTCAGGGCTAATCTTCCTCAAAAGAAATTTTAAAAATAAATAAAAGGCTTTCTAGAATTTGGGGTTATATCACTTGATCCTAAAGTCTTTCAGAAACCATCTCTCTGATGCAGTCATTCTCACATTGTTCACATAAGGGTCATTGTTTGCTGGTAAAATCCTGAGAGTAAGTGGTATCAATCTGGCATTTTTTCACCGACTACATTAAAGCAGCTTTTCAGGAAATGAGTGTGATACAGATGTTCCCTGACAGAAGGTAGAGAATGTCAGGTACATACAGTTTAGAGATCAAAGTAGGAGCGGACTAAGTTAACTAGAGATAGACGAAATACTTGGAGCCTGGAGCACACAGAGGAATCACATCCGGGCACGTCTACCTGTAAGTCCTATGTGTCAGTTCCATCTCTGCGTGTGTTAGAAGGAAGAAATGGAAAATCTGTGTTATACACTGATGGGAAAGGCGGCAGTCTACATTATAGAACTGAATTCATTAACCACCTGAGTAAGATATTTAATTTGTCAGTTGTCAATAAGCTTGTTGAGTGCTCTTTTGTACCTTATACTAGGTATCTTTTCCCTCCTCTCTCCCCTCCACAGTTACTAAAAACCAGATGTGCTGGAATTAGTCCAAAAGCCACAATTAGAGGAGTTTTATTTCTTCCAAGTTCAAGGATGACTATCTTTTTCCCTTAAAAAAATAAGGTTAATCCTTTCCTATATTTATGCTAGAGAAATAAGCCAGTCTTTATTCGTATTTTTTAGAATAGAAGCGGGGAAAGCTTGCTGTAAATAGAGCTGATCTTTTAAAGCAAGAAACGTATGTACCACCTTCTCAAGCTAGTCGTTTGTAGATCTTTTATTTCCAGGCAAAAGTGTCATCAGTAGAACTTACCTCTCCTTTTGATTTCTTCCATCCATCCATATACTGAAATGTGTTGTCCCGCAGTCCTTCTGTTGTGTGATTTGTTTGAGCTGAAGACTGCACAGCGGAAGCGCGGGAAGACGCAGAGGCCAGCGTGAGGGAAGCAGGCTGGGAGACCTCACTCTGCTTCTGCAATGGGAAAAGGAACCAGATTTTGCTATCTTTGCTAGCACCAGGATGCTGTGAAAGCAAGAACGACTGGGATTCTGAGTTTCTTTGATGTTTTCAAATCCATAAGTCCTCTAGTTTGTACCAAGTTAATTTCATTTGTATGAACAGTCTCTTTTCCATGTTTCTTAATAGATTTTTCCTAGAACACTTACCTTGATTTTTCCCTTTTTCATCCACCAATTATAAGCATTCTATTTCCTGCCAAGCTGCCAGGTTTCAAAGTGTGTCCTATCTTATATGAAGACTTAAGCCTTAGAAAATCTGTTAATGAGGTTGCTGTTGCTTTTCTCAGCATTTACTGAGTGTCTGACATTTATGTTGCTGAATTCTGTTAGCTTTGAAGGATTTCTCAGCAGCTTAGCAGTAATTGGAGTGATGAAGTACTGCCACAGGTAATTGCTTTTGTTTTCTCGTGGCAGAAAAGCTTTTTCCACCTCTGCTATACATAGCAAATCTCACTAAAATGACAACTTAAATAGTGATCACGTAAAGAAAGTAATGTGGGAACCAGTTGATGCACGTTTAGGAATTCTCTGTGAGGTTTTCACAGTTGGCTTCGAAGCTCTTTAGCAGTAACTGCGTATTGTTTAGGGTAAATGCTAAAACAGATTTTTTTCCTGAAACAGTGCCCTGGAAGGAATAAGATATGGTTTATACTTAGATGCCAGTGAGGAGTACATGTGAGATTGTATCACACAAGGCATGCTTCAGAGTGAGGAATAGATCTGATCCTGTTAGAAAACAGGATGAGTATGTGATCATATGTTATGCAGGCAAATTGCATTACTTCTCATTCAGTCCCTAAATAAGAGGAGGCAAAACCTTCCAGTAATAACTTGTCAGGAGCTCTTGGCCATATTCTCTTAAATTATATAGTTGGAATGAATGGACCTTCAGAACAGTTGACTCTGTAAAGAAAAAAATTAAAAAACTTAGTATTCAGGTTGTAGACACCCAGAATTGGCCATCTCACAGCAATAGAATCCCATGAAAATGACCTTGCGTATTTTCCAGGAGAAAATGATCGATGTGTTCTAGGGTTCTGGTGGATTAGTGGGTGGGGGGGGGTTAACGTAACAAATCATGCTTGTCATCAGAAAATGTTTCATTTGGCTTCTCAATTTAGTTGACTGCCATTGCATCAGCAGAGTGCCTAGTCATACAGCATCTACTAAGCATCACAGAATTATTTCAAGTAAATCTGCTTTCTAGAATGTAGGAGCTTCTTTTTTTTGATAGTTTTGGACTGCAGATTAAAAACAAAAAGGCTGAGAAGCCACTGTTTGGAGAGTGTTTTTAGGTTGTAATAGTGTGGGTAAGAGCCAGAACTTGGGACGTAGAGGCGGATGGCTTGGTTTGACTTATGGCACACAGCCTGTCTGTGCCTCAGTTTTCTCATCACTAAAATAGGGTGATAAGAGTACTTCCTTTGGTTATGGGGATTGCATGAGTTCATGTTTGTAAGTAGTGTTTGGCATGTGATAAGCACTATATGAGAGGTTGTTAAAACTTTGGTTTAGTAGCTGAATTGAGCATTGAATTCTGAAGGTGTCTGTCTTCAAAACTTAGTAAACAGTAAATTACTTTCCTCTATACTTTATTTTCATCTTTCTCCATATTATTTTTTACATGGGCATAATTTATTCAGATGATGGATTTATGGAACCGAATTTAAGGAAAGAGCATAAGCATATACACTTTTCCATTGTGTACTTTTAAAAAATATCCCCAAACTAATGGGTTGCCCTGTGTGTGGTGGAAGTACCCACTCTTCTACCGCTACTTCTCCAGTCTAGACTAGACTTTAGAGTGGGACACGACTTCGCGTAAATTAGAACTGCATGGAGATATTTTAATGGCGATCAACTCCTGCCTGTTGGTATTAGCAAACTGGAAGGCTGTGAGATGGTGATCAGTAATGTGTACAGTTAAAGGAAGGGAGGATGGCATATGGTGTGCCTGGTGGGCGTCCTGCGTTTAGCAAAATAGTTTGATTATAGAAAAGTTGTTTGTATTTCATTTAGATGTTTCCTGTTTGCCTCATCATAAGAATCCCCTGAAGATTCTGGCGATTCTGGAGTGGTAATTTGGGATTAGAGCCCAGGAATATATGCTGTCTTTTAAATGAACTAATAGAATTTATCTTTAGGAACATAGACTTTTAACAGGCATCTCAGATAATTATTAAGGCAAGATTCTGAGTTAAGTAATGCATCTGTCTTGTCTGAGCTGCAGCTTTCTCACCAGCAGAATCAAAGATTTGACTAGAAAGATGATCTACATCCTGACTCACTTCTGTGATTTTTTGATTCCTAGTTTCGTAATGATTATGATATGAAAGGA